>NC_133658.1:257330173-257638468 GCF_037893015.1 Macrotis lagotis | reverse complement strand
TTCGAAATGCTATAGTTCTACTTTGCTATTAATATATGACAAAGAACTAGATTTGTCTGTAAGAACTTCAGCTTTATCAAAAATAAAATATATTTCACTGAAGGGAAAAAAGTAGTTACTCCCACACTCTACTATCTTGCCATAAAATTGTCAAAAGGGATGAGAAACTCAATAATGTCTCAAAAAGTCAGGAAATCATAATAATCTACTGACATAATGGAGGATTGTCTAGAAAATGATTCAATGATTATCAATTTTTAAATGCCTTTCCCAACTTTGAAAAACTTACCTACAGTTCTGACCAAAAGTCATTAAGGGGCCTTAAAATGGGGGGGGCAGTATTAACCTGGATCTATGAATTTGCTTTATTTTGACTTAGCACTGCATCTCCTCACTCAAATCCAATTCATGTGCTTCTCATGGCATCACCTCCCTTATGTGAAGGACTTCTTCAAGAATGAAGGACAAACATCATCATCATCATCATCATCATCATTATCATCATCATCATCATCATCATCACTTATCAGTCTTCTCTGAAAAATTCCGTCTGTCCAGTTCTATCTAGAAAATGGGAATAATGCCAACACCTGCCTCAGAGTTATTGTGAGAGTAAAATATGTTAGCATTTTTAAATCTTAAATAAAAGCAAGGTATTATTTTTTGTTTTGCTTTGTTTTGTTTTTACAAGGTAATGGCATTAAATGACTTGCCCAAGGTCAAGCTAGTAAGTATTGAGTGTCTGAGATCAAATTTGAACTCAATTCCTCCTGATTCCAGGGTCAGTGCTCTATCCACTGTGTCTAGCTCCCTCAAGTTATTATTATCTTAAAGCAACGACATATTTTCTTGCTTCTTCCTAAGTATTATCAGGTCATGGAATCTAAACCTAGAAGAAATCTCAGTGATCATCAGCTCAATTATCTTTATTTTATAGATCAGGAAATTGAGTCCACAAAAAGAAACTTGACATACAAGTAATAAGGAGCAGAGTCAGGATTCAGACTGAAATCTTCTGCCTCCAAACTCACTGATCCAGGGTAGGCTGCCAACTGTTCATCTGATTCAGCTGGTAGTGATTACAAGTTGTCAGTTCAAAACCCCCTAGTGGCCCACTCTGACAACAAACTGAAAGGCCTCTTCTTCTCCACTAAGGTCCCTGTTCTAATCCAAATACTCTGCATTTAGTTTGCATTTTTTTGTGTATGCTTATGTGCACAAGGGTGAGGATTTGTCCCTGCATCTGAGTGCTCTCCACTCTGCAGCTGTCACAGTGAAGAGAGTGCATTGAAACAGATATTAGCCCTTTCATGTTAAGTCCTACCACAACACTAAGACAATTTCCTATCTATTTGACTTTCTGGGAGAAAGGAGATGAATAGCAAATGAAACTGATTTAGGGAGCCTCCAGCCAGAGATCAAGGTCACTGTGTTTTTACTCTCCTGGATAATTGCCGTGTTCAACTCCAGGTAAAGTTTCACTGTATCAATCATTCCATGATTGAAGGCTGAATAAAGGTATTTACTGAAATGTCATGTCTGTGATAGAACAGGCCAGCCAGCCTGTCAAATGTAAGGAGGGTGCATTAGAAGGTCAAAACCCCCTAGATAGAGCCTCATCTGTCATAACAAGTCATTCAATTCTTTTAGTTATGCTTGTTGTGGATGAGTCAGAGAAAAGCAAAACAATACTTGATGGTTAAAAACTCTGGGATTCAATGAACCCTGAAGTGGGGGGTCAGGAGACCTACATGCCAGTCTCAAATATGCCAATAAGACACCATGTGCCCTAGGGCAAACCTTTACCCTTCTTAAGGTGTCAGTTTTCTCTTCTGTAAAATGGAAGGGGAGAAATCATTTTTCCTTCTGTTCAGTTTTAAGAATGATGCATCCTAGGAGAAGAAAATTAATTGTTGGTCTTAGACAGTCATATTAAATATTTCCTTTGACCCATATTATTCTCTTCATAGACCCATGGAATAAATGGATATTTCATTTAAAGTATAGGAGTGCTTGGAAGAGTAAAGATGAGGAGAATGAGGCCTCATTCTCTGGTTGGCCATCTGCTCTTGGGCTGTAGGAAAGGTCCTACAAAAATGGGTCATTTTAAATGTCAAGATCTCTTCCTGTAAATAGGTTGAAGTATATTATGAAGCTTCATGGACACCATCTATAAAAATGAGAGTCCCATTTCCATCAACATAAACTGAAGCAAAGCAAAGCTAATCATTTCATTGTTTTCAAAGTCAGATGCTTTTCTAGAAGAGGAAGACATTATGTCAGGAAATGTAGGTGCTATTAAAAAACAAAATAAATCCATAAAATTTTAGAGAGAAAAGAAAGATGGGAGATGAGAGTGAGATAAGAGAGAAACATAGGAGAGAGAGAGAGAGAGAGAGAGAGAGAGAGAGAGAGAGAGAGAGAGAGAGAGAGAGAGAGAGAGAAACAGAAAGACAGAGAGACAGAGAGACAGAATAAGAACTCATAATGGAGGATATTGGGCAGATGACCTGTGGTTGATTGATGAGGAGGAATGGACAAAGTCATAGAGGGTGGAGAAAGAAGGAAGGATAGATATATATGTATATATGTATAAATGTATACAGGTTGTCATCTTTAACTTGAGGGATCTTCCACATGGATAAAAATCACAAACCTGCAGAAGTAACAATATTTGTGTTAATACTGTGAATGGGACTGGGGTGAGGAAAAAGGTTTTACAACTCAACATGCTACCTACAAGAAGTTTTCCTTACTTCTCTAAATTTTTCTGACTTTTTAGGAACTGTAAAATGTTCAGTTAGTAACATATCTATAAGACGTTGATTTTTCACAAGCTCAGAGTAGCAGCCCTCCATTGTTTTATGCCCCTTACTTACATTGCATCTAGTAAATTATAAGCACCCAGGAAACATTAGGCAACCCTCTGTCTGTCATTCACTTTATCCTCAAATGCATCTTTATCTTCAAAGTTATCTAGTCAGACTTCCAGCTTAGAATATACAAGAGAGATTTAGTACAGCAAATTAGGGATGAGGGGTGCTTCCTTTGATAAACAAATATTTCTTTTCAACTTTTGTTCAGATGATACAACTTTCAAGAAACTCCCATGAAGAGAAAAATAATTCTATCCTATTTAATCTCAAGCAATTACTCCAGCTACTTTGGACATCTATTTGCTCAAAATAAAAAATCTGAACCACAAGGCTTTTTTCTATCTACAACTTACAAGATATTTGAGACCAGTACCTATCTAGTATAAAGTTTTATATAAAGTGGGGATTATATAATTTGAATTTAAACAAATGAATCAAAAGTCTTGAAAAAAATGTGAATACTGATTGGAACCCATATAAAGACCCATATTTGAAGGGAGTAAGTACAGAATCAGACCTTAATTTTCAGTCCAGTTTTCCTGCTCTGGTCTTGATAGACTTATATTATCTGTAGGCATAGGACTGGTGTTAAAAATCTGATGATAAGATTTTATTAAATCAATCAAATAGCAAAAATTAATTAAATGCTAACTATGTGCCAGATGGTCTGATAGCAGCTAGGAATACAAAGACAAAAGTGAAGTAATCCCTGACCTCAAAGAACCTATGGAAAGAATTTACCTAGTTTAATGTCCTCATTTGAGAGAGGAAGAAATTGAGAGCTAATGTGTAGAATTTGCTCAAGGTTACATAGTGAGCTATGACCATTCTGGGACTAGAACACAGAAGAGTCTTGATTCCCACTGCAAGATTCTGTTACTTATAATGCAAGGTTAATGTATCAGAAAATCATTAAGTATTAAAATAGAAAGTGACCTTTAAGACATCTAGATCCAAGAATCCCACACAAAACACACTTTTAAAGAACTGGAAGGAAATTTAATTATTCCATTCGTCCAGTTCCTTAATTTAACTGATGAAGAAACTGTGGTCAATAAGTGGAAAGTAACTTCCCAAAAGTTAGACCTGGAAGATGAATCTATGACTCATGGAGTTCAAATACATCATTTTTACAGATAAAGGATTTGGGCCTAGGGAAGTAAAATAACTTTTCACAAAAGTGAATAGTAGAGGGGTGGCTAGGTTGCACAGTGGATAGAGCACTGACCCTGGAGTCAGGAGTGCCTGAGTTCAAATCAGGCCTCAGACACTTAATAATTACCTAGCTGTGTGGCCTTGGGCAAGCCACTTAACCCCATTTGCCTTGCAAAAACCTAAAAAAAAAAGAAGTGAATAGTAGAGCCAAGGACTGAATCAAAATTTTCTAATTACAAATTAATTTAGTTGGAGGCATATTTCAGACTAGCTTTTGAGTCTGTGACCTCCCAGACCAGTGCTTTCTTTTACCTACAACTTTTATCTCTTACTAAATCCACAAATATGAAGCATAGCTAAGTAAATATAAATAGCTGTTTTTTTCACATTTCTAATTTGAAATCAGAAATTGGTCAATCTTTCTATACATACAGAAATTAATTAGTATATAATATTATATATATATATATATATATGATAGAGAGGAGGGACAGATAGACAGACAGACTGACAAAAGAGACAGAGAAATAAACAGAGAGAGATAGACAGACAAAGAGACAGGAAGATGGACAAAGAGACAGACAGATAGCCAGACAGATGCCTCCTAACTGGAAGAACTGAGTTTAAAAGACAATTTTAACCTGTGGGGGGTTGGGGTCACTCTGATATTTGCTAAGTGACAGACAGAGAAGCCATACCCAGTGTGGAAAAATAGTGAAATGCTCAACAAAGAAAAGCATCAGTAGAGAGAAATTCCTAGTGGAATTCAGTCCCATAAAACCTCCATAATGACAGAAAACATGAGAGTCCCTGTAACATTGGAGGAATAACTTACCCCAACACCCTTGGACCCTGGTACTGTATGTTCCTTCCATTAGTACGTCTCCATGTATATACTTGCCCTCTTTGTATTTGTCTGTTCCTTCCATTAGTACCTCTCCATGTATATACTTGTCCTCTTTGTATTTGTCTCTCATCTGTGATTCTTATGTGCCCTTCCAATGATGATGAATGTATTTATGTTATTACACACACACATACACACACACACACACACAGAGGTTTATGGGGAGGTGACAGAAATGTTTTGCTGCTAATTTCCTTAATGTACTATTTCATTAAATCCATTTGTCTTTATAATTATTATCTGGATGACTAATCAAAGCAAACGCATTGGTGAGGTTTTCAATCATGCTTCAGGGTCTACAGTGCTTCAAAGACCTACATCTTTTTCATTGTAAGCATCTCTGCCATCATTGTATTTTGCAGATATTCTTATATTTGAAAGTTTGGGAGTAGGGCTACCTAGTCCATTATTGGGGACCAGTGATTATAGGACTGTCTGCAATTAGCTAGGCTGGTCCTCAGAGGATAGCCATTTTCAGTTTATCACTTGAGACCATTTCAGAATCCTTTCTGTTCTTTTCAGAGATGTACTCCGCTGAATCCTGGGACCATCTCCATGCCATGGTGAAGTAATACAACATGATAATCTGGAGAAATCTTAATTTTAATTTATATGATTTTGATTTTTTTTTAGAGGCAGTGCCCTAAAAGAGGGCTAGAAAGGAATCTCTTATCACTAGATGTTTTACATTTCAGGAAATGTTCTCTGTAGCAGAGTCAGAAACACCAAATCTTACTTCAGTTAATTTACCTCATCACCAATGTAATTGCTTTCCTTGCTCCATTTCTGACTTTTAAGTATTTTTAATTTGAATTATAACTTCATATAATGTATTTTCAAAGTTCAGAATTTCATTTATTCCTTATTTCATATGACTAAGTTTCCACTTTGAATTAATATTTTTCTCCAAGTTCCTAAAAAGCATTCATTTTAAGTCAATACAGTACAAGGGAAAAATACTAAGTTATGAAATGAGTGAATTCTATTTATATGAATCAACTTATATGGACTTACTTTCGATAAATCATTTCAACTCTCTAAGCCTCAGTTTCATTATCTATGAAATAAAGCTAATAGTACATACACAATCTACCTGATAGGACTGTCAAGGGGATCAAATAGGAGAATATAGATAAAAGACTTTGCAATTGTAAAACACTTTGCAAATGTGAATTATTATATATAGATTGTGATTATTCTATTACTCAATACATGTGCCATCACTAGTTTAATGGGATCTTAGTGTGCTCCTATATGGATGCCCTATATACAAAGTCCCCTAAAAAACTACTCTTTTCTTTCCACTCAATGTATATTTGTGAAAATGTTTAATGCTTAAAGAAGGAAAGGTAATTTTTATTAAGTGAGTACCAGAAGTAAAAAACATTGATGGGAGATATTTTAAAGTGGATACTAATCCATAAAATTCATAGAACTTAAAAAAGCTTACTGGGGATCTTGAGAGTTCAAAAGAGAAAAAAGTTGGTAACTTAAAATTTGAAAAAAATTATTTTCTAGTGCTACCCTTTCTTGAATTTGGTTATCTCTACTCCTGACATGATCCTTTCCCTTGCCTGGCATCTCATTTCCTGGAACATTTTATTCTTTGAAATTATTAGTGAATGCCAAACTCCAAACTACTCCCTGTGTACAACAGAAGTGGAAAACCAATCAGATAGATCTAAATGAGATACTCCCCTCTCCTCACAACACATCCCTCCACACACTCATAGTCTTACCCTTTCCATTATGTCCCTTGACATCTGCATCATGGACCAACTTTACTGTGTAATTTAGAACCCAAATGTGTCACTGGGTATCACTTCTCAAAGACAATGGTTACTGAAAAATTGATCTGCTTCTTCCCTTCTACTGAAGCTTGAATATGATTTCAGCAAAGACCTGTACTGTGAATATCCTAATACTCTGATCTACCTCCTTTCTTTCTTTTCCCTGATCCTTATATCTGTGGATATTGTAAGTTAAGCTACAAGCTTTCTTCAGTAAGTTTAAGATGCATTCTAAGAAAGGCACATTGCTTTGCCTTAAAACGTCAGTTTAATTCTTTTGCAAGTTTCTTTCTATTTCCGAGCAATAGATGGAAATGTAGTGATATTCTTAAAATGCACAATTATTACATCAGAAACTAGTATGTAGAAGGGTGTTTAATTATTGAAATGGTTTCATGCATTCTTATCTAATTTGCCCTCTTCATCTTCAGTACTTTTATCATAAATTTTCTTCATAAGAATAAATTGTAGGAAACACAAGCTTTATATGTCTGATTTGGGGGAGGGATATTTCTGAAGACAAATATAAGATCAGTATATAATACATGACTTTGAACTTCTTACATAGATATTCTCCATCACTCACCCAAAACACACACACAGAGAGAGAGAGAGAGAGAGAGAGAGAGAGAGAGAGAGAGAGTTTTTATTTAAAAATTAGATTTATCTTTATAGGAAAAATTGAATAATCTATGAAAAATCATGAATTCTGTCTCTTAGGCAGATTTATGGTCTATTTATGATCAGTATGGTATACCTTTTTTCCATTGAGGTTGCAAAACCTTACAACCTTTTGTTGTGCTTGGATCATGAGTTGAAGCTTGAAACAACTTCAAAGGTCATTTCACCCAACTCCATAATTTTACAAATGAAAAAAAAAATGAGGCCTACAAAGTGTATCTTACTTTTCCAAGGTTATTTAGGTACTAGTGGCAGAGCCAGGAGTTAAAATTCACATTCTCTGAGTTCATCAAATGCCTTGAACTCCTGAGCTATTCAGTGGGTATTTAGCCAAGCATTCTGGCATTCATCTTCATTATCATCATTTTCACATGTCTAAATTTCATATTTATTCAGACTGTAAGGCAATTGAGATAAGGAACTTAGTTTATTCCTATTTTGAGTCATTCACAACACCTACCTCAAGTCTAGGGGTAGATAATGTGACTCAAAACTATTTTCTGGATGAATGCCAAAACTACATTTTCTTAGAGATTTCATCTCAATCAAGTTGGAGCACATATGGACAGGGCAACAGTTAGTCAAAGTTTGGAATTATGTGAAGTCAGTAGTTTCAATAAAATTTGTAGACCCTGAAGAGTACCCAAAGAGCATCTATATTTTTTTATGAATTAACTGAGAAAAAATAATTGAGCATCCCATTATTACTGAAAATATTTTGTTTCTGGTTAACATAAGGCTAAAATAACCCTTTGAGCTAAGGATTCATTCAGATTAATTGCAAGTTATTGGAGCTGGATTTTCTCCCTTCACATATAACTTACGGGATTTTTGCTTTGAGATTTGAAACAGAAAGTTCATTTCTGTTTTTTGATTTTTTTATTAAAACAAAACTTCCCAAAGCCTCTTTACTCTTAGCATCTCTGTAAGACTTAGAGAGAAGGCCATCAGAGGTTGTCTTATTAGTTGTTATAGCAACAAACAAAACATTGCAGATACTCCATAAATGGAATTTTGTAGGTCTATTTACAGGTATGTAATCACTCAAGGTCATCTCTACCAGTGTTTAATTGGTGTTCAAACATAACCCTACTTGTTCCTGTCTCAGAAGCCCTGGAGTCTCTCAGCAGGTCAATGGCTCTCACACTCTGAATGAGAACAAAAATCTCCTACTTTTTCCATGGCTTCCTGTAGTTTGTGGCCTTCCAGCTCTCCTTCCATGATAACTATCTCCAGCTGCTGTATTCATCTAATCACGCTCCTGTAATTCCCCAATGCCTCTCAGACAAGGATAGCTCAGACACTTCATCAAAGATGCAACCCAGTTAACTTAAATTTCTTATTTTTAAAAATCTGGTTTTCTCTAACCCTATCTTAATCACACATTGAGGTCAGCTTAATGAATAAAACTCTTTGAAGTCAGCTGATCAAAGATATCAAGTATTCAGATGTAATTTTGATCAATCAATTAATCAATTTGTTAAGGGCTTATTACATGATAGACATCAGTGATACAAACATACCCTGCCCTCAAAGGACTTGCAATCTAAGGTGAGCTAGAACATGTGAACATATAACTAAATATAGGATATAAACATATTGATGTTTTCTATGTGTTAAAAGTGGCAAAATTGTATAAGGTATTTTTCAAAGTAGGAGGAAGGAAGCTAGATGCAGAGATCAGGAAAGATTGTGAATAAAGATAAAGGACAGATGTGGAGAAAGTAGAATTGATAAAACATAATGACAGAAAATATAAATGGACCTGCAGTAATGTAGGCAAAACTTACTGCTCCACACTTGGGACCTTGGTGCTATGTAGTCCCTCCATTTGTTTACCTTACTTGTCCCATTTGTGTTTATTCCCTCATCTGTGATACCTAGGTGAGAAGAGCAATGACGATGCTACTATTTATGAAAGAATATACCCCAGATTTATGGGGAGAGGGAGAAATACTCTCCATCTACTTTTCTTAATTTTCTATTTTATTAAAGGCTTTTGTTTTTAATTATTTTTATCTGGATGACAAATTGTATTGCAAATTACTAGATATAAAGGTTGAATGAGCATGAACAGTTGAGTATGATAGCATGGTTTAAAGAATACTGATGCCTTGCAAGGAACTGGAAAGATAAGAGAAAAAGTGAAGGTTTAGAGGGAAAGATAAAAAGATTTAGTTTTAGACAAGTTGAAAGTTTTGATGTGATTATTCATGTAGAGATGTCCAGGAGACAGTTGGAGTTCAGAAAACATTCATCTGGACATGTAAAAATGATACTCGTGTGACTAGAAATGAAAATTGATTCTCTGGGAAATGATGAGGTCACTGAGGTTTAGAGACAGAGAAATCTAATCTAATCTAAACAGGTAAATAAAGACACATTATTTGTAGAAATCATTCTTTTTTAAAAAAATTTAAAATTATTTAGAAATGTTCTTATTTACTAGGCAAAAGAAAAAAATATCTTGGAGCATTTTATTGATTTGCAATAGCTGTAACCATCAATATCCAGCTCTTTTCACTACAACATTCTTTTCTCAAACATTATCAGAAAGAGACTACAGTATTTCTTTATTCACAGATTAATGTGAATAATCACTTCACTTTCCTACAAACTTTAGGCTCCTTGTTTTAAATCCTAGAGGGATCATTTAATCTAGATGCATTTAATCTGAGGTCAATGAACTTTGAAAAAAAAAAGTTTTACGATGTGCATTTCAGCATAATTTATTTTTTAAATTATTTTTAGGTTTTGGCAAGGCAAATGGGGTTAGGTAGCTTGCCCAAGGCCACACATCTAGGTAATTAGTAAGTGTCTGAGGCCAGATTTGAACCCTGACTCCAGGGCTGGTACTCTATCCACTTAGCCGCCCCGATTTTTGTTTTCTTATATATAAAATATATTATTTAGGCATTGTTCTAAGAAGGGAGTCAGTCATCACTGAATTATCAAAGGAGTGCAATACAAGTAAAACAGTTTAAGTACATTTGATCTAAAGTAGCTCTTTCATTTTACAGAGGGGGAAATTGAGGCATAGTCATGAGGTGTAACTTTCTCAAAGTCATAAGTTCAGAACCAAAAGTTGACTTCCTCTTAGGTCCCAAACACAATATCCCTCCTCCTAGACAATAGCTGCTCTTAGAGAATAGGGTTTTCCCATAAGGTCTTCTAGCACCCTTAAAATCAGTGCCCCTGTTATTTCTAAGAGTGACACAAAAAAGTCAAGGTGGCCCCAAGCATAATATAGACACAAAGAAACTGATGGAATAAACTGAGTTAAAACGGTCAGATTCTGCTACACCTTTGTGGTCCATTGCCCCCCCCATTTCACCACTCTTCATGAATGATACCCAAGATTAGATCAAAAAGAAAAAACTGATTAACTTCATCTTCTTTAAAAAGTGCCCATATAAATTTCCATTATCTGTTTTTGTAATGAACACCATAAACAGCATCAAATTTTATTTTTTAAGCAATAGACAGGATTTAGTTTGAAAAGAGCCTCTGTGAGCCTCCGAAGAAGTTTTTCAAACAAATCTTTCAAATCTATAATTAAAACTGAAATATCAATTGTTTAAAGAACAGAGGATAATGTGTTATTTCTGCTCAAGGGTTTTTCAGTTGATCTGCAACTTCTGCTTGTGTGTTTCAGGATTTTCTTAGAATTCCACATATTTATAAAATAACCTTGGAAAATATGTGCTTTCTGGGGTGGCTAGTTGGCACAGTAGATAGAGCACTGGCCCTGGAGTCAGGAGTACATGAGTTCAAATCCAGCCTCAGACACTTAATTACCTAGCTGTGTGGCCTTGGGCAAGCCACTTAACCCCATTGCCTTGCAAAAACCGAAAGAAAGAAAGAAAGAAAGAAAGAAAGAAAGAAAGAAAGAAAGAAAGAAAGAAAGAAAGAAAGAAAGAAAGAAAGAAAGAAAGAAAGAAAGAAGGAAAGAAAGAAAGGAAGAAAGGAAGAAAGAAAGGAAGAAAGGAAGAAAGAAAGGAAGAAAGGAAGAAAGGAAGGAAGAAAAAAGAGAATACCTGCTTTCCAACATGCATTATTTCATACCAACTGGATTTGAAATTTTTTTGAACTAGAATGAAGTCACAGACTTCAAACTCTATTCTCCTTGTTTAAGGTCAAAACTTACATTTCTCAAATTTCTCAGGGTTTCTAATGTAATGTCTTAGGTCTTATTCTGGAATGAAGGGACTGATATGGGATCCTTTAAGGTCACACCATTTGAATGTGTGTTCTGACAGATCCTCCCAAGATGGAAAGATTTGGGATATTGCTATTTAAGTTTAGAGACTTTCTGCTGGAGAAGGCTGTCTACCCAGGGAAATTCTTTGGCTCTAAGAATTCAAGATATTGCCTACTAAGTTCTAAAATTTGCAAAGAAGTAGTAATCAAAAGGAAAAAAATCAATCATTCATTCAATAAACAAGCTTTTATTATCTTGGCACTTGAAGTATTTTATAATGTGATATGTCCATGCTAACAAAATAATGTGAAATTCAATGAAACTTTGACACTATATTGTAAGATTTTTTTGTTCTTCTCTCCCTGATCCAAATCTAATTCCCATTTGTGATTCACAAAATCAGCAATATTCCTTTGCCTTATTATTATTATAATATTTATAATTTATAATTAACTAAATAATAGAAATAATATTATAATTTATAGTAATAAGCAATATTAACTTTAGAACTGACTCAGGAATATTTATTTTTTAATTTGCATCATATGTTTAATTTTATTTCTATTATTTAATCCCCATATTTACTTATTTTTTAATTTGCATCATATGTTTAATTTTATTTCTATTATTTAATCCCCATATTTACTTCTTTGCCACAAAGGATGAAATGAAGGTAAGAAAATGATTAGCTGGAAAGCTTGTGCTAAAGTATTTTATAATAAAACCATGATTACATATGACATGGGGTGGAGTAAGATTGGGGAAAAAGATGGGAAGTGAGCAATATCTTGAGTCAAAATGATCATAAAGATATAGGAGACAGTGAGCAGAAATACAAAATAATGGTTTAATGCATTGTCAAAAATGTATACACTGTTATTCATAAAATCTTAGCAGTGCCAAGTACTTTGGATCAGAGCAGATCACCTCATAAAATTTTTTAAACTTGGTAGAGTAAACATGTTATAGAGAGGAAAAAAACTACTATGATCCAGGAGCTATATTATTTCTAAAGAAGGCTCTAACACTTAAAAACTAACCAGAGTGAATATAATATGAGTAAGTCACTTAACACATTAAGGCCTCAGTTTCCTCTTCTATAAAATAGGGGAATGAATTTTTATACTATAAATCTCACAGGATCATTGTAAGAAATATTTTTTAAACGTTAAGTTGTTCTATAAATAGGAATTGATGTGTTGTTGAGCATGAGCATTTTGAGTTTAACCAGTACCATATGCCATTTGGAAAACTTCACGAAAAATGACTCTTTTATAAGACGCATGAGAAAAAATAGCTGGGCTGCCTCATTTCTTTGGGTTTATCCAATAATTGTTCTGGGATGTAGAAGAAAATATATAATGTCGCAAGAAGTTACTCACCTATTTTTGAGCTTCCAGAAACGTGTGAGCTTCCAAAACTTCAATCCAGGTCTGGGTTTGGCTGCTGGAATTGCAACCCCACCCAGGATCTTCCCCTTTTAGAAAACCCTGGGTAAAAAATACTTTTGTCCCTCCCTTGTTAAACTTTTTTGAAGCTTAACCTAGATCTCTGCTTAGGATAACAAGGCAGGATAATTAAAAATTTTTCAAAAAACCCATTACATCATGTGTAGGCACATTGAATATACTTAACAAGGATATTCTATGAATGAATGCAAGAAGCCAAATGGATGAATAATGATGTTTTATTTTAAAATTCTTTATGAAGATGTTCTAAACCAAGTAAAAGCTTTAAAAAATGCAACTTCATAAATACCACTTAACAGAGTCCTTGGAAAATGTCATTTCTGAAACAAAGCTTGATCTATGAA
Source organism: Macrotis lagotis (assembly GCF_037893015.1). Taxonomy (NCBI): domain Eukaryota; kingdom Metazoa; phylum Chordata; class Mammalia; order Peramelemorphia; family Peramelidae; genus Macrotis; species Macrotis lagotis. Next base: position 257,625,045 of record NC_133658.1, on the reverse strand, counting down.
GAGCAGGTCAAATAACTGATTTATCAGTCATTTAATAGAGTGTGGTTCCCGAAAACTAACCTGAACAACAGTTTTAGAAACTGTGGAGCACAACATACAAGAAATAACAGCCAGATAATTGTTAGCATGAACCATAATACAGTTAAAACTGATGAAAGCAAAGTCACAACAATCCACAAAGACAAATTCATATATTTGCAAAGGACACAATATCATACAAAATCAACCAATGATATAATTCATTTTCTGTCCAGTTGTAAACTCTGAAACAAGGATTCAATATCTACACAGCATATTCATTTTGGCAAAGGTAAAAATATATATGTATATATTGCAGAACTTCTGAATCACAGCAAATTAGCGAGTATTTAATTTTCATTTTGTGTCCCTGCTCTTTTGTTGCTGTGCTTTGTTTTTTCTTCCAAGTTGGTCCATTGGCTGACAAATTACAAGTGTTTCCAAGAACCACTGCAGTCTCTATCAGTGTTCTGATCGGTAGGCAGGGAAAGTCTCTGTTCGGTGAAGCTTCAGAGAACTGGAACCATCTTGTCCAAAAAAAATTTTTTAAATGATGGTTAAAGTTAAAAATCAGGTTATGAAGTGATAATAATTATTAGTCTATTAGAGATCGATAATACATATTTATTAATATTATTTTTATTCATTCTCACAGCACTCTTGGAGGTAGATGATACTATTGTTCCCATTTAATAGATGAATAAACTGAGAAAAAAATTTTTTTTTATTTACTTAACCAGGCTCACATAGCTATTAAGTGTCTAAGACCAAATTTCAATCAGGTCTTCTTGATTGCACCACCTAGTTGGAGGCACCTTTCAAAATGGATAGTCTAACACTCTTAGAGCATTTGGATTTCTTCATGCAGGTGGGGATACTCAATCCCAAAGAGGGATGTGACTGACCCAAAGTCACAATGACTAGAACCCAGACATGCATACCCGAATCCTGCCTTTCATTTTATTTTATCCCCTTGCTGTAATATAATCTTTTGACAGGAGGGAGGATCACAGCAAGATCCCTGAATCTAGAGCCAGAGGGATTGGTTTTAAATCCTGCTTCTGCTAACATATTACTTCTATGAGAAGGCATTTTTCCCTTTCTTTTTCACCAATAATAAATTGAGTCATTTGGAGTAGAAGCCCCTTTTAGCTCTTTGAATGTTATGCTTCATGTTATTTCTATTAATCTTACAAAATATATTAGGATACCTAACTATTTCATTTCATTTATTCACTGACTATGGCTTAAAAATGTCAAAAGATTTCTTCCAGTCTCCTAAACCAGAGGATGCGACATAAACAAGGCAAAGATTAGATAAATTCTAAGTCATCCAATCTTCCTTGGGAAAAAATAAAATAAAACACCAATCCCCAACTCAACCAGCAGATGGCTCCCTAAGACTAGAATTGTTGAGGGGAGCATTAGATGATTCATTTTACAAAAGATTGAAACTTTCTTAAGAGGTATCTGGATCAATAACTTCCTTTGCTATCTATTCCTCAAGCTTTCCATGGAAGCAATAAGAATTATATTAATAAATATCAGATAACAGGAGAAATGCCCCAAATGTCAGAAGCAATGTCTTTTCAAATGTATCAATTTGCTGCTCTCCATAGGGTTTTCTTCTTTGTGGAGTATGCAATAGAAGAATAATTTTGCTTATAAGACTGAGAGGAAAGACAGAGGATAGAGTAAATGTATCTCATTCACTCTCCCTAGTGTGATCAAAAAATTTTAGTGCATGTTTAAGCTTTAATAATTTAAGCTGTTGGAGACCCTCTTGTGTATATATGTCTGTGTGTGTCTAAGTCTAAGTACTTATACTGAATGGATGACTATGGGATGAATATGGGATGGCAGGGCTATATCACAACATAATAGATACAGTATTATTGATCTAGAAGACCTGGATTCAAATCCTGAATGAGATATTTAATAGCTGAATAACCCTGAGCAAGTCATTTATCCTTTCTGAACCTGTTTCCTCATTTCTAAAGTAGGGATTAATAAAAGCACTTACCTCAAAGAGCTATTCAAAGAATTAAATGAGATAATGCCAATAAAGTGCTTTGTCAATCAGAAAAATTACATTAATGTTAACAATTCTTGGTGGCTCATTTTATTCAATCAAAACTTTAAATAACCATGGGAAAGAAGAGCAGGTAGGGTTTTTTTTTTTTTTGGGGGGGTGCATCTTTTCTACTTTCTCATAATGACTGAATTATAACTTATTGAATGTAAAATCTGGCAAAACCCTTAAAATTCATCTAGGTCAACCTCATTTTTTTTAACAGATCAGAAAAATGATGGACCAAGAGATTAAGTGACTTCATTTATTGTGTCATTCTATTTCCTAAACTATAAAATCAAGAGATTGATCTAAATGACTTCTTCAGGCTATAAAATTATTAACACTATACATTAAATACTTAGCACTATGTAAAGTACTGGTATCCTTAATATCAATGTATATTAAATGAAGATTTGCTAGTTCAACTTTTTCATGACTACAAAAAGTAGTCAGTAGCAAAATCTAAATGAAGTAGAGGGAGTATTTACCCCAGTGAAATGATGAGTCCTTTGGATTCAGGTTTGAAATTTTATAACCTGTGTAGGGTAGTGGAATACTATGTGTATCCAAGTCACTTCACTTTTCTCATAGTACAATGAAAGCATTGTAATAGTTTTCTAGCTCTGGATCTATGATCCAACCGGCTCTGAAGAAATTCAACTTCAGAAATACTCAATTATTGGATAAGGAGCTATTATTCTGCAAGAAAGATCTAAGTTTAGGCAGAAAAGGAGGAATGAAGAGGGTAATTAAAATAAACTGCTAACACCTGGGTGGCAATTGAATTCTCATTTAAGAACTGGGATTGTTGCTGTTTCCATTAGGGCTCAGAACAGAAATACTGTTTGGCAATCAAGGAAGCTGCACCTTATAGTGTGCAAAAAAAAAAAAAAAAAAAAAAAAAAAAAAAAAGTCGAGTCCCACTGTCATTGAATTATGAGACTCCCTCAAGACCTCCCAAATAGGCAAAACATGGTCCAAATAAGTAATCTGCTATGAGTGTTTGCCACAACCAACAACAAAGTGTTCCCTTAAAATGAGTCAAATTTCTCTATTTCTACCAATATCCAGTAAACCTGTGTGTGTAAAAAAGTGTACATTAGTCTTCATCCTAATGAATGTGAAAGGACTAGAACATATGTCTTCCTTGAAAGTATAGTAGAAAAACTTTAGGAAGTAAACAAAAGAGAAAAAAAGAGACAGGTAGGAGAAAAAGGGTTATCCTAGGTTGTTTGGGGAAACTGGACGACTAAAGAATGTGACAGAAGGGAGACAGGAAAAAATAAGGATCACTGAAGATTTGAAATGAAATAATAAGAATGATGGTAAAGGTAAACCACCTTAGAAGGTAACTTTTTGTACTCTATGGAATAATAAGATGAGCCACATGCCCCATCAGGTGAGAGGTCATCTAGTAATAGTCACAGGAAGAACAGAGGAGCAATGGTAATTGGTGACTACCTGCTGAGGGGTTCCAAAGCAGCTATTTGTCGACCTGACAAATTAAAAGGAAGATTTGCTGTCTTCACAGAGGTTGTATCCAAGATCTGTCAAACCTGACAGCCACTACTGCCTCTTGGTGATTGATGAGGGGACAAATTATTCCACCAGCAGGAACCTTGATAACATTGCTAGAAGTCCTGGGCAAAGAACAGAAGACTGTAAGGCCACAGATGATGTTTTCATCACCACAGCCAATTAAAAGAAAAGACTTTGAAAGAAGATATATTTCAAAAGTGAATATCTAGCTAATAAGATTATGACTGAGAACTGGATTCATATTTTTGCATCATGGTTTAAAATATAAGAATGATGGGCTCTTGCCTAGGGACAAGTTGAATCTACCCAAGTGGAAGTGGAGGGTAGAGTTAGTGGTAAAACCATATTTGACTAATGATTTGAGAATCTGGTAAAGGGGACATTAAATTGAAAACAGGGGAGGAAGAAACTGCCTATGTATATTTGCCGAGATACTATAGAGATAAGTACAATATAGGAAGCAGAAGAACCAGTAAATCAAAGGTGGTAATATAAAAGAAAAGAAATAATGATAAAGCTCTCAGATAACTATTTATGATTTTATTGAGCAGAGTGAGCTAGAGATGAAAGGAGGAAAAGGTGGCTTTAGGGTGTCTAGGTGGCACAGTGGATAGAGCACCGGCCCTGGTGTCAGGAGTACCTGAGTTCAAATCTGGCCTCAGACACATAATAATTACCTAGCTGTGTGGCCTTGGGCAAGGCACTTAACCCCATTGCCTTGAAAAAACTTTCAAAAAAAGAAAGAAAATGTGGCTTTATAGGTAGTTATGTGATTTAGTGGAATAGGAATCATCACATAACTAAAATATGAATCTAAAAAAATATGCATTATTAAAATCAAACTGCTAATCATGTTTGTGTACAGAAAAATACATACGCAAAATGATTAAAACAATTTAAATGGAAAGGACAAGAAAATAAAACTGAATTGCCGTTTAATTATAATGACCAAATGTGACTCAGAAGAAAAGATGAGAAAATCCACTTGCCTCCACTTTTTGTAGAGGTGAGGGACTACAGGTGTGGAACACTGTCTGTACTGTCACACTTGACAAATATATTGGTTAGTTTTGCTGAACAGCTATTTTTTTTCTCTTATTCTTTGTTACAAGGAAGGGCACACTAAGGAAGAAGGAAAAAATATACATTCAGAAATGAAGGCACAACACTATTTTTATTAATTTTATTTCATAATTTTATTAATATATTTTATTAACTTTAGAAAAGTTGTGATGTGCTAAATAAATGAGATTTTTAAAAGGATAAAGAAGTAGCCCTGTTTATTAAGATATTCTTCTATGAGAAAATTCACACTTTAGGGCAGACTAAGATAGAGAAAGCATATTAGTAAAAGTTAATGAAGGGTAAAATAGAAATTATACTATGATCTACTACAAACCGCATAGAAGGAGGATTGATTCAGATTAGTTCAGATCACAAACCTAACATGAAGCAATGAATGAATAGTGATTGAGAGCTTTAACTGTCAGATGTATTTTTATCTCTTTCACTACTGAAAACATAGCAATTGAGAAAGTATTGGCCTGTTTCAATTATAACCTCATTCTGCAGAAAACAGAGGAAGTAACAAGGGGACATCTTTATAATTCTAGACCTGATTCTGATCAACAAGAAGTAGTTATTGAAGTTGAGACAATGGGTACCTTGCCTACGATTAACTGCTACAATTAACTGTTTCATCTTAGAATTTGTGACAAGTAAAGAAGACCAAATATCATGTGGAACACTATATGTTGGGAACACAGATTTCAAAGACTTCACATAAATAATAAACAGAAGAAGAAAATTCTGCGGGAAAGAAAACTCCAAAAGGATGACAGAAGCTCTCAAAAAGCAATTCTGAAAATTTAAAACTGTTATACTTGTTATTGAGTAATACACGACTCTTCATGACACCATTTCAGGATGTTCTAGGCAAAGATACTAAAGTAGTTTGCCATTTCCTTCTGCAGCTCATTTTACAGATGAGGAAACTGAGGCAAATGGGATTAAATGACTTGCTCAGGATCACACAGTTAGTGTCTGGGTCCAGATTTAAACTCAAGAAGATATCCCAAGGCCTGGAAATTTATCACCTTGCTGCATAAAAATGAAATTCATGAGGAGGGAAAAGGAGAATGATAAGGATACTGAAGTGGCTGTACAAAGAACATACTTGACCATGTCCGATTTAAGTTGACTAGCATAGAACAAAGAAGCAAAGGAAGTCAATGGAATATTATTAAGAAAGAATAATACAGTTCAAACAGAATCATATCTAGAATGAACAGACTAGCAAGGAAGAGTAACGATTCTTAACAATAAAGAATCAGGAGGTGGGGGGTCAGATTTTGGCGAGGGCAAACACTTTGTAGAAATGTGAAGAACTTAACATAGAATTGCTCTCTGGAGTGTGAAGAGGGCAATGATAACATGATAACAAGTGTTTGTAATTGTTAACTCAATTTTCTTCTGTTTCCTCTTCTAAGGATGATCTTTCAAACTAGGAGGAATAAAAGTAAAATGACAAACACAATTGAAATATGAGGTAAAAAGGGCAAACAAGATGATGAGACAAATATCCAGCTGCTGTCTCAAAAAATTAAAATTCCCAGACCTTAATATACAACACATCCCAAGCTACTAAAAGAGTTAGAAGACATTATTTAAGGACAAAGTCTTTAACGGTCATCTACCTGAATCCTCTTTCATATAAGAAAACTGAGTTATGTGATGTCATATGGAAAAAATGATAGAAAAGGAATTCATACCCAGGTCTTCTAACTCCAAAATATATCATTCTTACTAATTCAGAGATCATGAACACAAAGGGGATAATGGAATTGAAGGACCAATACTTAAAGAATCTGGATTCTAATCCTGACTGTGACTATTACTTATTTGATTTTAACTGGTCATTTCATCCTTCTAGGCCTCATCTATAAAAGGAGGGGACTGTACTAAATGGCTCCTAAGACCCCTTCAAACTCTAAATCTATGGTCTGATAATCCAATAAAGTGTTGACCTTAATTTCAAAAGTAAATGATTGTAGATATGCAAGCTCTAGATCATTAAGTTTATATTCTAGTGCTGCCAAAACAGTAATTAATTTGAAAATATTGGGGGAAAGAATCAGTGTTCATTCAAAATTGAAACTTCACCAAGAATAGATCATGCCAGACATCATATTTTGCTATTTTAATGAAATAACTTTCAGAGTCAGTAGAGTGTCTAAGAAGGTTTCACCAAATTCTTCATGAATCAACAGAGGACTCATGCCAACCCAAAGGGCTGATAACATCCCAAGCTACACTGAGAAAGGTGTAATATCTACATTGTGTCCCTTGATCCTGCTCACCTTGCAAGCTGTACAGCTGGCCAGTACTGTGCTGCCGAGTGATGTGCTGCCAGTAGGCACTACGAGGGAGGGGCACCATCGTGCTGAGAGAGACAGCTCTCTCACTCATCTTCATTTGGAGCTGTGGGGAGAAAAAATGAGACATAAATGACAAAGTTGCTGAAAACTTCTTTCTATGCGTATAGAAATGACACCAAAGTAGCATCTATATATGTTAAGCATTCTCCAAAGCTCACTGAGTCAACTCCTTTCCTGTTCTACAGATGAGAAAAAGAAGCCCCCAGAGGGTAAGTGACTTGCTAAATGGTTGGGCAAGAGTATCTTTAAATTTCCTTCCAGTTCTAAATTCTCTTATCCTATAAGATCCATAATGGCATGAAGTAGCTGGGGATTTGCCCCAATGCAGAAAATCTTAGAGGTCATGAACAATGTATTTAGAAAGTACTTGATTTACTGGTACCATTAGCCTTGATCTACTGAAACCTTCCTTCATCTGTTCATCTCCATTGCCATGACTCATCACCTATCTGCCTCACTGATGGACTAGTGAACAGTTTGCAACTTTGAACCCAGAGGAGTCATGTTCTTGATACACCTTTGAGGTTTTCTACCTTTGTATCCTTGGAACCACAAGCTAATTACCTAAACCTCCCCTGGATTTCACCTTTATAATGAAGAGGGTTGAACTAGATGACCTGTGAAGTCTCTTCCACTATTAATCTATGATCCTGCTCATCTCTACCCAAGTCACTGACTCATTACTCTGTCCATCCTATTGTCAGCATCCTCACTTTCTTTTCCTGCCCACATTTGCCTCTACTGGTAGATACACTTTAACTTATTAGAAAACTTGGGGGTTTCTGGGGTGTCTTTGCTTCCTCTAAGACCACATTCCCAGTGAATCATGCATGGAGTACCTCAATTCATTTGCCTGACCTATAGGCAGAGCAAGGGCATGTAGTGAGTATACTTATAGGGAAATGTAATGAAAATTAAAATATGAAAAATACATGAGATAATGTACTATTGAAATCAATCAGTATGTCCACTCCCAATGTGACAGTCTCAGTAAGGTCACAAAGTTAAAACATATGAAATAAGCACAGAGCAATCCGTGACGGCATATAATTAAGTGCTGAGTGTTATAGCACCACTGAAGGAGGCACTCAGGAAAAAAAAAAAGAATTGCGATTATCTAAGCATTAAAGGAAAGCATTTCTAACCTTTCACTAGGTCTAGGTATTAGGAAAAGCATAGATATGAATGAGTTACAAGGGGGAAGGGAGGAAATTGTGTGCAGGAAAGGAATGAGGTAAGGCAGGAAGATGAGACATAGCACAGAGCTGGAAGGAAACTCAAGAGAGAGAATTCAGTCAAGCCCTTATTTTCCAGGCCACTGCATTATTCTCTATCCTTATGATAGCAAGAAATAAATTGAGCATAGTTATGAAATGGAATGTTCTAATTAAATATTCTTCTTAACTGGAAATATTCCAAATATTTTAATATTTCCAAGAGCAATTCAAAGCTCTTGGATAGGCCATGATTCTGACCCATTTATTCTGGAAAGAAGTCTTTAAGGAATGGTTGAAAATAAATTCAGTTCAGCACTGCATTATCCAACAGGAATAATAGGCATAAGACAACAAGTCCCAAAGGATACCCAAACTGAACTGCTTAAGGTATGGAAGTCAAATTGTCATCAGCTCATGGCAACTCTGCTATACTTAATATGATTTGAAAATATTTTGTTTACACATGGCCATGTTCTTTGCTCTCTCTGCATTCTATCCATCAATTATAACCTTAGAGTCTTTGGGCTTTAGGTGATGACATATGTAAATTCTCTGTATAAAGAAAATAGTCCCTGGCTCCTGTAGTATCCCTAGTCACTCTGTGATGCACTATGTGCTTTGAATGCTTCTCAGTCACAGAATTTTAAATTTGAAAAAGGCAATGGAGACCATCTAGTCCAAAGCAAACTGCTAAAAGAATCCCCACAGACATCGCCCTAACTATTCCTATCTAACCTTCACATTCTGAGAGAACTTTTTCTACTTTGGGACAGCTCCATTTTAAGGAAGGTTTTTAGTTTCCTTTACATCAAAACAAAACTTGCCTCTCTGAAACTTCTTCCCATTGCTCTCAGGTCTGCCTTCAGAGACTCTCTTCTAACCTACATTCTCCAACAGGGAGAAAGGAGGTAAGAAAATATATATTTATTAAAGTGCTTCCTGTGTGTACCAGGTACCGTGTAGTTGGGAATACTTTATACTTTACATTTGATCCTCACAATAACCCTCGGAGGCACATTCTAGTATAATTCCATTTGAGAACTACGGAAACTGAGGCAGACAGAGATTAAGCAACTTTCCCAGGGTCACACAACTAGTCTATATATGGATTTGAATCCAGATCTTCCTGACTCCAGATCCAGTATATCATCACCTCACTGACACTAATAGGGCATGTTATATTTTCATTGATAAAGGACACAATTATTCACATAGTAATTCACTATTATTTTAAGTATCTTGGGTGAAATCCATTATTTTGTTGATCATTCTTTAAAAAATATTTAATAATTATCAACTTTTCTCAATTTTCCTTTGATTTAAATTGTAGTTTCACAAAATGAATTTCAATGAATTATTCAATTACAGGTGTGATTAATTCCTGCATCTGTTATAGATGACCACTGTTCAATGCCATTCTTTGTCATCCATGACCATGTTCACCCCTTAAAGAGGGTCTAGTCAAGACAATGAATTTCTTCCTTTGAATCTTTTAACACTTTATAGGTGCCAGTTCAACCTGTGAACAATGTATCTGTTACCTATTACTCTCCTTACATGGTTAGGTCACTCACCTCCCTTTACAATCATATGTATTATGGATGATTCCTTTTGTACCACTTCTATACAAGTGATCATTAGTAATACATCACAGTCTGCCAACAGCCATCATGAATCTTTATGTTGCCCTTTGGGCCAACTGCAATTTAGATTTTTCAGAGATTAGTGTTAACATTCCATGATTTGTTGTAACCAGAAATACCAGGAGAATAATAGTGTCAACAAAATCATGGAATTTATTGTGATATATGAACTAAATGGAATAGTATTGCACATAAATATAAGGAGTATGAGAAATAACATTAGACACAATTGTATGAATTGTAATAGAATGAAGGAAACAGAATCAGGAGAACAAACTACACGATGTCCTACAATAATATAAATAAAAGAAATATTAAAAGATAGATGAACTCAAATTAAATGCAACAACCAGCCTTGGTCTCAGAGGACAGAGGATGATACACTATTTCCTTTTCTCAGCAAAGGGGGAAACTTATGGATACAGCATGCTGAACCCATTATCACTCTTTGTTTTTATTAGGTGACTTTGTATAACTGCTTTTCTCTGTTAAAAGGGAAAGCTTACTGGGGAAGGAGGGAGGTTGATCAGTAAATTATGATGATCCAAAACTCTTAGATCATCAATAATATATATATATATATATATATATATATATATATATATATTTATGTGTGTGTGTATATATATATACTTACATGTATTTTCTTGCATCTAGTTTCTCATCTGTATTTTATCTGTGTATTTCTCATCTGTGTGATCTCTTTTGAATGACTATAGATCATGCTTAAGAAGCCTAATAGTGTTCAGAGTCTCAAAGCAGTTGGCACAATGCCATCTGTGAACAGTTTCTGAAGAACCTCCCCACATTTATGGGAAATATCTCTTTCATTTGGACTTCATAGAGGATGTCATTTGTGATTATGGTGAATGACTATATCCTGTAATATACTTCATTTAACATTGATAGTGAGATTATTAAATAAATTTAATTTTATGGTTGAATCTATAAAGGTATCCTGTATGATCTCCTGGATGATCTTATCATGTATCATGCATGTATCCTCATTCCATAGGAGACACATGGAGAAGAAATGTGGTCTTCTAAGCTTGTTTTTACCAAGCAAATGCAAATTGATAATTACATATAAAAACAATTAAAATTGTTTTGTGTTCTATAACATGATGTCTTTTGTTTGACTGTGAAGATACTGTAGACAACAACCTATTCGTTTCTCATATTTTAATTAAGGATGCCTTCTTTAAGCACAGGAATCATTTCCATAAAGATTCTATAGATAAATAAATAAATAGCATATGTATTAATATTTTAATAATTTATTTCTCCACCACTTTTTTCATCACTTGTGATTTTTTCTCTCTTCTTTTGAAACCTTCAGCATACAGCCACCTTGAAAATGAATTCCTGAGCACTTTTAAAGTTATTAAATACCTAAATCACAGGTTTCTTTTAAATAAATGTGTTTAAGCTGGTCCAGTTTTGCTTTCTGGCTCCAATTCTTGAGTATCACTTATATGCTGTACTGATATGTAGAATACAAATAGTGATTCTATTTTACTGATTATCAGAATAAATAACTATAGAAATTTTGGTAAAGCTGTATTATTTCACTTTACTTTCTTGAAATTCTTCTTCTTCATTTAGGTAGGACCACTGCCAAATAAATCACTTTGGCCTTGTAAATCTTGATTTCCTTTTATGTAAATGACAATAATGATATTTGTACCACCTACCTCACAGAATCATAAGTTGTAAGTTTTATAAACTTTTAAGTCCTACATAAATTTGGGTTCTTACAAAAATATTATTTAGGATATTTACTGGAAAATGGCATTTAGAAAATCCTGAGACAGGCAACCAACAACCACATGCTGATGAGAAATAGGAGCTTATTTCTTGTTTTCAGATTAAGTGAATTGAAAGCCACAAAATATTAAAGTTTATAATGAACTTTAAATGGACATTTGGGAAGGCACTGCTATCTTTAGAATCAGGCTGATTGGATTTAAGTCCCTATTCATGATATATTATACTGGGCAACCATGAACAAGTCACTTAATTTCTCTGTTCTACTTTCTAAAGGGTAAGTTGAAGAATAATTGTTCAGATATATACTAATAAGAGAGTGAATTTCCTTATCCGAAGTTCCATGCAATAATGAAATCATAGATCCAGGTCAAAAATTAAAATCTAACTCTTCCTAAACCACACTGAATCCATGCTCCCCAATGAATGTACTGAAAGTGATTCTTCTAAGAGATATAAACATAGTTTCTCTGTTGACATCTATAGTAGCTTGGAAAAAGGAATAATCACAGGTCACACTAACATAAAACTTTCTGTTTGCAAAGTACTTTATAAATAATGATCTAAATTAATCCTCATAGTAACCCTAAAAAGGAAGTGCAACCATAATCCTCATTTTATTGATAAGGAAACTGAGGTGCAGAGAGATTAAATGACTTGTTCAATGTCATACAATTATTTCCTGATGGTGTATAATAGGGGAAAAGAGAAGGAGATGAGAATAAGCATTTATATATGGTTGTTGTTGAGTCATATTAGTTGTGTCTGACTTTCCATGGAAAGTTATTGGAGTGGTTTGCCAGTACCTTTTCTAGATCATTTTAGACTAGAAAAACTGAGACAAGTAAGGTTAAGTGACTTGCCCAAGATCATACGGTATCTGAGACAGTTGGTTCTTCCTGCTTCCAACCAAACTACTCTACTGTCTAATGCAGGATAACATATAAATATAAATATATATATATATATATATATACATATATGCATATGTATGTATTTTCTACTTATATATATAAAATTCTCCATATGACATGGTCAAGTTATTTTATCTCTTTTATTTCTCACCTATAATGCTGCAATAAAGGGTTCAACTGAATGATCTCTAAATTTCCTTCTAGCCCAAATATTCTCTAGTTCTTTGATTATGTGACTCCCAGTCAAATGCCTTTTATAAAATGCCACAGCTGTTAATTCTAGTTGGAGATAGACCCAGAACACAAACAAAACAGTGCTTATAAACACTTACCAAATAACATAAATTAATATAAATAAATATGGATCTATTAGTGTTGAATGAATAAATAATCTCTATGATTTGAACTCTAAGGTCTGAGTCTTACAGTCTAATCAAGAAATGCTCCCTGGACGAAGGAACTTCTAAAGCTAGACTTTGCAGAAAGTGAGAGATGTGGATTGGCTGATAGGAGAGGCTTCTGTATTTTATTTCTTTGGGGGGAGGGAAAAGAGAGAAATCTCCTTTTCCTAGGATCAAGCCAAAAGGAAAAATCTATTCTATTTAACCACCAACCATGTTTTGTTTTGTTTTGTTTTTTGTTTTTGCTTTGCTCCAAATTCCTCACTTAGTTTAGCTGAATCTAAGGCAATTCTTATATCCATCTGGGATGAGAAAAGCTGTTCTGGAGCACTGCATAATTGCTCAGCAATGCTGTACCATATTGCCATTCCCCAGGACCCAGCAGTTTGAGCTGCAGAGCACTGTGTTTGCTGAAATAGAACAGCATGAAAGAATGGGCCTGTTTGGTGCCACAGTCAATCATAAAGACCATATGCTTGTGTTTGCGACCACCGTCTGCGTTCATTCAGAGATGGGTACAAATCATTGCAGTGACAGCCCAGTCAGGACTGCAAGACCTCATTCAGCACTCATCACAGACCCATCATTTCTTGGAAGTAAGTAACTCCAATGGAGTCTCCCAGAGGGACACTTTCTGTACAGATATATATATATATATATATATAGTCATTTTCCATTTCTTCAACCTCAGTTCTGATATGATTTCACAGAGGATAGTTTTGACAATGTTAGTAATCAGAAGTCTGAATTTCAATCCTTTCTCACCCACATTCTCAACCACATTTTTATACTAATGACAGCTTAAAAAATGACCCATCTATTTTTCATGATTGTGATAAGCTTCAATGTGGGTGGAGTTGAGTAAGTATTCTGACAGGAAAGTCAAAAGACCATGGTTCATATTGTGATGGTACTACCTAGGTAAAACTGGACAAGGCATGGAGCAATTTGGGCCTCTCAAGCCCCTTTTCTAAGGTCCCGTTCAGCTCTAACCTTTCATTGTTCTAGAAGTCTGGAAGACACAATTCAGTTAGTAGAACCCAGCAAACATTTATTAAGGAACCACTACACTTAGAGTATGGTTCTAGTGAAACTTATAGTCAGGTAGAAAATTGGTAGAGTTGTATTCTAAGGGATGTTTGCAAAGAAAGTATCTGCATTTTATTCTAGTAATAGGATAACCCACATTTTTCTGTTGTCCCCATAAGCGATACCAAGACACTCTGAAGGTCTCAGGGAAGAACTTTAGAATTGCAGCATGATGTACCCTCATCAGTGAGGGTGCTGCACTCTATGAGGAAGGCAGAATGGAAGTACCTCAAAGGAACCGTGATGTACGTAAGGTTAGAGTACCCACTCCAGATGAGCACATGAACTATTTGTGTCCAACTTGTGATAGAGCATTCTGAGCTCTTATTGATCTGATCAGCCACAGTTGGACACAATGTAATTTATCTCAGATATAGTGATGTCCTTTTGGTCTTCTTCGATATTAAAAGACAAGAACCAACCAAACCACATATACAAAGAAAAACACCCATGTTTGCAAACATGTGTATCCCTTTGGATTTCTGCCCCTATGGTCATCTTCCTTAGCACTTAATACTTCTTTTATTCATTTTTGTGATTAACAATGCTTTCTAACAATACAACAACCTTAAGTTCTGGAGTTGAATATGTCAATTACCACTTATATGTCCTTGACTTAGTCATTAGAACCTTCACTGGTCCTCAGTTTCTCATCTCTAAAATGAGGGTGTTGACCCTCCAAGTTTGCTTGCAGTTCTAAATCTATGTTTGATCCAAATCTATGTTTGATCGAAATGAAGTACAACATAAGTAGAATTAAATATTAATATACCAGAAGATCGGTGTTCAAGTTCTGATTCTTCTTATGCATTATATTAGTGGCCTTAGACAAGTTACTTGCATTCTTTAGAACTCCTTTTCTACATCTAATTGGAAAGGTTCAACTTAAGGATCTGAATTCCTTTTCAGCTCTAAATCTAAATATAAATATACATAGATAGATAGATAGATAGATAGATAGATAGATAGATAGATAAAATAAGTGTTTAATAAACTTCTAAAAGAGGATAAGATCACATTGTGGAAAACCTAAAATGTTACTCCAAAATAACTTGGGGGGGTTATTCTGTAATTAAGTTGTGAGAGAAGTGTTCAGGATTTGTTAACCTGCCTTCTACATCTTTCATATACAACCTTGGGAGTGCACATGATTATCAACTTAGTTCAGGCCCTCATCACTTCTTATCTAGATTTATTTCAAAAAGTTCTTGTCTTAAGTGCCTCCTCTTTCCACTCCAGCTTCCATAAAATTGCCATAGTGATTCTCCAATAACATAAATTTGGACATGTCACCCTTTGTTCAATATACTCCAGTATTCTTCTAGTACTTCTAGGATTAACTCTTCTAATAAGCATTTAAAGCCTATCACAACCTGACTCCAATTTACCTTTCCAATATTTCTTCCCCTCACATATACACTATAGCTCAAACTCATTTTCTTTTAATACCCTCTACATCACCATCTTCCTCATCCCTTGTCTCCATGTCTCTGCAGTTTCCCATATAGAAAGGATTCCTTCCATCTTAGAATACCAAGTTATCTTTAACGTTCAGATTAAATGTCACCTTCTACATGAGAACTGCCCTGATTTTTCCATGTATCATAACCTCCTTCCCAAAACTTATCCCCCCACACTTTAATAAAATCAAAATCCCCTGAAGGAAGGGAAGGTATTTTTTCCACATCTTTGTTTCATCTTTTCATCTTTGTACTCCTAACCCAGTGTCTAGAACATAAAACACATTTGGTCTATGACTGTTAATTGATCAAATGGAAATGATCATAGCCATTCAGTCATCTATTCACTCATTCAATTAACGCAATTCCTCCTACTATAGAAAAGGTTTAGTTTTAGGTGCTGCAAAAAATAAATAGATTATAAAGAAATCTGGAGCAATTTTAGTAAAATAAAAAGTCAGCTCCATCTTTGACCTCATTAGCTTACTACTTTCCACAAAAAGAATGGGAAATGGAATATGTTCCTATTCCATTTTATCAAATATTACATATTACTTCTTTACTAGCCGGGCATACAATTTAAAGTAAATACTTAACCAAACTTATTTATTATTTATTACCCCTGAGACATTTTCAACTTCTTGACTTCCACTTTAGCATCTCAACCTCCATTCAATTTGACTCACTGGGCATATAATTGGATTCAATTTTAAAATATTTGCTTTCTACTTAAGATTCTGTACCCTATCCCACCCCCAACCCTCTGTGACCTTAAGCAGGACTCCTCTTTTCTGGACCTCAGTTTCCCCTCTATGTAAATTGAATTAGTTAACCTCTAAAATCCTGATGACCAGAGCTAATCAAAATTCCATTAAATTGAGATCTTCACTTTGTACAGCATTTAGTATAGTATTTGGAACATACTAAGCACTTAATAAATATTCATTCTATATATCTGTCTATCACCTTCATAATTGTCATACTATATCTCTTTGACCCTTTGTGCCTAAACTCCTTGAAAAGATTGACTGCAAGAGCTGTCTCCACTTTCTCACATCTTACTCTCTTCCTAACCCTTTACAAGCAAGTTTTTGCCCTCATCATTCAATTCAAACTGCTCTCATAATATTTACCAATGGTGTCTTATTTGCCAAATCCCATGTCCTTTTCTTTCATTCTCATTCACTTGGACCTTTCTGCAGCCTTTGCCACTGTTGATCACCTCCTTGATATTCACTTTTATCTAAGTTTTGGAGACATCATTCTCTCCTGGTTCTCCTCTGACCTATCTGACCACTCCCCTATGCCTGGATCTTCATCCACATTATGTCCTCTAACTAAAGATATACTGCAGAGTTCTATCCTGGGTACTTTTCTCTTTTCCTTCCATAGAACTTCCCTTGGTGATCTCTTAGATTTAATTACTCTCTCTATTTTGATGATTCTCAAGTCTACCTAGCCAGTCCTAACCCTTTCTGCTGACCTCCAAGTTTGTATCTATAATTGTCTTTATGATATCTCAAATTGGAAGTCCAGAACACATCTTAAATTCAACATGTCCAAAACCAAATTCATTATCTTTCCCACTAAACCCTCTCTATCTCTTACTTTTCTCATTTTTATAGAGTGGTAGACTACCCTGCCAGTCTATCAGACCCACAACTTAGGTGTTATCCAAAACTCTTAACTGACTTTCATCACTACTATCACCAATCACCACATCCAATCTGTTGTAAAGGCCTATCTATTTCATTTTTGGAACATTTTTCAAATACACCACTTCTGTCCTCTGGTAAATCCCAATTACCTCACATTTGGACTTCTGCAATAACCTGTTGGTGGTTAAGTCTGCCTCAATTCTCTCCACTCTAATCTATCCTTCATTAACCACCAAAGTGATGTTTATAAAGCACAGATGCAATTGTGTCACTTTCCTACTCAGTAAATTCCAGCAGCTCCCTATCCTTCTAGGATAAGAAACAAAATTCTCTGATGTCCAAAATCCTTCATAACCTAGCTCTCTTCTTGTCTTACAATTTAGTCCCAGTCATTCACTTGGACCCAGAATACACATGCTAGTGTATGTTGACCTAGAGGCTAAAAGTGAATTGCAAGATGAGAAGGAATGCATGCCTTCACAAGTTCGAATACATATTCTCTTTTCCTTGACCTTGTTGGGAAAAAAAATGTTGTTTAACATATGCTAAATTATGTTGCAAGTGTCTTTATTGAAAAACTGATTCAGTGACACAGACCTCTTTGCTATTCAACAACAACAAAGAAAACCATTTCATCTCTTGACATCAACTATTTTCTCTGGCTGTTCCCCACCCTCCTCATCTCTACCTACTGGCTTTCCTGGTTTCCTTTAAGTCTTAACTAAAATTCTGTCTTCTACAGAAAATATGTTGCAATATCTTTTAATTCTATGCCTCTCCATTATTTCCTATTTATCCTATGCAGCAGCTAAGTGACAAAGTGGGTAGAATGTTGGGCCTAAAATCAGAAAGAACTGGGTTCAAATTCAACTACAAACACTTACTAGCCATGTGAACCTGGGCAAGTCACTTACCCTATTTGCCTCAGTTTAATCTTTTGTAAAATGAACTGGAGAAGGCAATGGCAAACTACTCTAGTATTTTGCTAAGAAAACTCCAAAAGGGACAAGAAGAGGTGAATGAGAATGAATACAATTCAATAACAGCAGCTAAGCTATAAATAGCCTGTTTGTCCATAGTTGTTTGGATATGGTTTTACCCATTACTTTTAAAGCTTCTTGAGGCAAGGAACTGACTTTTGCCTCTTCAGTTTTTAGTGCAATGTCTGGCACATAGTAGGTGCCTAACAAATGATTACTGAGTGATTGATTGATTTATTTATCTTAAAATTAAAGAGTTATTCCAAACACTTTACATAGTAGCAACAATACTGTGTGATTAAAAACTGTGATTGATTTAGCTATTCTCAATAATACAATGATCCAAGATAATAGCAAAGGCATCATGATGAAAAATGCAATTTGCCTCCAGAGAAAGAATTGATGTCTTCTGAATATAGAGCAAAGCATATTGTTTCTTTTTCTTCCTTTTTCCTGCCTGCCTTCCTTCCTTCCTTCCTTTCTTTCTTTTTTGTTTTTCTTTCTCTTTCTTTCTTCCTTCCTTCCTCCTTTTCTTTCCTTCTTCCCTCCTCCCTCCTTTTCTTTTTGTCTTTCTGTATTTATTTTTTCTTCCTTCTGTTTTCTTCCTCCTTCATTCCCACAAAATGACTAATAGGGAAATTTTTATATGATTGCACAAGTATAACATATCAGATTGCTTATCATCTCAGGAAGGAGTGGAAGAGAAGAGGGAAATATGAATTTTAGAACTCAAAACTTTAACAAAACTTGTAAAAATTTTTGCATATAACAAAGGAAAAATAAAATATTATTTTGAAAAAAGAGTTTCTCCATTGCCAAAAGAACAAAAACAGCAACAAATGATTTTTAAGGGACATTAGTTTCTCAGTTTTCCCCCTCTCATTAAGAAAATTCATAAATTAATTTAAATTAATTAAATTAAATTAATAATTACACTAAAAGAATGCATCTTATAATAAATAGAAACTACATATTCTTCCTCATAAAATAGTTCACCTACCAGTAAGGAAAGCTTCTTTAATCAAGGGAGAAAAAGCCACATTCTATGCATAGGAAATCTTGTTTTCCCCTAAAATATATTTGATTGTGTTCTTAATGAAAAAATGGGAAGAAACAGCAAAAATATTTTTTTAACATTTTTTAAATTACCCAAGCAGCTGAGGAACATTAGATCCTTTTTAAAGAACTATTTTGTAATTAATTATATTTAGGTCCTTGACTAAAGTCTCATTCATATATCTCATCAGGATGTTAAGTAGCCTTGTAACTAAGTTTAGTAAATGTTTAAACAACATTATTTTTGCAATAAAGTGAAGGGAAGTAGGCTATGTTGGAATTTATTAAGGCAGTCATTCTTCCCTTTGCACCTCAAGGAAAACATATACTAGCATATGTAATTCTGGATACCAGGTCATACATAGCTTTCTGGGATAGTTAAATATCTATACATGGAAAGGAAAAGATGAGAAGGGTAGGGGAGAAGAAGGGAAGAGGAAAGGAAGGGATCAAAGCAAATTAGAGGGAAGTTGAATAAATGGGAGAGGAAAAGGCAGTAGAAAGGTGGAAAGGGAGAGGGAAAAGGGGAAAAGGAAAGGGGGAAGGACAGACAGTAAAGGAACAGGTAGGGAAGGGAGAGGAAGAAAGAGAAAAGCACAAGTTCTGGCAGCTCCAAAAACCTTTTTCGATGGGTCTGGAAATGAACTGCTTATATAGCATCTAAGACCCAGCCTAGCTAAACTTGGAATAGCTAATCACTAATGGGTTAGCTACAAGGTGATGAAAATTTGAGCCACAACAATTCATTAAAATATTTCTAAAGCACAAATTTTTCTTTGGGAAAGTGCCGCTTAAGTCTGTAATACTGGCAAAACTCAAAGTTAAACTCAACTTTAAATTAGCAATATAAAAAAAACTGATAATTGACTTCTTGTGTGGTCACTGCTAAAGGAAGTTAGGGAATGGAGTGAAGACATATTGTAGAACAAAGAAAGGAGAATCTATTTCTGAACTTGTCAAAATATGCATTCTTTCTGATATGATCAGTTTTCAGATGAAGAAATTAAAGAAAAATGCTCCAAATTATTATTGATTAGAGAAATGCAAATTGAAACAACTCTGAGGGGCAGCTAGGTGGCACAGTGGATAGAGCACCAGCCCTGAAGTCAGGAGTACCTGAGTTCAAATTTGACCTCAGACACTTAATAATTACCTAGCTGTGTGGCCTTGGGCAAGCAACTTAACCCCATTGCCTTGCAAAAAACCTAAAAACACCACCACCAACAACAAAACAAAAAACAACTTTGAGATACCACCCCACACCTATCAGAATGGTTAAAATGACCAAAAAGGAAAATGATTAAAACTGGAACACTATTATTAGTGGTGTTTGAAACTGATTCAATCATTCTGGAAGCAATTTGGAACTATGCCCAAAGGGTATTAAAACTGCTCATACCCTTTAATCTGGCAATATTACAGCTAGGTCTATATATCCCAAAAAGATAATAAAAACATGAAAAGGCACACACACAAAAGTATCTATAGCAACTCTTTTTTGTAGTGGCGAAGAATTGTAAATTAAGGGTTTGCCCATATATTTGGGAATGACTGAACAAGCTGTGGTATATGAAATGATTTAATACTATTGTTCTGTAAGAAATCATGATCAGCTGGACTTCAGAAAAGCCTGGAAACATTTGCATGAACTGATGCTAAGTGAGATGAGCAGGAGCAGGAGAACAAGGTACTCATTAACAGCAACACTGAGAGATGAGCAACTGTGATGGACACAACTCCTCTCAACAGTTTTTTAGAACTTTTTATGTTTTTTTTTCTTTCATAGTTCTGGTTCTTTTTCCATAGTATGACTAATATGGAGTTATAGTAAACATGATTGTTCATGTGCAAACTATGTGCTGCCTTGGGGAAGAGGGGGGAAGGGGAGGGTAGTCAAAATATGTGGAACTCAAAAGCTTGCAAAAAGATGAATCTTAAAAATCGTCTTTGCGTGTAATTGGAAAAAAGATCAAATTAAATAGAAATCCTAAAAAAGTGACATGCATATTTTCTTACTTTGGGCTTGGTTTTGTTTTTGTGGTCAATATATGCTACATATTTATTCCAGGACCAAAACCTTAAGTTGATGACATAATATAATAGTTATTTTAAATTCTATAGTTACATTAAGGGTTTTATTTTTAATCTAAGAAATACTATAATAGATTATGACCCCAAGAAAAGATGATGGGGTACGTGGCTAGGTTGCGAAGTGCATAGAACACCAGCCCTGGAGTCAGGAGGACCTGAGTTCAAATACAGCCTCAGACACTTAATAATTACTGCTGTGTGACCTTGGGCAAACCTCTTAACCTCATTGCCTTGCAAAACCCTTTTTTTTAGGTTTTTGCAAGGCAAATGGAGTTAAGTGGCTTGCCCAAGGCCACACAGCTAAGTAATTATTAAGTGTCTGAGATCAAATTTGAACTCAGGTACTCCTGACTCCAGGGCCAGTGCTCTATCCACTGTGCCACCTAGCCACCCCGCCAAAAAACAAAAACTTTTTTAAAAAGATGATTGGAATAAAGGTAAGAAGACTTAAGGAAAGCTAAATACTTTGCATTCTCTTTATCAGTAAGACTCATTAAAAATACCTCATATATTATAATTGAAATTAGTATGGGATTTTGCAATTTATTATTTTTTCCCTTTCATCCAGAACAAATGTTTCCTCTTAAAGAAAATAGATCTTGTTGGAAATAAGGGGGAAAGCTATTTAAAGAAAACATTTGTTTATGGAGCAAGTCTATTATTCATTATGACTGGCAATGCTCTATTTCAGAGTCTGATCATACCCACGGTTGGGAAAGCACATGCACATGCATCATTTAAGACTCAAGACTGGGATTATTATATTGAGATCATTTCATTTGTTGTATTCTTTGGGGTTCTTTCTGCTTGATGAAGCAGATTCATTTA
The DNA here is from genome assembly GCF_037893015.1 of Macrotis lagotis. Classification (NCBI taxonomy): domain Eukaryota; kingdom Metazoa; phylum Chordata; class Mammalia; order Peramelemorphia; family Peramelidae; genus Macrotis; species Macrotis lagotis. The sequence goes on along the minus strand of NC_133658.1, from coordinate 257,602,873 downwards.
ATCAGTACAAAACTGCTTAAAGTGAAAATTGCAAAACTAAGTGGCAGTTACCCATTCTCTTGGGACAGAGATGCAAATGCTGGGGAATTTGATGTATTATTATCAATTGATGACTGTAACTTCATGTGGACAGTGCTGTAATGCTTGCTTTAATGATTAACAAAATGAGTAATTCTGGTTTTATCTTATATCCACTCTTATTACTTTCCTTCTAGTTATGAGGAATTTATCATTATTAGGACAGTTAGAATGAGTCTACATAGAAGATAGAAGTGAGTTAATTATTTGTTGATGATCTCAAAAAAATGAAAGGTTGGAAATGAGGGATGCACTGGGAGAAGGGAGCTAAGAGAAGTAGAATGGGGAAATTTTTCTTAAATAAAAAGAATTACACAAGGAAGAACTCTTATAATGGAGGGGGAAATGGGGGAGAGCAATGTTTGGACCTCACTTTCATCCAAATTGGTTGAAAGATTGAAGAATTATATACACACTCAATTCTGTATAGAAATCTTTCTTAACTAATCAAATAAAATGGGAAGGAGATCAGAGATTTAGGAATGAGGAATTTTTTTTTTAAAAAAGCAAATTAAGGAAGACCATGGTAAAAACAAAACAGACTTTTGAGAAGAGACAGGATAAAAAGAGAAATTATGCTTGTAAATGTGAATGGGATGAGTTTATCCATTAAATGGAAGTAGATAGCCAAATAATTTAGAAACCAGATCCAAGAATGCTATTTACAAGAGACTCTCTTGAAACAGAAACAGGCACGAGTCAAAATAAAGGGCTGAATTTAATATGTCTAAACTGAAGTTGAAAAAAAAAGGCAGAGGTGGCAATCATAAAAAGAGACAATGAAAAGTGAAAGTCAAGAAAAATGACATTTTACTAAAGAGTACCAAAGAAAACTAAGTAATATCAAAAGTTTTAAAGCAAATCTCCATGAAAAAAGATATCATTTCTCAAATGTGTAGGTAAATGAGTTAAGTACATAAAAATAAGAGCCATTTCCCAATTGATAAAGGGTCAAAGATTATGAATAGGCAGTTTTCAAAAGAGGAAATCAAAACTATCACCACAGGAAAAAATATTGTAAATCACAATTAATTAGAAAATTGTCAAATTAAAACAGCTCCTGAAGCAGGGGAATACTGGGCAGAGAGAAATACTGAAAGTTTTTTTTCTTTCTGTATCAAATACACATATTATAGTCCAGATAAACATTATAATCTTTTTCCCTTCAGTATTGACCTTTTATTAAGAAGGTAACCCTAATTTATAAGCCCTGAGCTAAATCAAGAAGTTAATTCTTAAAACAGTTAATGTTTCTCTGATAGATACTCCCCCATGTCCTGTTGACTCCCATGTATCTTGTTATCTAGACCAGAAGCCACATGGGTTGGTGTCTTAAAGTCTATCCAAGCTATCTCACCAGGAAAGTATGCCAAGACATCATAAATTCATTAGGACTTCACAAGCCCTCGTGACTGTACACCATTTCAATGGCAACCCTGAATTAGGACCCTGAACAAAAATTAACCCCTCCAGACATGTACAGTGGACACTGCTTTATGTCATAAGACAGCTGTTCCTTAGTCCTTCTCTAACATCACCTTCCCTCCTCCCCAATTCTGCCCTAACTCCTCCCACAATTATTCAAAAAATCATTCCTTTTTTTTCTGCCAATGCTGGTTAACATAACTGATAAATCTCCAAGGTCCAGCATCAGGAGAGGCCTTTTTCCTGAACTTAATTAAATTATTGATAATAATCCTTCAGGCATAGACGACCGTGGCTATAAACAATTTAGGGAACTCCTTTGATGGGTAAATATCAAAATCCCACCTACTGAAGACACCTTCTGATTATGCCAATATATAACTATCCTTGATTGACTGCAGGTCTATATAAACAATAAATATGTGAACATTACACTAATTGCCTTCTATGCTACCATGTCCATCATTTATAGCCAGGAAATCAATAAAATATGCCTATGTTAATCTTAACCAAGTAACTAGTTCAAATAAACATTATTAATTGGTGTTGGCTTCATTTGGACCACTTTGAATAAAATATGATGCCTAGTTGTTATGTTTTACATTTATTGATCTGTATATATTTTAGATTCCCTTCCTCTTATCACTACTCCTCCCCAGCTCCTTGAGCAGGAAATATTTCACTTTTGACTTCACATTCCCAGGAGAAGCAGTAGGCAGTTAACAAATGTTTGTCAAATTGAACTAAGAGTAGTGATGATTGTCCTTAGGAAAGGAAGTGTCCACACAAGGACAAGTTATTGCTTTGTCGGGCTCAGCAAATATCATTTCACTATATGAACTACCTTACAGGAGCAAAATAACTAGTAATTAAATAAATGAACACTGAAGTAAAGAACAGAAGTATCATGACTCTCAAATCACGGCAAGTTATTGGCCCATCTATAAATATCTATAGTATTTATCTACAATTAGGTGCCAGTAATAGAAAATTTGCTCAGAAATTTAGGCAGATTTTGTTGCTTTCTTATCCCTCCTGCATACTTACTTTGACACTAGTCTCTTATCCTCTCAGTACTTCAGGCAAAGATCTAAGACTACAAATTTTATAGAAGGTGTTGAGTTGCTGCATTAAAGGGAATTTATTCATTCCTCAGTTAATTCTCAGCACCAATGAAATCATAGATCCAGTACCTATCCCTAATTCTTCTAATTCAGACTATTATATTAGAATACTGAAGATATCCATGACAACGATACAGCAATAACAGAGTTAGAACTTACAGTGAATGTGGTTAGGATTTTGTCATTGACCAGTAATCGAAAAATTGGCTAAAAGTTGCTAAAAAAGAAATAAATGATGAAATAGAGCAATAAAATAGGGGGTCACTGGTGATATTTGTCCTTCAATCTCAAAGAATACCATGACATCAGGTAGGTGATGTCCTTGCATATATATATATATATATATATATATATATATATATATATATATATATATATATATATATATATATATATATATATATATGTATTGGATCTGAATGAGGGAGTGCTATCCTAAGACACCAACCTCACTTTCTGCATTGAAGTCATCGGGGGGGCCCAGTGACCAGATATGAATCAAGATACTAAAGATAACCCAAGATGTGAGACAGTCAGGATTAAGTGACTTGCCTAGAGCCCACAATCAGTGTCTTGTGTCTGAAGCTAGATTTGAACTTAGATCCTTGTTTATTCAAGGGTCAGTGCTCTATTCACGTAGCTGCTCTGAGGGGGGTCATTGGTGGATCTAGGATAAGAATTCATTGTCTGACCTTGGGCAAGTTATTTTCCCCCCCTCGCATCTCAGGTTTACTAATTTGTGAAAAAGGCGGGGGAGGATATGAATGAATCCCACATCAAAAGTCCTTTTCAGCACTAACATTCTGAAGTCCATGAATCAATAGAAACAGCTTATTGTTTGAGTAAATTAAGTATCTAGTGTTAGCATCAATATGGTCTCAGTAATATGTTCATGAATAGACTGTTCCTATACAAAGGCACAATGATTTTATTATCCAAGGACATGGCTATATATGCATCATTTAAGAGACATCATCTGGCAGAAAATCTAGGGGCCCAAGGAGATTGGAAATGCAATTGCTACCCTGAGGAATATAAAATCACTACCAATAACAGTCTCCTTGGACACCCAGTCCTCATTGCTGACTGTCCTCCAAAGTGGAAATTAGCTCTCTGTCAAAACATGAGGTCTCTTCTGTTTTTTTTTTTAAATAAACAAAACTCTTTCAAACTGCACATTCTAGACTCCTAGCCCTGACAAAAGATTGGCACAGACCTCCACTCTCTTGCCACACAACTAGCTGCCTTTGCTTTCTCCAGCCCCTCTCTCTTGTTTTGACACTACACATAGCAATTATGTATATTCAAATCATCACCACATTAGCCTGATAGCATGGAACATTACTGAACTGTCAGGGAAACAAAGAAAGAGGGTTTATTTATTTATTTATTTATTTTTGCTGTGGCCAAGAAAAAAAAGTGGGAGGGGAGAAATGAGAGCATTTGCGCTAAAGAAATACTTGGAAGGCACATTAAACTCCTTGTGAGCAGAAGTACAGCTAAGGCAATGATTCCATTGTGGCTATATGTTAGACAAGATATACAGTTAACAAAAGCAAACATTTGGTGGTCAAAATTTCAATCTCAGCAGTTTGTTGAAGCATCAGTTGTTCCCTGAAGGCAATTTCCATAGGGCAATAAACACTGATTTACTCATAGCCATCTCAATTTTGGGGGGAAATCAAATTTGACCCAGAGTTCCTTGCATACATAATAACCTCTGTGTTTCTTGAATTGATCTTGTACAGTGTATAGATGTCCTAACACCTAATCACTCAAACAAACAATAAGGAGCTACTTCAAAGACTTTCAGTTTGATACACTGTGAATTTTTTTAAATATTGAGTATAGGATAAGTATCTAGTTTGGTGACTATCAATTATATGTTTTTCCTGTTGTTCACTTTCTAATAATTCACCAAATAATAAAACTTCTAGGAACCTATTTGAACCATCAAATCAAGTGTCCTGCCCCAAGCAAAAGTAGACATTCTTTCAACAAATTCTAGTCAAGTAAGGTCAGTATTACAATTCACATGTAGTGAATTATATATGTAGTACCACTATCAACTGTGAGTTTAGTCTCTTCTCAACAAATGTCTATTGAACATTTTAAACTAAATGTCCCAGAGAAAATACCACAAGTATTTCCAACAGAACTTTCAGCCCATAATACCCTTCTTCCAAACTTCACTATTTCATTTGCTGCCACCACCATTCTTCCTAGGTTTTTGTAACCATAGCGTCATCCTCAATTTCTCACTCTCCCACTTCTGACATTTCCAAACCATTGCCAAATCTTGCCATTTCTAACTCCACAACTCTTACAGCTGACTCATCTTCTCTACTCACCAAGCCAGTAACCATCATTCAGACTTTCATCACTTCTCAGGATATTGCAAAAGAGTCTCAATTTACCTTCTCCTTTAGGTATTTCTCTATTTCAGTCCATCCACCACAAGTATTTTCTTCTGGTCACATCATTTTGCTATTCATTAATCTCCAGGGGTTACCTATTACCTCTAAGATCAATTAATAATAACAACCTAGTCCTCTTTGACTTTTAAAATCTTTCAACAACCATCCCCCCCATCTTCCCAGCCTCATTTATTACATTCCTATATTCTACATTTTAGCCAAATTGACTTTCTCTTTGGTCTTAACACATAGCACTTTATGCATCTGGGTTGGTTGTCCACATATCTGCAATATATTTCCTCTTCCCTTTACCCCATAAAATTTCCTTTTCTTCAAGACATAGTTCAAGCATTTTCTTCTACCCAAAGCCTTTTCTGACTCACTCTTCCCCCAACTGCTAGTGCCTTCCCTTCAGAAATATACTGAATTTAAGTGTCTAGTTGTATTTATACTTTTATTCATATACACTTATTTAAATATCTATTTAATATGAATTAAATACTTAGTATATTTGGTATGCATTCTGTATAAACTTACATATGTATGTGTTATCTACCTCAAGATGGTAGAGCTATGGGTAGGAATGTTTTATTTTTTTAATGTTTCTTCACACCCTGGCACACTCTCTGGTATATAATAGGTACTTAAATATTTATCAATTGTTTTATCAATTGCCTAAATCTCAGAACTCATTCAAGTCCAATTCTTTCATTTTTATATAGGAAGTGCCCAAGTCAGTGAGAGGGGGAAAAAATTACTGAACAGCAAGCTTCCTATCTAAACTCTGTATTTCCCAGCACCCGGAATCATGTTCTGTACAAAAAATAATATGCTAAATGGATGAACAAATTAATATTTTATTTATCCTAATTTTACTTATAAGATTGACTATTTCTCACACAAAATTAATAGCAACAATTAGTGATGATGCATTAAGGCCTCCACTATGTTTAAAAATAACCCTATCTGTCTCTAGGGAAAATAAATTGTTGGAAACAATTTTGAAATCATCTTTGATTCTTTGCTCTCCCTCATCCTTGTTTCAAATCACTTGCTATGTCTACTTATTTCTACTATATAATTTTCTCCCCCTTCTTTCTACATGGGAATGATTATAATAGTTTGGATCCTCACTACATTTTGCTTGGACTATTGAAATCTTCTAGTTGGACTTCCAAGTTTGAGACTTTCTCCTTCATCTTCCCAAAGGGATAACATTAAAACACAATTCTAATAATATCACTCTATTGCTCAAGAAACTTAAGTGGCTCTGTATTACCTCTAATATAAAATACAAAATACTCAGATAAGCATTTAAGATCCTGCATGGTCTGACTTCAACCTACCTTTCCATGGTTAGCTCACATTAGTCCCTGCCCTTAGGGGTAGTTGGATGGGACAGTGGATAGACTTATGCCCAGAATTAGCAAGACAAGTTCAAATGTAGCCTCGGATTAACTAAGTGTGACCCTGGACAAGTCATCAACTTCTGTTTGATTCAGTTTTTTTCCCACTATAAAATGAGGATAATAGTAATACCTACCTTTCAATAGTAGTGAGAATCAAATGAGAAAATATTTTTAAAGTGTTTAACATAGTTCCTTGTACATAGAAAGTGATATATAAATCTTTATTCCTTCCCCTTGCCTTAAATATATTATACATTCTAGCCAAACAACTCCACTTGCTATTTTCTGACAGTTATACTCTCTTATGAGTTTCTTCCCTTGGGAGCCCTAGTTTCCTTCAAAGTTCCGTTCATATGCTGCTTGCTAAAGGAATTATTTTTTGATATCCCTAAATATTTGTATTTTTCTCTTCTCACTGATAAGCAAATATTCATGTATATATCTACACATACATTCATAGATACCTATACATACATTTATTGAATTTATCATTTATATGTGTTTGTGTATGTGTATTGCATATATGGTCACATTGTTCAAATGGCAAACATAGCTTGCCTAAAATACTATTTAACCAAGAATCCATGCAAGGAATGAGCTCACATGGTAATTAGAAGTGAAGCACGGTCATTCACAAAATTCCTCTGTCCATAGAAAGAATTGTGGAGTTTGAACAAACACCAAAGACTTTTACTTTTACAAGACTATTACCTTGAAATTGAAAAAAACCCATTATCTTATTATGTAATGTTGCTCTATCATACTTTATTTTTCTTCCTTAAAGATATGATTTCTCTTATCACATTCAACTGAGATCAGTGTATACTATAGAAAAAATGTAAAGACTAATAGAATGTCTTCTGTGGGTGGTGGGGGGAGGAAAGCAATAATAGGGGAGAATTGTAAAACTCAAAATAAAAATAAAATCTTTCCAACAAAAAGAATGCACCTTAAAAAAAAAAAAGCAAAGTTCCTATGAGGATATTTGGAATAAATTGTATGACATTGGAGATGCTGGCAAGAGATCACCAATATGATGTGCCTGCATCAAAAAAGGTGCTATCCTATCTAAGCAAAGCAGAAATGCAGCCCCTCAAAAGGAATATGAAATGTGAGTGTTTAGAGAATACAGTCCAAATGCTCACACGGACTATTTGTAAAAACCCATTAGGGTAGATCATTTTCAGTTTGCATTGTCTAATCAGCCACAGATGCATACACTGTAACTTGACTCTAACATGTAACATCATTTTGGTCTTCTCGGAGACCAAAGGACAAGAATCAATAACAGTGTATAAAAACACATAGACACAAACAGATTTATTTACCACCTGGAAGTGTCATATCAACAGAAGTCTCAGCCACTGATGTTTTTTCCTAGGTTCTCTCTGGTCCACCTATGTACTGGCTCATTTGTCCCTATGTTTGCACCCTCAATTTTATCTGTTGTCTTCTCACTACTCCTTGAGAGCAGAAATCATCTCATTTTTTAATTTTTTTTTTGCATTTCCAGTGCTTTTCCCAATGCATGGGACATTAAGTGCCTGGCACTTAATAATCTTCTAGCCATTTCTATCTTATCTTATATCCCACTAGCATTTTATAAATTCTTTGAATTTAGGGATTACTTTCGATTTTGTGTTCATATCCCCAGCATCAAACATGAAGTATATAGTAGCTGTTGCTTATTGCTTGTCAAATTGGATTAGAAATACAGAGTCCTATCAAACAGAAGTATCTAGGAACCTACTTTTACATTTATTATTTAAAACTTCAAAAACATGGAGCAGAAACAAGAAGCAAAAGGCTGACTGAAGACATATGTCCATATTAGATCAGTCACACTTCCTTCTCTGGAATTCTGTTTCCTCCTCTGTGCAAAGAAGTTATTAGAGACATAGTGATCTCTGAGGTCTTTCGGGGCTTTTAAATATTTTATCTTCCTCTAAAGAAGAGCATGACTTCACATACACTTTAGGATCAGCAATATTATTTTAAGAGATTGTGATTAGAGCTCAAATTAATACTTCAACATTTCAATGAATCTGATCTCATTAATGTGGGTTTTTCTACATTGCTGCAAATGAAAACTCATTCAGCCCTTCCAAGTCTATAGAATTATTTTCTGTATTCTCTGGAGGTACAACATAGGGGTATTGAGAGAATGTTAGACTTTGATTGAAGAAACAGTGTAGTTCAATAGAAAAATCATCTTTAGAATCAGAGAGCATAAATGCAAATTCTCTATCTAATGCTTACTACTTATATGTTGTTATCGCTGTTGTTCTTCCTATTGTTATTGTTAATAGGTAACCAGGTGGTACTGTGGAAAGGGTACTGGATCTGGAGCTAAGAAGATTCAAGTTCAAACCTGTCTCATGTACTTACTAGCTATATAACACTGGGCAAATTACCTAACTTCAATTTGCCTCAGTTTCCTCAACTATAAATATGGAAAATAATAGCACCTCTTCCCAGGGTAATCCCAAGGGTAAATAACTGTAAAATATTTTGTAAAATTTAAAATATTATACATATTCTAACTATTATTTTTATTGTTATTAGCTATGTGAATCCAGGCAATTCACTTTGTAATCTTTAGTCTTCTCATCTATAAAGTGAGATATAATACATGTATTAATTACTAGACAGGGTTGCTCTAGGGTTCAAATGAGATAATAAATAAAAAAGTGTTCTGCAAACTTTAAAGTGATATGAAACATTCAGCTATGCTTATTTCTACAGAGTGCTGTATAATACTATTGTTTTTGTTAATAGAGTTGGTATAATATTCCTGATATTCCTAGCAAGAATATGCAGAGGGATTAAGCAACCTTCTATAAAAGATTCTCATGTAAGATTAATCATACAACTGACTAAGACACATGGAGAAAAATAAAATTTATTATATTTATTGTTTGTATGCCTTTGATTCTGGAGGACTAAATGTAGACTGAAAGGTTCATCTGTGTGGAGTCTTTTCATGAAAAAATTTTAAAATCTTTCATTAATCATTGGCAAATGCAACCATAGCTGCTCAGTGAATTTAGTTCTTCCTGATGCCTGCTCTAGCATTGTATTTAGTGAGCAGCCTAGCTGCCTAACTTAGCATATTGTATCTTAGCATATTTTATCATATATAACTAAATTAAAACTTAAAATTTCACCAAGACTTTTGGGACACTCTGTGTATACACACACACACACACACACACACACACACACACACACACACACACACACAATCATAAACATATATCTGTTAGATACAATGCAAAATTAATCCTCATTGTTTTCAAGATTAGACCATGTTCAGCATAGATTTCTTTTATATTTAGCTATTAACTACTGTTATTTTTTCTAACTTCATCTTCCTATCATTTCAACTTCGTTGTATTGATAAAAATGAGCATTAAAGAGTGAGGATCTAAATATGAAGGGTCCTCCCTCCCTATTAACAAAAACAGATTATGATTATAAACCTGTTGATATGTGCTTTCCCCCAATGTTATGAAGACTTTCCCTGGTAGAATAGACAGAGTAGAGCAATTTGTTCCAATGGCCACAAAGGTAGTTGAAGTAGGGCTGTGGAGCACAGAGAATTTGGTCAGATATCAAAGATGCCAAGGTCATTCACTTCATTCTAGGCCATCACCAGTCATCTTGACTTTTGTCCTGACAATGGACTTCAATGCCTGATAAGAGAGTGAGGCTGATGACTTTGAGCCACTCTGCTGCTGCACTTAAACCCAATTCATGTACAAGTCAAGACATCACTTGTAATGTCATTGTTTCTCTTTGAAAACAAAGGATGAACAACAATTACACTGAAAGTTTTGTTCTCTATTCCTATATATTCAATGTCTTCCTAATAGTTTCATCTGCATACACTCTTTGGATGTTTGAATAATGTGACTGAGTTGGGTTTCATGTCAAAACTCCCCTAGGTTTGGATTTGCTTTCAATTGTTTTTCATTGTATAACGATTTTATACTGATTGCAATTTTTTAGACTTCTTTATTGGGCATATAAGCTTGTATTTTAAATTGGCATTGCCCTTGGCTTCTATTCTCTTCATTTAACAAAAAAAGATCGTGTTTGCTAGTTCAGATAGTTTCTAGTCTATAATGTCCTCTTCATTCTATTTCATATCTGTTAAGCTTTTGTAGGAAATGGTGATGTTCAAGCTCAACAGTTTGCCTTTTCCCCCATTTACCCTGCTAAAATGGCATGGGGTACATTTTGAATTCTTCAGGTTGAAGTTGTTGCAATTGTTCTCAATGTATTATACTATGTTATAATTTGCTATAGGTTTTGATCTTTGTTCATGATTCTAGTTTTTTGCTCTATTTAATGATTTTGCCTGTGCAGATCCCCATATAAACATTATCTCAACAATCAGTCATTTACTATTTATTATAATATAGCAAATTTCTCTTTTTTTCTTCATTCCTTTCTCTCACCCTTCCTTCCTTCTTCCTTCTTATATTTGGATTTTTTGGGGGAGGGGGGATATAGAAGAAGTTAAACTGTTTAGTTCTCACCACTAAAGGCAGCTAGATGGACTTGGCATCAGGAAACATGTGTTCAAATTTGGCTTAAGACACTTATTAGTTATGTAATTCTGGCAAATATACTTACTGTCTGCCTCTGTTTCACAAATGGTATCATAGGAGTAATAATTTCACCTACTTCCTCAACTGCTTAGGAGGATAAAATAAGATAATATTTGTAAACCACTTGATACATGGGTATATAAATGCTTGTTCACCTTGTCTAGAGTCTCTGTATCCTCTTCTGGAATAAAGCATTCATGATAAAAAAATGTGAGGCATTGTGTATACCACAGATTTTTTGGCTTCTATTGATCCTCAAATCTAAGCCATATTTTGGAATATTCTGTTTACCACCATCCCTTGTAACACTTAATTCACTGAATATCATTACAGGAGATGAGTCACTTCTAAATTTAGCTAGTTTGGTAGGCAGACTCCACCTGCCACCAGGGACATATTCAAAGTCTATCCAACATGATAGAAACATGGTTTCAATGCCATTGTCTCTAAGAGTCAAGAACCAATGTGGTGCAATAGGAGAATTTTGTGGAAGTTTACTCCATTGCTAACCTAAGTCTCCTAGTAGCAAGGTAATTTTTGTATTGACATTGTTGTAATGTACCATAGAATATAAAATGATGGAATGTAAAGACTAACTAGACTGCCTTCTCTGGGGATGGGGAGAGGGAAGCAAGAATGGGGGGGGATATTAAAACTCAAAATAAATAAATTCTTTCAAAAAAGAAGAAAAGAAAAGTTGGACTTGGAATTAAAATTAAAATGACCCTACCTTTCACAATTATTGGTGACCAAAGAAAAGTAATACATCCAAAAGAAATTGTCAAAAATGGGAAATGCTCCAAAATAGCACTCTTTTGTAGTGGCAAAGAATTGGAAATTGAGGGGATGCCCATCAATTGAGGAATTACTAAACAAGTTATAGTAAATGAATACTATGGAATATTATTGCTCTTTAAGAAACCATAAATGGTCAGACTCCAGAGAAGCACGGAATGTCTTATGGGATCTGATGGTGAATTGAAAGGAGTAGAGCCAAGAGAACTATGTACACATCAACATTATGAGATGAACAGCCTTGATGGAACCAACTCTTCTTGACAGTCCAGAGAGCTAGGACAACTGTATTTGACTACTTATGAACTACATTATTCCCCAACCAGAGGAAGCAAATCAAAACAAAACAAAAAACACAGGGAAAAAAACTCTTCTGAATCTGATGAACACTTTATAAAAATTATTTCTTATGTATCTCATTCACTTAATCATAATTCCTCATGCCAAAAATTACTAATTTGTAAATATGTTTAACAAAATATGTATGTAAAATGCTGACTATTCCCTGCTGAGGGAGGGGGATGGGATGGGAGGGTGCAGGGAAATTTTATAACTTGGAAATATGCATGTACAAATGGATGAAAACAAACAAATAAATAATTTGTTTAAAAAATAAAAATAATATATATGAGCCTCAGTTTCTTTTTTTAGGTTTTTGCAAGGCAAATGGGGTTAAGTGGCTTGCCCAAGGCCACACAGCTAGGTAATTATTAAGTGTCTGAGGCCGGATTTGAACCCAGATACTCCTGACTCCAGGGCCGGTGCTTTGTCCACTGCCTCACCTAGCCACCCCAAGAGCCTCAGTTTCTTAAGCTCTAAAATGGGACTGAGGATGGAGAATAATAATATTTATGATACTTCCTTCACTGGTTTGTAGTAAGTCTCTAATGAAATAAAGCACTTTTCATATTGCCAAGTGTTATATATCTGTCAACTATTATTGTTATTGTCACCATATAACCCTGAGGAAACAGCAGTTTCATCTCTGGTAAATGTGCCCACAGCTGCTAAGGAAGGTTTTATAGGGTATGGCTGCTTTTTAATAATTGCAGAAAGAGACTATTAAAACATAGCAGTGCGCATTAAAACTGTTATTATGTTGCTATAAAATACAGAAGATGAACTACCCAAAAATACTATTCATTTATCTCTGCTAGGATGTATAATCCAGATTCCAGGGAGAATCAACAGCATTTCTATATAGTTCCTATGACATCACATCACATTACATCATATTCCATTGAAACTTTCAAAGTATATAGTAAAAGTCTAGATAAATCTATTTGGCTCACTGTGGCTTCATTCCTGAGATATTTGCTATCCAAACCAAACTAAGTCAGACTTTGAGAAGGAATATGTTTTGATGGAGCAATTCCTGGAATTTGAATCAGAGCACCAGAGTTTGAATCCCTATGCTGAAACTTAGCAGCTATGCAACCCCAGGTAAGACATTTAACTTTTCTGGAACTACATTGCTTCTGGAAAATGAAGGCCTGAGACCACATTCAATGTCGGACTCCATTCAGCTCTCAATCCGATAACTAATTTTCATCTTAGTAGTTGACATCTTCTGACTCTAAGGATTTCACTTTTGCTTTGTTCTACTAACACACACACACACACACACAGAGACAAATATCATTGCACTCAGACACATACCTATATTTTATCATATATAATTTCCTTTAGATTTAACCTGGTCCTGAAAATAATGAAGTCCAACCCCCAAAAAGAAATGTTCATCTTCATATGTCCTTTCTCCATCCTATAATGCCTTCATTCTAAAGTCCCCCTGTCAATATGAAATGAACTCTCCATATATTTAAGTCTAGAATTTATTGTCTGAAACAAAGGAAATTATTATATAATAAATTCATTATATTTATTTGTTTCTGTGCCATATCTTCTCCACAAACTCCAAGGTTCTTAAAAGAAAGTACTTTTTCTCATGGGTATTTGCACTTAGCATCTCAATAAATTTTAATTAATTGATATGCCAGCAAATGAGATGGGATTCATTTAGGCAATAGCCTATAATTACATAAAATGGAAATATAAAGATATCATTTAGGGAGTAATTTCATTACTGAGAGCCAGAAAATAATTTCTGCAACATTGAGATGGTACTTTTTGGAGGGGGAACATGAAAGCATGTTATTTAATGTTAGAACTAAAATCATAGCATTCCAACAGGTTACCACTATCATATGATCTATTATCACTATCACCACCACTGCTACCAGCACTATCACAATGGTAATTATTGCAATTTATTTTACATTAAAATTGATCTAATGAAGCACTATCTAAATGTTAGTGTGAAATTCCTTTAAGAGTTTGGTAAAAGCTTCATAATACTTCTTGAACTTTCTCATCACATGAGGAAAATTATGTTATACATACTCCTTGAGGGTAGGAACCACTTTTTATTTATGCTTATGTCTTTCCCCAATCTTTTACATAGTTTAGAATATAGTAGATATTCTATAAGTAAATGATTTAGACACCATAGTAAAAGCAAGTTTATGAATCAGTAACCAATTTCAACATTTTAATATCAACAAATGAAAGATTATATAAGAGATGTCTTAATGTGGAATAAAACAAAGTGGTCCAAGACTAGAAGGTTTATGAGTTCCTTTTAAAGAGGGCTCACTTTGGACTACATCAGCAAAAGAAACTTGTTTCTGGAGAAAATGCTCTGACATAATACTGTGTTCTAGGGTTCTCTGGCTAACAGCCAACCATGAGGGCTCTGTCTCTAGGCTACCACTTGAGGGAAAGACTGAAGTGACGTTCGCATTCCGGGAATGATTGGCTCCCTGCAAACAGCCACTCCTCATTCCAAAATTAGATATCAGTCACAGATACTAACACGGGGATGCCTCAAAGGTGGCAAAAATAGCCCTGCTGCTGAGGGAATAACCCTAGCAATGTACACAGCAATGTCACTCTGTTCTCTTAATAGATCTGGGGTTGGAAAAGCCCTTAGCCATCATCCAGGCCAGGCTCCTCATTTTACAGTTGAGGAAACTAAGAGCCAAGGAAGCAAAATGACTTGCCTAATATCAAAGTGTTACTAAAGAACTGGGTTGTGAACTCAGGTCCTCTGAGGAATTTAGAGGAACCTCTAAATTCAGGTTTTTACTTTCCATTCTACTATCCTGTCTCCTTTAGCTAGAAAGTATTTATAAATAAAATGAGACGACCAAGCTTTTCAATCTTGCATTTCAGCTAGTTTCAAATCCACACTATTCTCAAAGTCTTTAATCACCTTCCATGGAAGAGGAATAAAATATTTAGAAAATTAGGAAAGGTGGGGGTATATACATATATATATATATATATATATATATATATATAGAGAGAGAGAGAGAGAGAGAGAGAGAGAGAGAGAGAGAGAGAGAACAAATGATGTCAATGCTGAAATGAATTTTACATGATCTAATCCAATCTTTTTTTGAGGGGAAAAAGAGGATGATTTAAATGCTTTATTCAGGATCACATATCTAAAAATTTACCCATTAGAACTAAAACCTAGAATTTCTAAGTGACTCTCAGTCTTATATTTTTCCATTATACTATATTACATCTATAGAGAAAAATTAACATTTAAAACATGGTAACAAAATTACTTTTAGAAACATATTTATAATAATAGCCATCATATTCAATGAGGTTTATTTAAAATTACTGGAAAATGTTCTAATACAAATATCTGAAAGAACTAGGAATATTCACTACTGTAGGCAGAGAAAGGAATTTAGTCCCAATATATCAGAAATCCTAATGTATAAATATATTTGAATGGAAAGTAAACATAATGAAAAGTTTATATTATGATGTAGAGTAGGGATCAACAGGCTATAGCTCTCTCCCCATGATTCTTCAGAAGAATTGAAAAGAGCTTCACTATATTAGCTGCTAGAAATGTTTCTGACTAGCTCATTTGGTAGAAGCTTGCTAGTAATGAGGTCGAGGTTATGAGCTCAAGTAGCAAATAAGCTAGGTAACTTCATTTTATTCCCCTACCTACATCCCTGGCCCTCTCAAAAGTGAAACTGCTGGCCACCAGGGCAGCTAGGTGAGAAAAATCTGTGGATGAGGGCAAATCTATCCCTATTATGTGAAAGAAATTCTGAAGGAAGGTAACCTACAGACAATGGGTCAGCAGTATAGTCTCTATGTACAAAAGAATAAAAAGTGTTATTTTCCTCAGAATTTCCAACATGAATTTCCAGCTTTTCACTGTGCTTTATGCTTCTTCAAAATTCACAAGTTCTTTTGATTCTTTGACTCTTTGGTTGAAACCAGATAAGAAACTAAAAATTTTATCTCCTTTTCTAAACATGAGAAAGGCTAGAATTTAATCATACTTTCAAGGAACAAGGAGCTTTTGGCTCATTGACAAATCTGGTCCCTTAATCATAGAGCAAAACCAGACCAAGTAATCTTATTGTGTAATGAAAAACATGTACCCACAAGCTGGGGCAATCCCTCTCAAAGCTAGTGACACCAGTTGATGGTTTACACAAAAGGTAATTGAAGCAATCCTGAGTCAGGTTTTCTAGACTAAACTCAATTCAATAATGATCAGATCACAGCTGGAATTCACAAAGCATTTTATAATTTCTTTTTACTATTTTTTTTTACTTTACTAAAATTTAGTATTTCATTGGGTCTTGTTGTTATATAATACAAGTATTACAAAAGAAGAATTGTGATTGCCTCAGTACATAGAGAACTCCCAATTGAGTAAAATCCCCTCTGCCTACATAGGTTGGTGCCTTTTTTTCAATGTAGGGTTTTAGACAGGTAGTCAAGTAGAATACTCTATTTCAGAAGCAGTCTAGCATTTGAATTCCAGTTCTCTGGCCTTCAAGGATTGCTCTCTATTTGCTATGCCATGATCTCTCCTAAAGGAAGTGCGTGTGTATACAAATAATTATGGTGCAAATTATAAGTAAAAAGATCTAAACTTATTGATATAAAAGATACAAAATGGCAGCTAGGTGACACAGTGAACATCACTTAAAACTGGAGGAAAGTAAGGAAGAAAGAAGATTACAACTAAGGGTCTTGAAGGAAGGGTGAAATTTATTTTATTTAGGCAGATATTAGAAGGGAAGCATGAACAAATACTCAAACAATTTGGTCTGGTTAAATTTGAAAGGAAAAGAGGCAGAAGAGCTGGATTGGATTCACATTGTGGAAAGCCTTAAATGCAAGACTAATGAGTTTGAAATGTATTCAGTAGGCAAAAGAGAGTCATTGAAGTATTTTATTTTGATTACTGTATTGCTATGTTCTTACATATATTCAAAAGAAGTTACTTTATATTAGACACTGGAAGCAAGGAGATAAATATGACAAAAATCTCTATTTCTAATTGGCTCCTGAGTAGGAAATTTTAATTAATGAATGTTGATTTATTGAATATTTTGTTTTTAGGCAATAACAAAGAATTGAACTGAATAATTAATTTTATGTATATATTATGTTAGAAGCAAATAACAAGTTATTACATATAGAAGCATAAATGCTAACTGAATGTTTAACAAGAAACCCCATAGTTGACATTGATTTGTGCAGCATGTTGGATAAGAAAAATATTTGTCAAACATACCATTGAATTTTTCACACTCTGAAGCAAACGCTCATGCTGCTCTGCTATAGCCAGTGCAGCAGAGTGTACTTTCTGATAGATGGCTTCTCCATCTCTTGTTTGAAAGATAAAAAGGCCTTCTCCAGTATCACACATCCTGTCAAAACAAAACACAGAAATTATCTGAGATTCATTTGAATTTGAACCCAAAAGATCTTCAATAAAATTCAAAATAAATCTACATAAATTTATTAAATATCTATCATGTGTAGTGTATTTGGTAGGCACTGGAGGAGGTAAAAATTTAAGTAAGACTCCCATACTTGCCCTCATGGAGCTTATTGTCTAGTAGATGTAGCTAGCAAAACAGTGGGTCAAGTACTGGGTCTGAAGAAAGTAAGACCTGAAGGTCAAATTTAAATCATACAGGGCCAAAAATAGTAATGGGCATAGTTAGTTTTTTTTCTCATCAAAATGAACAGTGAGGCCCATTTTCCTTGATCCCCTTGTCAGAGCCCAGCAAAGGCTGGTAAATATATATATACATAAGAGGATTCACAAGAGAGATTTCTCATGAGTAAATATACATCTAGTTTTATTGGACTCTTTAGATCTCATCAAAATGAAAGATTCATGGTTCTATGATTCAATTCAGGCAATTATCAAATTGCTTCCATTCTCCACTTTCAGTATTAAATGCCACTCTCATTGATATGAAGAGCATTCCTTGACTCTGCAAATGTAGGCAGCTAAACAAGTGATTAACTAAATGTAATGATGATTTTTGCCGAATTAGTTGTCATTCAGGTAAGTACTTCAGCATATCCATGAATCGGGTACTTGCCCCATCAAGGCAGGCAGATCTCAACCTAGCCTCACATAATCCCCTCAACTGATTCATGTCCAGATTTTCCTAGGTCATGGATTTTCGGCAAAGTATTATTGTCCTAGAGGTTCTCTCTCTCTCTCTCTCTCTCTCTCTCTCTCTCTCTCTCTCTCTCTCTCTCTCTCTCTCTCTCTCTCTCTCTCTTTTCGATTTTGTGGGTCCCAGTACAATATTTCTTCAAAGAACCATATGCTCCTTTGATATCCAGTGCTAAACATGAATAACATGAATAGAACTATCACTTCCATACAGGATCATTAAAAGATAAATGCAAATTTTCTTGGAAAGAATGGTACATTATTATGAGGAAATTAATTAGATTCATTCCAATTATATTTTATATAATCATAAAAGAAGTAGATGATTAATTATTCAATTTACTTTCTGACTCAATAGCTCATATTTATTTAGCATTTTGCTTTACAAAACTCTTTATACAAATTATCTGATCTTATGCTCAAAATTCTTTCAGGGAGATGAGGCAAGGATTATTATCTATATTTCACAAAAAAAAGGAAAGAGACCCAGAAAGGTTAGTGACTTGTCCAAGGTTATACATACATCTGCCTCAAGATAGAGCTAAGCTACATATTAAGCCGTTGAATTTATATATCCATTGTCTTCTTGTTTATATCATGCAGCCTAATCATAGAGCACTCTAGTTATAATAATAAATAATAATTAGCATTTATATAATGCTTTAAAATATTACTTCATTTAAATTTCACAACAATCCTAGGAGGTGGTTGCTATTATTATCTTATTTTACAGATAAGGAAACTAAGTTAGACAAGGTAAGTGACTTAAGGATCAGACTTATAGTAAGTATTTGAAATTGAATTTGAGCACAGGTCTCTGATTCTATCCACTATGCCATATAGCTACCTCCTAGATATAGGAATATATCTTTCAACAGATAATCTCAGTTACCTAATATCATAATTTGTAGGTAAATGAAGAGATAATTTGTTAACCTAGGAAACCAAGAGCATAGATGGTGTTTAATGATTTAATTCTCCAAAAACAGTTGTCCACACTACTCACATTTACAAGATAACTCTTCATCCCTCTACTTTAGTTGGACAACATGAACAGGGTCATTGTTTCATTCGTTTGTTAAGAGAATTTCATCCACATCTGTTACATGGCAGAGATAGAATCCAAACCCAAGTTTTCAGGGTACAAGGTCAGGGGATTTTTACTTATTTTATGATTGCCACACCTATATTATCTCATCCATTGACTGAATGCATGGTTGTGAAGGAATGGGAATAAATAACATTCATATCAAATTCGAAATCAAAGAATGTTCAAGCTGTTCTAGAAATTTTTTTTAAAAATTCAACGAGTTCATAAAAGGAGAGTTGTCCATGCCTTGCACAGAATGTTATCATGTAACAAGATCAGGTAAAAATCTGCTTAAATCTTTCTGAAGCTTACCATTGGATAACAGATATGCTAATGCATTTCTTATGGTTTTGAAAGGTGGATTAATCTTACAAAATGCAATTGAAATATGCAAGAAAAGTTACCAATTTTTCATAACTTTTTAGCTCCGAGTTTTTCCTACTAGAACTACAAAACCTCAAGGTGGTACAAGGAAAAAAATCTACATGTGTCAAAATATTCATATCAATATTATGCTTAATTTCAAAAGCTAGAAATTGTATAATTGTGGAGTTGCTGAACAAATTATGGTGAATAATAATGAATACAATAATTCAGAAACAAAGAAAGACATATAGTGAATTAAGGCAATAATATAAAACTCATTTAGAAACTGGGGCCACTAAGCTTTATAAAAAATCCCTGTGGGCTATATATTGACTTAGAAAACCTCATGGTAATATTATCTATGTTCTGTTGTATTTTATTTACTTTTAAAAATATTTCTCAGATACATTTTAATCTGATATGTCTGGCTGTATTCAGGATTATTGCAGGTCTACATTTAATTTATCTAAATTGGAATGAACAAAGCAGAGGCAAAAGAATACACACAATGACTTCAATGATGTAAAGAAAGTCAACTTGAAGAGGCAATAAAATTCAGACAAAACACATTATCCATGGGCAATGCTGTATTATGCTGTCAATATATTGGGACACATTCTTCCCTTTTGTTAACAATCAGTAAACTAACTCTTTGGGCAAAACATACTTTGTAGCATTGGATTTATTTGGGTGTTTGGGGAATGAAGAAGAGCCTATTATGTCAAAAAAATATATCCATCCATTAAAAAAATAAACTTCCTAGAGAGTTTTAACTGCCTACAATCATCTGTATGGATGAGAAGAAAATTGCATAGTGGAATGGAACTTCCTTGTTTTGATCACTTTCCTGGGAACAGCCAAGGAAGGAAATGCTTATATTAATAAAGGAGAAATG
Organism: Macrotis lagotis; assembly: GCF_037893015.1. Lineage (NCBI taxonomy): Eukaryota > Metazoa > Chordata > Mammalia > Peramelemorphia > Peramelidae > Macrotis > Macrotis lagotis. The sequence continues at coordinate 257,582,129 of NC_133658.1, read as the reverse complement.
AAACCTTCATGCTTGGAAGAGCTTGAATGATCTTATTATCCTAAACTTCTTGATGATAACTATAAAATAGATTGTTATTTGATGTTCAGGCAAAGTATAAAATAATGTTACTGTTACCTAGAGTATAAGCAACTCTTTCTGGGAGAGTTGTAAGTGGGTATTCAATTCAGTATTCATTCTTACTTGAATGAGTTTCAAATAATCAGTCCATGCCTCTGGTATTTTAATAAACTTCCCCACACAACTTCCACCTTTAGATTAACACTTGAGAAGACTGTGATGATTTCTTGAATCATAATATAAAATTTATTCAAATTAAATATAAATAAAGATAATATGACATACTAGAGAATTGGCTTTGGAATTGGGATGAGTTAAACTTCTGACTCTGACCAATATTACCCATGTGACAATGGGCAAGATAATTGATCTTTCATTACTACAAGCAACTCTTTAAAACTGTAAGCTATAGGTGATTTGCCAATAGTTACAAACATACAAATGGATTTTCCACACCAAGTTTTCCCTATCTTGATGAAATCACAGGGGTAGGCAAGGAAAAAAGTAATCTCTCAACAAACTTTTAAAAACACTAACCATATGTAATGCAATACAATTCAACACATTGTAATTTAATGGAGGCTGTTTTTCATGCATCCTGTATATTACATGAGCTGTAGTGCCAATACAGTAATTACATTTCAAATCTAAAAGTAGATTAAGGAGAAAATAGTCTAACTTCTGAATTTTTTTTAGGTCAGTGCAGAAAAATAATTTGATAAGATTCCATTTGTCTAATATTATTTCAAGATCTAGTCTCCCTTCCTATTAATTGTATAAAATAAATTTTAAAGAATCTAAAAAGGACTAATATTTACAAGAGGTGACAGTACAATCTAAATAAACCTCTTGCAATATATCACTGACTGGAAACAAGAGAGATGGGGTTGGGGGGAAGATCTCAGGAGAGGAAATAAAGAACAATAGACAGCTACCTAGTCCTTTTGGACTGGACTAAATGGATGCTTGTTCTAATCTAACATTATGCATTAATAGGATCACAATATCTGAACTGGAGTGTTGGGTGGAGTTTATATAACTCAATCCTTTCATTTATGATGAAGAAAAAGAATGAAGTGACTTGTCCAAGGTGACATTGTGCATAGTAAGAGGCAGTACCAATGTATTCTTTGTTTTAAGGGTTCTTTCTGCTTGGACATTTGACATTTTATATTTTATTACCTAAATTATTAGATTTATTACAGTAACATTAACAAGTAATGTTTTCAATAAATATATATGATAAATATAAATGTATATTATTTCAATAAAAATTTAATGAAATAATAAGACTTAATCTTAAAATAATATTTAATAAGCTTCATTAATTTAAAGGAAATATCTCATTAATATTGGTTATTATAAAACTGTTATATCATATAAAATATATAATATTTTATTCATCAAATGATATTCCATCTCTTAGCTATGAGATTTTTCTTTGAATGTCTCCTAGACCTAGGAAACTTTACCTCCTCCACTGTGCCTATTGACCTCCCTGGTTTCCTTTATATCCCAACTAAAATCATATCCTTTCCTAGAAGGCTTCTCCAACCATTCTTAATTCTAATATATTCCTTCTGTTAATTACTTCCTATTTATCTTAAATATGACATATATATATATATATATATATATATACATATATATATATGTATATATATATATATTGCTTGCATGTTGCTTCTCCCTCTGGAGCAGTGACAGTTTTTGCCTTTTTATATTCCTAGCACTTAGTGCAGTGCCTATCACATAATATGTACTTAATATATGTTTATTTATTTATTGCATGGCAATGGGGTTGTCTTGCCCAAGGTCACCAAGTTAGATCATATTAAGTATCTGAGACTAGATTTGAAATCAGGTCCTCCTGACTCCAGGATTAGTGCTCCATCCACTGTGTCCCCTAGCTGCTTCCTTAATATATGCTTAATAATAGATTGATTGATATTCTAAAATATTTTCAGTTTTGTCATTCTGTGACCTACATTCTAAACTCTTGACTAACTCTAACATTCTAATTTCTATTTTCTTAGACTTCTTCCAAGTATGCTAGTCTATGATTCCATGATTTCTCCAATAAATCCAGAAGAAAATAAAAATTAACAATGATAAATTCTCTAGGATGAATAAAAATGTTTGTCTTTACTGGAAATAGAATATTCAATATTCAAGTAATATTCATATTATTTATCATTAATTAATAAACCATTTTAGAGTTTGAAGTCAAAATTATAACAAGCAGAACAACCAAATTCTTATTATAAACAACATATTCACATACAAGTATAATAAATATTCAACCACAATGAACACACTGTATTAAGCATTGGTGTTTTATGTTTCTAATGTAGTGTCTTTTATATACTTTGAAAAATAATTTAGGGGGCAACTAAGTGGTGCAGTGGATAGCGTACCAGCCCTGGAGTCAGGAGGACCTGAGTTCAAATCCGGTATCAGATATTTAATAATTCCTTAGCTGTGTGACCTTGGACAAATCACTTAACTCCATTGCCTTGAAAACTTAACTCCATTGATGCTTGCAACTTCAGACACTTGAAAACAAAAGTATAATTTAAAAAAAAAAACTTTTTTGTCTATGTAACCATTAACAGGACAGAAGTCTCAGAGTCTCAGTATCATTATCTTTAAAATGGAGATGTCACTTCTGGGATATATTACAGGATGTTGTAATGAGAAGAATTTGTATAATTGTATAAATAAAATACTACAGAAACAGGAATTTATCCTTTCTGATTTCATAGATATTATTTGCAGTTTGTGAATTCTCTTTGGAGTTGGAGTATGTAAATACCTATGGACAAAATGAAGTGAATCTGATCACAAAATGAAGCCCATCAATAAATAAAATCCTTAAACTCACCTTCCTGCCTCAAATGTGAACCATGTTGGATCTCGTCCATATCGCCGGAGGGCACTTAATGGCCAAGAGATGAGTTTGACTCTGGGATTCTGGATGTCCCAAAGACAGATATGCTCATATGTTATCTGCAAGGTACATTCCCCATGTACATCTAAGTTAGGAGATGGCATCAAATACACATTGAATCTCTCTGGGAGAAAAACAAAGTGTTAGTCTAAAGTCCCTAGGAATTAAATATTGTTGACATTATAGGAATTTTGAGGCATTCAAAACAATTGCAACACATTCCTCCCTATGTTATATAGACTACTTTTTTAAAAAAAAAAGGCAAATCTATCTTCCATATCAATCAACATTTGTTTAAGGAAAATTATAATTTGTTTAATGAAAGTCTCTTCCTTGGATAATAAATGAATAATACATGAATAAAGATTACATATTAAAATACAAGAAGCACCATTTATGTGACTAAAACCCAACTTTTTGGAATAAAAGGAAATATACATTTACAAACTACAAAAGAAATGATATGTAGCAATAAAAGTTAAAATCATTAAATCTATTAAAAATTGCAACTGTGAATTTCTACTGGCAAATGGAAGTCAATTATATTTTTGTCTTCATGTTCACAATAGATGCAGGTGCACAGAAATTGGTCTTATATCTTAATTATTTCAATCTTGTATAGATCAACTTATAATTATCATAACTGAATAAAACAGCAGCCAAAATTATTTTTAAAAAAGAGTTCACCCAAGTGCCATGCACTCAACAGGGCTCCAGAGTGTCTGGAAACATCCCAAAGGAGTTAATGGCACTGCATTTGCTGATGGGCTTCCTTTGAAAAATTTCTGAGAAGAGATATTTATTTATTTATTAAAAAAATTAAGTCATCAAAATTATTTTGAAGCATTTAACTTCATGATGTCATCCTAAAATTTATTTCCTGTGATCAAATTATCATCACCACTCAATATAACTAGTTTACATTAAATAACAAAGAAATTGTTATTCTCAATATTACTCAGTGATTTAAGCATAAAAAAATAAAGCCACAAGAGTTTTTATATGGTTTATTCTGCATTGAATATATCCAGTTCAAAAAGATAATATGAAGTTTCTTATATTAGTAAAATTCTAATCCATTTTGATGATATAATAACAACAGAAACACAATTGTACAATATCTTATGGTTTGAAAGATAAAGTATATTACTTCATCAGAATATCATTGAAATCATGTCTAAAAACTCCCATGCTAACTTTATTTTACAGATGTAGAAAGTGAGATTTAAAAAGGTGAATTAGTCAAGGTCATATAGCTAGGTAGTATCCCAGTTCCAAAAATTACCCTGCCTCAGGAGAAAAAGTTTAACTTGAAAGAGAAATGGATTAGCAATTGAGACACATGGCTTCTAGTCTGTGTTCTACCACTAACTAACTGTGTGACACTGGACAATTAATTTCACATATTTTGTACTTTGTTATCATCACCTATATACTTATTTTGTTTAAAAATAATCATTTTATTATTTCTAGAATGTTACCAAAATTGAACTGAAGTACCTCTATAGTGAATTGCTGATCCTAGTGGGCATTTGGCTGTAAATTTTCAAAATATTCATAAATTTAGTATTTCTTTTACATACCACTCTGCTCTCTTTCTACACCGGTGGCCAACAGGTCTGGCTCTCCAAGGCTGATGTCATTAATTCTAGTTCCCAAGCATTCCATCTGCAGCACTTTACACCATTCATCTGCCTCAAGCTCTGTATAAATAAATACCCAGAAAATCTGTATGTAGATATACGGCATACTTACATGGCAAAAATCAATAATCCTATACTTTATTGACACTGCTACAACAGACACACCTGAGTCACAAGCAAAGGTCTTGGAGGTATCATCGTTGAAATAAATCCCAATAGCATGTTTCTTTGTACTTTTGGGCAATCGCAATACATTTTTAACATTATTAAGCTCTGTGACCTGAAAAAGACCAATTAGAAGTTTAAGTTATACTCCCTGAATTAAACCATACAATGGCATAGAAGAAAATCATTCTATTACTGTACTTAACAAAAAAAATAGCTGCCATTTATAGAATGCTTTAAGTTTTCTCCAATGTTTTCATTACCACATCCCCTGAGTATTTATTTTTGTTATTATAATGTTTGCTTATTATTATTTCCTAAAGTCACTTATTCAGTGTATTAAATATAGGTTTCAAACTCAGATCTCTTGTGACCACCCCCCCATTCCAAATTATTTTACCAATAAGGCAATGAATCTTCAAATGGAAGTAGCTCAACAGGAAGCTATGACTTTTTAAAGCCCTGAATTTTTTGAGTATATTTGAAGACTAGGAAAAGAAGTGGTAGGAAAGATTACTGCAGTTTATTTCTTTTAATTCTGAAGACTTTCAAAGTGTTTTAAACTTAGGTGTCTCAAATCATGATTAACAACAAAAGTATTGGGTAAAAACTAAGGTATCTTGGTTTTAATGGTCCTTTTGTCACTATCTTACTATGTGACTTAGAGACAATCCCCTCTTGTGCTCATCTCAGGTTCCTTTTTGGACTAGACCAATTCTAAATTCCCTCCCAATTTTAATTGTTTATGGGATTATTTCTAATGAAGGAAAAGGTATCTATTGAATACTTACTCTTTTTAAAACACTATTGTAATGCCACAGAAGAAAAATCTTGAATGAGGATTTCAATTTTTTCCTTACTTATTCCTATACAAACTTTTATCCAGAGCTTCCAAACCATGAGCTTATATTTATCTGCTCATTGTAAGGATCCCCCCCCCCCGCCGCTTTTATTATCCTTGACAAAAACTGGTTGCCTTTCGTCAAATGTTTCATTAAAGTTCTTCAAATACTTTAGATCTAATTATAATATAGTACATATAGAGTAGAAATAAAATGATTTGGAAACATAAAATATCTTCTATTTGGGATAAAAGGAGAAAAAAGGAAGTTGTATACTTATTGCCTAAAATCCAAGAAGAACTGAATGAATCAGAATCCAATTATGTGCTTTGTAAATTAATCTCAATGTCAACCAATTACATATTTGTCCTACAACTCCCCCCACCACCACCACACAGACATACAAAAAACAACTTTGAAACTAAAAAAATTTACAAAGTCCTTGGTTTTAATGGTTTTAAAGATCTTGGATTTATTAAACTTTATTCTATTCATATATTTATTAAATTCTAATAGGTGCCAGTATATGCCTTCCATTGTCAATCTCAAACTAACACCAAAATCAGCTTTTATAGTTCCCCAGTACTATTCTGTAACATGGAGACTTCCCTTAGTATATTTACTCTCCAAGTTCTAATCCAACATTCTACTTTGTGTATGTGTGTATGTGTGTGTGTATGTGTGTGTACGTATGCATATGAATGTGCATGTATGTGCATGTGAGTGAGACAGAGAGTCATGAGCTGTATTGGCAATCTGGTGAAGTCTATGGATTCTTCTCAGAATAAAGCTTTTAAATACATAAAATGTATAGAATTACAAAGAAATTCAAATATATTAAGATACAGTTTTCAAATTTTTTTTAGGAAAGCTGACGTGTAATTCTATAATCCAATCAGTTGATTCTAATCAAGTTTTCTTTTAGTAAAGAAGCATATTCAACAAAACTACTGATTTGGTCTTCCCACCTTGATGCTAAAACAATTCAAGGCTTCCTCATATTACAGTCTTTTATTGATGTTATTAAGATGACAAATTTAGAAGACAACACAAGAGGAGCATCAGTATGATGACATAATGGGAAAAGGAAATGACATATTGCTTTTTGAAGACAGAATTATAATATCAGGTAATGGTTACATCTGTAGAAGTCTGTGGAAAGCACCTAACAATGGACAAAGAATAAAAGAGCTGTTAAAATAAGTTATGTTACTATGCCATTGCATTTCTAGGAATGAAAACACATAGAATCTAACCCAAAAGAAAATAAAATAGGAAAGTAAAAAATTTGTCTGTTTGAGCAAGAACTTTGAACAAGTTTAAGTCAATGCTAATGAGTTGTCTTAGATTTTCAGCTCATTTTACACAAAGTCCTTATTTCAGCCAGTCAGAAACTACTTTTATATCCATTTCACAATGGAAAATGATTCTCATACATTCAAAGGTAACTTTTGCAGCTAAAATGGCACACAAGAATTTTAGTTTTAATATAATTATAACATTATTTGCAATAGATCACCTAAGTTTGATATTTATATCCTATAATGACAATTTTCTACCTGACACAACATACTAGAGGGATAACAAATCAATTTTAAAGTGGTAGTAGGGGCAACTAGGTGGCCCAGTGTATAGAGCACCGGCCCTGGAGTCAGGAGGACCTGAGTTCAAGTATATCTCAGACACTTAATAATCACCTCTCTTTGTGATCTTGGGCAAGTCACTTAACCCCATTGCCTTGAGTAAATATACAAATAAAATAAAGTGGTCCTAATAATTTTATTATATTAACAATTTCTTAGAAAATTAAGTAAAATATAACAATATCTGCTTATGTCACCTCTCAGCTTTTAAAATCTGTTATTAGATTTTGTTTTCACATTATATATGTTAATAAATTCATAGGCAATATATATATTTTACTTTTTGTTATCCTACTTTGGTCAGTGAATCACTTCATTTAAGTATCTCTGCAGCTCTGGACCGTTCTTTACATTTACCACATTTATTCTATTTAATTGTTCTAATCTAGTCCAAGCAGTCCAACAAACACCCATTAAGCACTTATGATGTACAAGGTGCAGTGTTAGGACCCAAGGATACAAAAGAAATGAAAAATCTCTGCCTTCAAGAAACTTACATTGCATTATAGAAACACATGTTAAAAGAGAAGTCATCAGATGATATTTTGAGAAAATCAGTCATCAAATTAATTATAAATGTACATAATTGCATATAAGATCTGTTCCAACTTTTTATAGCAAATAATAATATTATGAATAGACTTGTACACATGATTTTTTTCTTCTTTCTAATAAAATTCTAGTCATAGAATCAATCACTGGATTAAAGTATATGATTGGTTTTGTAACCCTGATGGTATATTGGCAGTTTGTATTCCAAAAAATAGGTTTATAGTAATGGTTCTCTAACATGATTTTTCATTGAATACAAAAATCACTTGAAATTTATCTTTAGTTTCTATTCATAGCTCATCTTCATATTCCAGGTTAACCCAAAATCTTTTGATACTAATCAGCAATAAACTTTTATTAAGTACCTACTATGTGCCAAGCACTATACAAAGTACTGGAAAAACAAAAAGAGGCAAAAGACAGTCCCTTCCCTCAATGAATTTACAATTTAATAAGGAAAACAACATGCATACAAATATATACAAAATAAGCTAGTGTACAAAATAGGAAGCAACTTTTTTAAAAAATTCTAAACTTAAATATAAGATAATAGAATAGTAAAGAGGATTGTATGTGAAACTGCAAATTTATTATGTCCACCTAAAGGGGTTGGAGAAGGCTTCATGTAAAAGGTGAGATTTTGGCTAGAACTTAAAGGAAACCAGGGAGGTCAATAGTCAGAGTAGAGGAGGGAGAGAATTTCAGTCATAGGGTAAAACCAGAATGGAGGGGAACCAGAGATAAGGAGCATATGCTTTTTCCTCTCTGCAGAAAAGGATTCATTAGTGACAGAAAATGAAAAGCATTTGAGTTTTCCAATGAATTCCTCTCTTCTTTTCCCCTTCTCTAGTCAACACAATGCCTACTGAGTTTAACTTTTGTTCACTTTGCATGGGTCAGTACACTTGGTAAGAGTCTCAAATGATCATGTTTCTAAAGGTGAAAGAAATCAAATTTCCCATAGTTTACAAATGAAGAAATTGATACCCATGGAAGCTGTGTAACTTGCTCAGGATTAATTAAGCAGAGATGACATTTGAACACACATCTTCAGATTACAAATCCACTATCCCATGCTATAAAGATATGAATGTAGCAATCAGTAAAACATAAATTATTCTTTAACCATATTTTCTACAACTAGCCAAGAATTTGTCCTACCACAAGACTACCATTAGTTGCTAAGATGTCATCTTGGACTTATAGCACAATTTCTTCAAGATGGCATGTGCTCCCATTCATAAATCAGAGAACGAATCATTAATAAATGGTAGACCAGTAGTGTTGAATCACTCTAAGACAACTTCTTTGATTAAGAGATATCAATCTGACTGGCTCAGCCTTTTAACTATCTGCTCTCCATGGAGAGCCATTTCTAGAGGATTAAGGTGCAGATGAATTCCCTAGGGAATAAAATTTTCCTCTCTAAATTATGCTAGCAGATTGATCATAATATCAAGTAATCAGCTATAACCTATTTACTTTGAGTAGCTACCCTATATTGCTATCAATGATTTCTGAAAAGTGATATAAAATGTTAAAGGATGTGAATGACTAAAAGCAGGCACTCAGTAACACAGAAAACCACCCTGGGTGAATCACTTGACCTTCATCTGTCTCAGGTTCCTCATATGTAAAATGAGAAAAATTTTAAAAATAGCATCTGCTTCTCAGGGTTGTTGTGAGAATAAAATGAGGTAATATTTGTGAAGAGCACTTTGCAAACCTTAAAATTGCAATGTAATGTAAATGCCAGCTATTATTATGAACTTTTAAAAAATAATAGATGTAGAAGTCATATAACTAGAACATGAGATAACTAATAGACAATCAATTGATGCATTAGTTCTATGAAATATTAAATTACATAGAGATGATATGCATATGCATACTACTGCACTGAACAAAGGCTTTATGGAAAATTTATGGATAAGAATCATGGATGGGTTTCCATACTGATGAGATCTTGGATTGGTTATAGTAGCTAAGGAAACAGCTTTTATTACTAGAGTTTAGAGCAGGTGACTCAAATAATAAAATTATGTAGGCAATCTATTCTATAACTTTTCTTCAGAAATGTCTTTTCCCTCACTGGCTAGTCAGAAGAATAATTACTTTTATCAATAGTAGTTTCTAGTCAGTTGTAGTTCCTAAATGGACTTCACTAGGTCTATCACTAATATGAAATTTCAAGATAAACTCATCTTATCCTTTTCAATTTACCAAAGAAGAAATACCAAAGAAAATGCATAGAGATTAATTGGCCTACCCATGGCATAGCTACTCTGATATGAATACAGGGATTTGACTCAGGTTAAAAAGTTAGCACTATATTGACTTCCCCATGAACTTCCTTCTCTTGAATTGAAAGTCTTCTACTATTATTGAGATTGAATTCAATTGAATGGACTTATTTACTGAAGGAGAAAAATTTCTACAGGAAAAAAAAACATGAGCAGAAATATATGGGGTTGGGGGTGGCATTGTTCAGAATAGGGTTTTACAGCACTGAGGAATAAAAACCTGGAGAAATGCAACTAAGAAGGGTACACCAGTGTTATAAAATCATTTCAAAGGTCAAGCAATCACCCCCCCAAAAAAAAAAAAATCTTTTACTTGCCCAGAGGCAGGGTAATAGATTTCAATAGAAATTAGGTAAAGCTTTAGTTCCCACTTTAAATTATAAAGATTATTCATTTAAACAGTTGAATTTCTATCCTTCTTTCTCCTTTGGCAAATGTATTTTGCCTGTAGGGAAGACACCAATGTATATCCATTTCTCTTAAGCAGGATTTTAACCTTGCTTTTGTATATGATTATTTTTAAAGTAAAATAAAACCCTTGTTTTACTTGTTTCCTTGATGAGGAATCTATAAACTCTTAAATTTTATTTCTGACAAATTTCTAGAATCATTTTCAGGGAGATGGTTTCTGAGCACTTAGAAAAGGGAACAATGATGAAAAGCCAGCGTGATTTCATGAAGACTAAATCATGCCAAACACTACTTAATTATTTTCTTTTTTCACACTTGAAATAATCACACACTAAGCTAAACAATCAGGGGAATATTACAGATAGAGTATTCTTTAATGTCAACAAAGCATTTCACAAAATCTCTTGAGTTATACATATGAATATACTGAAGAATGATAGTACTTTAAAGTGGATTTAGAAGTGATTGGATAATTAGATTCAAGAAATAGTGATTAATAGATTAAAGGACAATTTGTAGGGAGCTTTCTAGTGGAATAACCTAGGGAATGGTCCTTGGTCCTGCATCATTCAATCTATTTATCAATGAGTTCAGTAAAAACACAGATGCCCTGCTTACATAATGTGCAGATGGCCCAATATTTAGAATCATTTTTTGAACATATTGAATGCTGTGTTTAGCTCCAAACAGAATTCAAAAAGCTGAATTGCTGAATCAAATAAAATGAAAATTAATTGAAATAAAATTACTAAAATAAGTTCTAAAAACCAACTTCAAAATATAAGATTGAGCAAAAGAGTTCCAATTTTAAAAGATGTGGATATTTGAACTGAATGAAATCTCTACATATATCAAAAACACACAATAGTAAAGAATATATAATGTTATCCTTCATTGCACTGGAAGAAGCACTGTGACCAGGATGAGCCATATCTGGAACTATCTATGTTCAGTTCTCAGAAAAATAAGCAGAATAACCAGAAACAAATGATAAGGATGGTGATAGGACTACACAATATATCATCCAAGGAATAGTTGAAGGAATTTGGGATATATATATATATATATATATATATATATATATATATATAACCTGGAGAAGAGAAAACTTAGGGAAAATATGATAGTTAATTTCATTATTTGAAGGATTGTCACATGAAAGTCTCATTAAACTTCTACTTTATGCACAAGGTAATCAATAGAGAGGCAGATTTCAACTTGATATAAGGAAAAGCATTGAAGCAATTGGGGCTATTCAGGAGTGGAAGGAATAATGAGTTCCTCCTAATTGGTGATCTTCAAATAGAGGATAGATGATCATTTGAAGTAAATGTTATGGAAGGGATGCTTGTTTAGGTATAAGCAAAATAGATGACCTTTTCTTAGCTGATGGATTCAGCGATAACAATTCCATTGATCTTTCCCATTCACTACATTGACTCTCTATATAGATAGAAATAGAATATTTGTCATTGATTAAGTAGGCAGCTTCAGTTAACTCAATATCTTTGCACCCTGAAACACAAAAATACAAAGCTGTCATTTCCCTTTTTTCAGATATGAAACTCAGTTTTAAAGGATTCAACATGAGCTACTTTTTTAAAAAATCATCCTGGGAATTCTAGTATCCAGGTACCACCAATCTAGTATTAAGTAGGAAATTTGTATCTGCAAACTAGGAATGTAGGCTTTAAAATCAATTCAGACCTGTCATACTTCTGCCCTTGATCTTCTTCAAAATGATTTCATCCTACAATTCATATTTCAGAATCTGACCTATATATTCAAAGTTCTAAATCTATTCCAAACTAATTTTAAAGAACTTGCTCCAGTCAAAAGGTCTAGCAAATTGGCATGGCTGGGATATACTTTTGTCTTATTTCCATTCCAAAATCCCTACCAAAAATTAAAATTAGAAAAAATACTCAAATATTCACACATACATATGAGGTGATGACTTGTTCGGTCATCTCTTATATTCCCCATTCAATCTAGACCACCACAGTCAGGCAGAAAAAAAAGCGTGAGGACAATTTTTCTTGCATCTTAGTGCATTTCCTTTTTATTTAGTCCAGAGTAACTTCATTTGACAAAAGAATCATCAATAATTATTTATTAAGTTCCTACTGTGTACCAGCTAGAGGGATATCTGGAAAAAAATGCAATACTCCCTGCCTCAAGGAGTCACATTCACTAACAAGATCAACATATATAGGGCTTTTAGGGTAAAGCCAAGATGGTGGCATGAAGCCAGGAAGTTCCAAGAGTTTTTCCTGAAATAATTTTGAATGAAGCCTCTAATCAGATCCTAAAACCACAGAATCCCTCCAAAAAACAGTGAAACAATTTTTCAGTGATATATCTTGGAGGATCTTCAGGGAAAGGTCTGTCTTAAGTGGGGAAAAAGAGATGTGCAGTAGTGTAGGTAGAAGTGCTGTAAGGTTAGCAAAAGGTGCTGAGCTGCAGCATTGCACAGATTCTAGCTCAGCTCAGGTCTCAACATAGTTGGGGTCTTACTCAGTATGATTCATATCTAAGCATGATCGAAGTCCCAGCTCATTAGACCAATGGTGAGGATATAAACTTCAGTGTGGAGAGCAAGTATCAACTCTAGAACACTGTTGTGATATTGGGCCACCCTAGCACAGTCTACCACATACCTTTGGCCCCAGCACAAAAAACTTGTATTCTCTATACTACCCAAAGCTCAACTATTAAAATAATTTAAAAAAAAAGAACTCAAAATGCTAAACATTGACAATTTCTGAAGAAACATTAAAATATCATCTCATAAGAGGAAAACAAATGTCCTCAAGTAAATCCTCAAAGGGGTTTATGAATTGGTCACAAAAACAAAAAGACCTTTTGGAAGTGCAAAAAAGATTTTAAAAAACCAAAGAAGAGAAGAAGATAAATGGAGAAAAGAAATGAGTCATGCAGGAGAATGATGACAAATTAATTAAAGAAAACAATAATTTAAAAAGGAAAATTGATCAACTGAAAAATAAAATTGACTAAGGAGAAAAGGAAAACAACTCATCTAAAAGTAAAATTAACAAATTAACAAAGGAAACACAAAAGCTAATTGAAGAGAATAAAACTCTAAAAACTAGAATTGGACAATGGAAATGAATGACTTTTGAAATACCAAGATTTTAATTTTTAAAAGGCTGAAAATAGAATAAAATGTAAAATATTCTTAGAAAAAAAGATCAACCTTGAAAATAGATCCAACAGAGATAATTTATGAATTACTACTCTACCTGAAAACCACAAACAGAAATAGTCTAAATGCATTTCAGGAAATTATCAAGGAAAACTGCCCTAATATCCTAGAACAAGAAGACAAAATAGTCCCAGAAAGAGATCCTAAAATAAATACTCCAAGAAATATTTTAGCCAGATTTTAGAATTCTCAGCTAAAGGAGAAAACAATGCAAGAAGTCAAAAAGAATTAACTTAAATATCATGGAGTTGTAATCAGTATTACAAAGAACTTATCAGCTTCCAAAGGATAAAGGAGCTTGGATTACTACCCTGAAAAATTGAGCATATTCTTTCAAGGGAAAATATTCATTTCAATGAAATAAAGGATTTTCAAACTTCCTGATAAAAAAGTCAAAATTAAACAAAAAATTCTATCTTCAAATACAAGACACAAGAGATGTATAAAACAGTAAATGGAAAGGGGAAAATGCAGTCAATAAGAATAAATTGTCTACATTGCTATACAGGAAAACAATACTTGACATTCTTAAGAATTTCATTTCTCATTGCCAAAGTTAACATGTCTAATACAATATTGAGTCAAATTTAAAAAATAGACAAGTTATTCCCCAATAGACAAATGGTCAAAGGATATGCAAAGGCAATTTACAGATGAGGAAATCAAAGCAATCGATAATCATATGAAAAAATTGCTTCAAATCACTAATTATTAGAGAAATGCAAATTAAAACATCTCTGAGGCACTGCCTCAGACTGGCCAATATGACCAGAAAGGACAATGATCATTGTTGGAAGGAATGTGGGAAATCTGGGACACTGATAAATTGTTGGAGGAGCTGTGAACTCATCCAAACTTTCTGGAGATAAATTTGGAATTATGCCCAAAGAGCAATAAAAATGTGCATCCCCTTTGATCCAGCAATCCCACTACTGGGTCTATACCCTGAACAGATTATGAAAAAGGGTAAAAACATTACCTGTACAAAAATGTTCATAGCAGCTCTGTTTGTGGTGGCAAAGAAATGGAAACTGAAGGAACGTCCATCAATTGGGAAATGACTTAACAAACTGTGGTATATGTATGTGATGGAACACTATTGTTCTATTACAACCCAGGAAGGATGGGAATTCAGGGAAGCCTGGAAGGATTTGCATGAATTGATGCTGAGCAAAATGAGCAGAACCATAAGAACATTGTACATCCTAAAAGCAACATGGGAGTGATGATCAAACTTAATGGACTTACTCATACCAACAGGGCAACAATCAGGCACAATTTGGGGGTGTCTGTGACAGAGAATGCCATTTGTATCCTGAGAAAGAATTGTGGAGTTTGAACAAAGATGAAGAACTATTACCTTTAATTTTTTAAAAAAGTTGTTTTATTATATAATTCTTCTATATCTCATACTATATGTTTCTTCCTCAAGGTTGTAATTTTTCTCTCTCATCACATTCAACTTAGATCAATCCATACTATAGGAGTGATGTAAAGACTAGCAAACTGCCTCCTGTGGGGGCATGGGGGTAAGGAAGCAAGATTGGGGAAAAAAATGTAAAACAAAACAAATAAAACCTAAAATTATAAAAAAGAATTTTATTTCTCTTAAGACAATTGAAAGGAATATACTTAGAGGGTGTGGGTAGAAATTGATTGTGACATGACCAAACTTTTAACTATTGAAGGTTGTATCATATTGGAATAGTTGGAAGGAATGTACTTGAAAAAAGGTTGTGAGTATAAATTGATTATGATGTAAGGATGCTTAATGCTCTTGAATATTAAACTGCTATCAGAACAGTTGAAAAAAAGTATTCTTTGACAGAGGTGGAAGGTACAAGATATCTATAGAGCAATTAGGGTATGAAAAAGGGATTTATGTTAGGAGAAGAATATGAAGTATAAGAGGATAAATAAAAAAGACAATGTACTGGAGTGAAAGAAGGAAAGAGTAAATCTTATTCTCAACAGATTTGACTCAAAGAGTCAATAACATACATTTCCAACTGGGTTTAGAAATTTATTCTACCCTACAGGGAAGCAAGGAGGAAAGGGGAGATAAAAGGGAAGAAGGGGGTGATAAAAGGGGGAAAATAAAAATTAAAAAAGGGAATAAAATGAGAGGCATAATTAAAGGGAAGTGGGTAGATAAAAGGGAGTACAGATTGGGGAAAGCAGTAGTCAAAAGCAAAACACTGGTGAGAAGAAAAAAGTGGAAAGACAAGAAAATGACAAACAAGGAAAAGAAGGGAAATTCAGAGAGAAATAGTAATTTTAGCTGTTAATGTAAATGAGATGAACTCTCCCATAAAACAAAAGCAGATAACAGAGTGGATTAAAAAGCAGAATCCTACAATGTGTTGTTTACAAGAAACAAATTTGAAACAGAAAGATATATACAGGGTAAAGGAAAAGGGATTACAATTCATATCTCAGACAAAAGAAAAAGCAAAAATAGATCAAATTAAAAGGAATAAAGAAGAAAACTATATCTTCTTAATAAATACCATAGGCAATGAAGTAGTATCAATATTAAACATATAAGCACCAAGTAGCGTGGCATCCAAATAGAGGAGAAGCTAAAGGAATTAGAGCAAGACATAGACAGCAAAACTATATTAGTGGGAAACTTCAACCTCCATCTCTCAGAATTAGATAATCTATCCATAAAATCAACAAGGAGGTAAATAGAAATTTAGAAAAGTTAGATATAACAGACCTTGGGAGACAATTGAATGTATGTAGAAAGAAATAAACCATCTTCTTTGCAGTACATGGCACCTACACAAAAAACGATCTTGTATTAAAGCATAAAACCTCACAATCAAATGCAGAAAGGTAGAAATGTTAAATGCATCCTTTTCAGATCATGATATAACAAAAATATAAGTAATAAAGGACCATGGAAAGATGGACTAAAATTCTTTAGAAACTAAATAATCAAATAGTCAAGAATGAGAGGGTAAAAAAAATCATAGAAATAATCAATAATTTCATCCAAGCCAGTAACATATATGAGACATCATACTAGAACTTGTGAACCAAAGCAGTTACTAAGGGAAATTTTATATCACTAAATGTTTACATGAATAAATTAGAGATAAATTAGAGAAAGAAAGTTATCATTAGGATAACATATCAGGTATTCAGGGATGATTCAAAATTAGGAACACAAGTATAAAAGCAATATCTATCTAAAACCATCAACAAACATTGTCTGTCATGGGGATAAACTAGAGGTATCCACAATAAGATCAGGGTAAAAAAATGATGTCCTTTATCACCACTATTTTTCAGTGTTTTATTAGAAAGTTAGCCTTAGGGGCGACTAGGTGGTGCAGTGGATAGAGCACCGGCCCTGGAGTCAGGAGTACCTGAGTTCACATCCGGCTTCAGACACTTAAAAATTACCTAGCTGTGCGGCCTTGGGCAAGTCACTTAACCTCACTGCTTTTCAAAAACTAAAAAAAAAAAAACTAAAAAAAAACTAAAAAAAAATTTAGCCTTAGCAATAAGAGAAGAAAAAGAAATTGAAAGAATTAGAATAGGTAATGAAGAAATAAAACTCCCCCTCTTTGCAGATACAAAGTTGCAGTTTTTGGAAATAGAATTTCTGATAAGAACACATTTCTAAACTATGAAGAAAACTGAGAAAAATTATAAGAAAATAAGTAATTTCCCCAAATGATAAATGGTCAAAGGATATGGAAAGACAATTCTTAGATCAAGAAATTAAAGTTATCAAAAGTCATATGAAAAATTGATCTAAATCATCATTAATTAGAGAAATGCAAATTAAAACAATTCTGAGCTGTTATTTCACACCTATCAGATTTATCAATATAACATAAAAGGAAAATAATCAATGTTGGAGGGGATGTGAGAAAACTGGACATTAATGAATGGAGCTGTAAATTGATCCAATCTTTCTGGAGAGCAATTTGGAATTATGCCCAAAGGGCAATAAAACTGAATATCATTTGACCCAGCAATACAACTATTAGGTCTGTATCCAAAAGAGATCATGAAACAGGGTAAATAAAACCCACAGGTACAAAAACATTCATAGTAGCTCTTTTTTGTGGTGGCAAAGAATTGGAAATTGAAGGAATGCCTATCAGTTGGGAAATGGTTGAACAAATTGTGGAATTTGAATATGATGGAACATTATTGCTCTATAAGAAATCATGAGGGATGGGACTTCAGAAAAATCTGGAAGTACTTACATGAACTGATACTGAATGAAATGAACAGAACGAGAAGAACATTATATACTTTAACAAGAACATTGGATTATGATCAACTATGACGCACTTGTTCATTTCAGCAGAACAACAATAAAAGATAATTCTAAAAGACTTGTAATAGAAAATACCATCCATATCCAGGGAGAGAACTGTGGGGTTTGAATGCAGACCAAAGTTTACTATCTTGAATTTTTAAAAGTTGTCATATGTATTATATAAATTTTCTCTCTGATGTTTTTTCCCTTCCATTTGGATTTGATTCTTCTTTTGCAACAAGATTAATATGAATTTATGCTATGCATAATTATATATGTGGACCTATATTTAAATTGCTTTCTGTTAGGGGGAGGGAAGGAAGGGGGGAAAAATAAACTCCAAACCTTGCAAAAATAATGATTGATGAAAACTAGTGTTACCTGTTGTTGGAAAAACATATAAAAACATTTTAAAAGAATAATAACAGCAATAAAAATAAATGATAGTTTTAGCAATAATAAAAGAGGAATAAATTAAAGGAATTAAAATAGATAATGGAGAAACAAAAATCTCTTTTCTGATGATGTTATACTTAGAGAAACCTAGAAAATCAAGTTAAAACTACTTGAAACAATTAATAACCTTAGTAAAGTTGCAGGATAATTCATCACCATCTTGATATAGTACCAACAAAACTCAACAGCAAGAGATAGAAAGAGATATTCCATTTAAAGTAATTGAGGACAACCCAAAATACTTGGGAATCCACCTTCCAGTACAAATTCAGAAACTGTGTGAACATAATTAGAAAACATTTTTTGCACGAATAAAGTCGGACCCAAACAATTGTAAATATGCCTATTGCTCATGATTAGGCTAAACTAATACAAGAAAAATGACAATTCTACACAAATTAAATTATTATTAATAAAAATTATTTTAAAGAGTTAAAAGGATACTAACAAAATTCATATGGAGGGGCAAAAGATCAAGAATATCAAAGTCATTACTGAAAAAATGCAAAGGAAGGTAGTCTAGATAATATAAGTTCTACAATTTTTTTTATAAAGCAGAAGTAATAAAAACTGTCTGGTGGGGCAGCTAGGTGGCACAGTAGATAGAGAACTGGCCCTGGAGTCAGGAGTACCTAAGTTCAAATCCCGCCTCAGTTACTTAATAATTACCTAGCTGTATGGCCTTGGGCAAGCCACTTAACCCCCATTTACCTTGCAAAAACCTAAAAGAAATCTGTCTGGTACTGGCTAAGAAATACCGAAATAGATCAATGGAATTGATTAGGTATAAAAGTAACAGTATTAAATTACTATACTAATATGTTATTTGATAAACCCAAAGACTTTAGTTCCTGGGATAAGAAGTCACTGTTTGACAAAAACTACTGGGAAAACTAGAAAATTTTATGGCAAAAACCAGCCATAGACCAACATCTCAGACACTATTCCAAGATAAGATTGAAATGAGTATAGGATTTAGAAATAAAAAGTGATACCATAAGCCAACAAAGCATAGTCAATCTGTCAGATCTATGAAATGGAGAAAAATTTCTAAAAAAACGAAGAGATATAGAACATAATAAATTGCAAAATAGAGAATTTTGACTACATTAAATTAAAAAAATTGCACAAATAAAACCAATGAGCCAAAATTAGAAAGAATGAAGAAAAAAATGGAAATTCAGTTAGTGTTTCTGATACAAAACTCATTTCTAAAATATATAAATAATTGAGTTATATTTATAAAAATGCAAGTGATTCCTTAATTGATAAATGGTCAAAGGATATGAACAGGTAATTTATAGATGAAGAAATTAAATTATTTATACTTATAGGAAAAAATTCTCCAAATCATTACTGATTAGAGAAATGCAAATTAAAACAACTTTGAGGTATTGCTTCATACCTTATCAGATTGACTAAAATGACAATAAAGGAAAATGATCAGTTTTGGAGAGAATGTGGGAAAACTGGATGATAATACATTGTTGGTGAAACTGGGAACTGATCCAACCATTCTAGAGAGCAATTTGCAACTATTCCCAAAGGGCAATATGACTGTGCATACCCTGTGATCCAGCAATACCATTATTAAATCATAAAAAGATCATAAAAAAGAGAACAGGACCCACATGTGCAAAAAAAACAATATTTACAGCAGTTTTTTTTTGGGGGGGAAGAATTGGAAATTGAAGGGATGTGCATCAATTGGGAATAGGTTGAACAAGTTATGGTATATAATATTATGAAGTACTATTGTTCTGTAAGAAATCATGAGCAGCCTGATTTCAGCAAAGTGTGGAAAGACTTGAATGAACTAATGTTGAGTGAAGTGAGCAGAACCAGAAAATATTATACTTATTAACAGCAACTTTGTGAGATGACAAATTATGATCATCACAAGTCCTCTCAGCAGATCAATGATCAAGGATAAGACACAGCAAACTATTGAGGAAAATCCCATCTACATCCAGAGGAAAAAACTACACCTTCAGAATGTGGAGCAAAGAATACTATGTTCACTTTTTCTGGGGGGGGGGTAGGGGTGGAGGTTGATTTTTGCTAAGTAGTGGAGTTAAGTGATTTGCCCAAGGTCACACAACTAGGCTAGATTTGATCTCAGGTCCTGCTGACACCAGGGCCAATACTCTATCCACTGCACCACCTAGCTGCCCCTTATGTTCACTTTTTAACACCTTTTTATGTTTTTTTTCCTTTCTTTCTCAGGTTTTCCCCCTTTATTTCTATTTCTTCTTTCAGAATTTTACTAACATAGAAATATGTTAAACTAAATTTTTCATGTATAGCGTGTATCAGATTGTTAGCTACCAGGGTATGATTGGAAAATAAATAAAGCAATTATAAAAGAAATAGAGAAATAGCATGTACACATATTAGAGACTACAAAGTGACAAAAGGATTGTTATAGAAAAGGCTTCATGAAATGTATCTTGAGATGAACTTTGAAGGATACTAGGAATTATTAGCATCAAAGGTGATAGGAAAAATATCTCCCAGGCATAGGACAGATATGAACAATGGTATACCATCAATTTAGGTGAGCCATGGATTTCTAAAGAAAAATAATATGTAATAAGATTGGAAAGGATTGGGGATGGCTGGGTGACACAGTGAGTGGAGCACCGGCCTTGGAGTCAGGAGTACCGGGGTTCAAATCCTACCTCAAACACTTAATGATTGCCTAGCCATGTGGCCTTGGGCAGGCGACTTGACCCCATTGCCTTAAAAAATCTAAACAAAAAAAATTGGAAAGAATGACTAAAACCAAATTGTGAATGGCTTTTAAATGTGAAAATAGAAATGTCCGTTTTATCCTAGAAACAATAAGGAGACACAAGTTTTTGAGCAGGCAAATAACATTCTTAATGGTTTAAGAATATCAATTTGGTAACACCATGTAGAATATATCAAAGAGCAGAGAGACTTGTGACAGAGAAAAATAATTAGAAGGTTATTTACAATATTCTAAGAAAGAGGAAATGGGAAAGAAAACTGGACAGCATAACATTCTTCAGCACATAGATTCATTCATTCATTCATTCATTTGTACAAACATATACTTAGTAAAGTTCTAAATTTTGCCAAGACTATATTCAGTCACAGGAATTACAAGGTATATATAACTGTCATGAAATTTACAAACCAAATTTGGATTGTGGGAAATTGGGAGGAATGAGAAAACCTGAACAAAAATAATTGGGTAGATAAAGTGAATGGAAAAAAAAATCTGAGGAAGAAGAGAGGGATCACTTTCACCTACAGTGAATAGACAATGATTATGGCCAGATTCCTAAAGGACATCTAGTCTTCTGTCTCTAAATTCTGCTACAAATCCAAATGTTTCCAAAAATTTCAAACTTTTCCTGTACCTTGCTCACAGTGACACACTGGAATTGGTTATAGACATAAATATACCTGAGAACTTACTTTTTCTCATTTAGTTAAAACTTGGAAATTTTTCAGTGATTTTCTAAAAATGTTTCCATGTTTCAGACAACAGATAACATAGAAATGTATTAATTCTAAAGTCTGAACTCCAGCACTTTGATTGTCTCTTGTCTCAAATAGCTGTCATTTCTGAAGTTCCATTGAATTTCTCTCAAGTAATCACTCTTATGGTCATGCAATTTATGATCATCCAGCAATAGCTCTGAGTAACTAACAGCAAATGACCCAAGTTTATTTGCCTTACTAGTTATGGGGTTCTGATCAATGTATTTGACCTCTTATCCTTGGTTAACTCTTCTGCAAATAAAGATATTGGACTACATGCTCACTTCTACTTCCAATCCCACTTATTTAAATTTTCTAGGAGTTCAAAGTCTTAGCTTTACCATTCTTTAAGTGTGTTATCATGCAAATTACTTAACTTTTCTGGAAATAAGATGATTCCTCATCTACAAAATGGAGATATTAAGGTGTTATTTCTCATTTGCTTCAGAGGGTCCTGTCAAACTAAAAGGGCTTTGGATATGTAGTTCCAAGAGACCGTATGTCTATTATACAAAGACCAGCTTAGCCTTAAAGAGGTGTGGAGAGATGATAGATAAGTTTAATCAACAATTAATAAACTAATCAATAATTATGTATTAGTTACTAATTGTGCTCCAGGAATGATAAAAACTGGAGATACAAGTACCAAACTGTGTCTGTGAATGTGGGTGTATGTGCATGTGCATGTGTTCTTGTCCTCAAGGAACTTATATTCTATAATTGTCAGTTTTGATACATGATGGCATTTTCAGATAATTCATAGTCCTAGACAGTATTAATTAGTGGAGGATGTATTCTCATTGAAGAAATCATAGTATATTAGAGTATTAAAATACTATTTATTTGCAAAATGAGGAGATAGAATTGTAATCTTTAAGGCTCTTTACAATTCTAAAACTTGTGGTTTTATATATTCTTATACTTTGAAAGGCATAGAAAAGTGTAATGGTCAACTATAAAAAACAAATTCCATTACTTATTTAACATTTTTGACACTAGCTACTCCTGAATATGATTGGACCATTTCATTCATAGACAGACAGACAGATAAATAACAGATACATAAATGGCTAGATTAACAGCCTGTATGTATATACATAAGTATTCATAGGACATAAACAAATATATATATATATATATGTATACATATATATTCAAATATATCTGTATATAATGACAGTGGTCCCATTAACATTTAAATAACTTTCCTCTATATCCAAATTGTTCACTTTGACAAAGATTTGTGGGCAGACTGTTAAAATGTCCTGACTTTTCCTTCCTTTTTCTTATATTTAAATTTTTTTATATTAACAAAAGTTGATTTTTCTTTTCTAACCTCACCACAAACATTTGAAAAAGAAGGAAAAACAAAACCCTTAAACAAATTCATTTAGTCAAGCAAAACAAATTTCTACATTGGCCATGTCTCAAAAATATGTTTGATTCTATACCATGAGTTCATCACTCCTCTTTCTCTCAGGAAACAGATTGCATACTTCATCACTGATCTTCTAGAATCATGGTTGGTCAATTCCAGATTTTTTAGGTATTACAAAATTCTTCTTTTATTTGTTCTGTAATTGATAAATTGTTCTTTTTGTCCCAGTCACCTCTATATAATTTCACACATCTTCTCAAGTTTCATAGAAACTATCATTTTATCATGTTTTATGATACAATTCTATTCCATTATATTGATATTCTTCAATTTATTCAGCCATTTTTCAATATATCTTATAAATCTGAAGTCCTTTCTTCCTACAAAAGGGCTGCTAGATTTGTATTTGTTAGATTACTGATGAGAACTGATAGGAACATTTGTGGTATGATTTTTCTAACATGCATAGGCGGGAAGAGAAGAGGTATCTGGAGATAATTCTGAGCAAAAATTTTGTTCACTTTTTTCTATGCTGTGCTTCATATCTTAAATTGTTTACTTATTGAGACATTTGATTGCTCTTCCTGGTTGAAAGAAATGAAATCTCTGATGAGGTTTACCTCTTGCTCCCTCTTAATCTTGTCTATGTTGCAATTCCACTAGAATTTCAGGTAGATTCTATATACTGTTCTACAACTACAAGGAAACTTGGACAAGAAATATGAAAAGATGAAAACAAAGTCAGTATACAATAATAATTCCATATGAAAGAGGTTGCACTAGAATTTTAGAGAAGACAGGATCAAAAGAATCTTTTCTCTTTTAAGATCCAGTTCAAGACCCATTTCAACAATAAAGCCTTCCTCTTCTGCTCTAGCCTATAGTAACCACCAAAACTCCTTCCCAGAAGAAAAAAAAAAGTAGATGTGTATTAGAAATTATATAACCCAAACAGACTCATTTTAAACCTGGGAAGACTGAGACTCAGATTGGAAAAGTAGATCACCAATATTAAGTAGAGGCAGTGCCAGAACTGGTATTATAGATCTCCTAACTTCCCATCCAATACCTTTTGCCATTGCTCATGAAGACTCCCATATAAACATCTGAGGCTGGGACTTAATGTTTACTCTGTGCAGAGTTATAGTCATAGGATCCCATGAATTAAAATGCTATGAATCATTTTGTTGGTATGTATAAATCATGCTACACTCAAATCTAGTTAACATATCAATTGAATTTAAGAAATAACTTCAGTGGTACACACATCATCTTCCTCCATTTACATACTTTAAACATTATGCTGAGACCTATTTCTCTGACTCTCAATTTCAGCCAAAATTTCTTAAGATTATAATTCTTTAAAAGGAGACATTTCTCTATAGATTTAATAAATCTTTCTACATGATATCCAATTAAGAATTCCCAAAAATGTCTGCTAAATTATTTTAGCTGTTTAAAGTCATACATGAGGTGACTTATTCATAATAAATAATAGTGTTCATTAAAATGTTTCACAGCCAATAATTAACAAAGTGGCCATACTTCAAAAAGTTTAATTTGCCACTGATATAGTTTTGCATTAACAACTTTGAAAACAATTACAAATGACACAATTCAATTTTCCAAATTGATTATTTTGTAACTAGACAGAGAGACTGTTTAAATTACTCTTGGTGTTTCAAGGGAAGATTAATACAATAGGATTAAAATGCAAATTTCCTTATGGACTTGGTATATTTTTGTCATATTTATGCAATTAGTTGGTATTGTGTTGGCATATTCATTCTGTTTCTGGTATACTACAAAGTCAAAAGCCATTTAAAGAAACAAGGATTTGATTCCCAGTTTTTCCCTCTCTTTTTGCTTATGGTAATTTACAAATGATGATTTATTTATGTTTACCAAATGAAAATAAGACTGCTACCTAAAAGGCAATTTTCTGCCTTGCTTTTGTAGTCTGTAGCCTAATTATATATTTTTTCCCTTATGGGACTGAATGAATTAAGTGAGCAATTCACTTTGGGTATGCAAATTGCTATGCTCTGCAGAAGCTCCAAATTACTTCATTCTAAAAAAAATAGCCATCATCCTTAAAATGCAGGCCATAAACTGCATCAAATTATGAAGTACATTCAACAAAAAGAAAGGTAATAAATTATGGAAAAGACTCACTTATGGGCCAATACTTATTCATTTCAAGAGAATTAATAAAGCTACTAATTGATATCAATTTAATCTACAGAAATTTTTAAAGAACTATCCATATAGCTGAGTAATGAATTGGATACTGTTGGACATTGAATCAGGAAGATCTGAGTTTGAATCACACCTTTCTGAGCTCTGTGTGACAGTGGGCAAGTCACTTAATCTCAGTTCATTGATCTCATTTATTTATAAGGGAGCTCTTAACCTCAATTCCCTCATCTGTATGATGTTAAAAATGACACATAGTTCACAGGATTATTGTGGGGATTGAACAAGATAAAAAAGATATAAAGTGCTTTGTAAACCTTAAAATACTATATAAATGCTAATCATTTGTTATAATTACTATCATTATGCCATGAAACTTAAAAGTCTAATAAGCATAAGCATTAAATGTTTCTAAACTTTTCTGGCCTTGAGCACAAATTTAAACAAAACGAGGGAACAAGATGCATGACTTCACTAACTTAACATCACTAGTATGTAACTTCCTAGCACTCAAGCAGATCAACAACCTATCTATGTAACTTATAGTTTTAGAGAATTGCCTGTGGGATATGAGTTACATAGCTTACATATGATCACATATTTAGCATGCATGATAAGTTGCATTGAGCCTGTCTTCTTCCATAGTCCAATGCCATGTCCCCATCAGCTACATCATACCTTCTCTCAATTTGTGTTTCACCTTTTCCTTTGGTCTGACTATAAAGAACTGAAATACCATGTTAAATTTAATAAAATAGGGATTATGAAGAATAGAAATTTAAGGAATTTGAACAGGAATGACCTATTAGTAGTTACAAATCTATACCCAGATAGTAAAAGTTGCATCAGAAATTCACAGAAAAATAAATAAATGAGATCAATGCCCTTTTAAAATGTATCTTTCTACAATAGCAATGGATCAGATAGATGGAAAAGAAAATCAGTAGGTCAAACAAGTGGATTCTTAAGTTATATCATGTCAAATTGAATTGGAATAATTTTATCATTTATTTTATAGTCAAGAAAATTGTGGACCTAAGAGGTATCTTAACTAGTCCTGAGTCATATGGCTAACAGAGACAAGATTCTAATATGAAGCTAAATTCTACTTGAATTGTACCACCTGCCTCTTGTCACTAAATCAGGGGATGAGGGTGGGACCAGTATACTATTATAAAATTTAAAACAGCATCTAAATTTGCATTCAGGTCACAAATATCTCTGAACTACAATAGACAACTGCAGCTCTCAAGTCCAAGCTAAATAAGCATTTAAGGAATCCATCAATCAAGTGGAAAATTAAAAAACAAGATTTAGATTAGCATCTTAAACCATTCACCAGAATAAATTCCAAAGGATAAACTATCTAAATATAAAATGCCATGCTGTTAAGAAGAGAATGTTAACTTATATTGCTTTCACAAATATAGAGACAATTTCATAGCCAGACAAGAGTTAGAAGAGATTATAAAGGTCAAAATAGACCATGTCAATTACCTAAAAGTAGAAGGCTCATCTAAAAATAAAAGCTTTTAAACAGATAAAATCAGAAAAACATAAAGATGGAGGGGAGAATATTAGCATTAAATATTTCGTACTGATATTCATACTCTAGAAGGGGGTTACATAAATATATAAGATGAAGAGTCATTCCACAATAGAAAAAATGGTCAAAGAATATAAGGAATCTGAAAAAGAACAAATAAAAACTAGAAATAAAAAAACCTAAAAAATAGTTTCAAATCACTATTAATCTAAGAAATTAAAATTAAAATAACCCTGAAATATCATCAACAACTAACAGTGTTAACAAGAATGAGAAAAGATGGAAAAATTCATCATTGGAAAGGGATGTGGAAAGAGAATACCAATTTACCTTTGAGGGACAAGGTAAAAAGAGAGAGGGGAAGATAAAAAGAAGAAAATAGGATAGTGGGAAATAATCATAATTAGGAATGTTAACAGGATGAAATCACCCATAAAATGGAAATGGATAGCAAAATGGATTAGAAGTCAGATTCCAACAATATGTTTTTTTTTAAAAAGAAATGGACTTGAAATGCACAGAATTGAGATAAGACCTTAGAGTAGAATCTATCATATTTCAGATGAATTTTTTAAAAATTCAGAATTACAATCATATTACAAACAAATCAAAAAGAAAAATTGGCCTAATTAAAAGAGATAATCGGGGAAATTATCTCTTTCTAAAAAGAACCATAGACAATGGATAAAGATTCTTAAAGGAAAAGTTAAATACAGGAGTAAAAAGATAGTAAAACTATACTAGTGAGGGAACTGAAATTTCTACTCTCAGAGCTAGATAAATTTAACTATAAAATAAAATTTAAAAAGCAGTCAAGGAAAGGAATAGAATCTTATAAAAGTTAGATTTAATAGAGCCTTGAAGAAAACTGAATGGGAAAAGGAGAGTACCTTTCCTTAACTGTTCAAGGCACAAAAATAGATCATGTATTAGGGCATAAAAATCTCATAACCAAATGTTGAAATGAATGAATTCACCCTTCTCAAACACTAATATAATGAAAAAATGCATTTTATAAAGGGTCATAGAAGGATAGATTGAAAGCTAAATGGATATTAAATTATCTAATCTTAATGAATGGGTCAAAGAAGAAATCATAGAAACAATAACTTCAATAAAGAGAATGACAATGAGACAACATTCCAAAATTTGGGGGATGTAGTCAAAGCAGTACTTAGGGGAAATCTGCATCTCTAAAATATATAAAAGAGATAAAGAACAGATCACTAAATTAGTATGCAACTAAAAAATAGAAAAACAAATTTAAAATCCCTAATTAAATTTCTAAATGGAAATCCTGAATAGTCAAAGGCAAGATTAATAAAAGTTAAAAGTTAAAAAACCCATTGAAATAATAACTAATGCTATGATATGATTGGGGGGGGGAAATAAAATATGTAATCACTTGAAAAATGTTAAGGAAGGTAGTCTAGTAGTTCCAGATCTTAAACTATATTTCACAGATGAAATACACAAAACAACCTGGTCCTGGCTCAGAAAAAGGAATAGTGGGTCACTGGATTAAATTATGTACACATGCATAGAAATAATTGATCATATAATTTGTTGCCTGGAAAACTGGAAAGCACTATGGCAGATAATAGTCCTGGACCAACATCTCACACTATGTACTATATACTATATACTATTCTATACTCTATACTCTATATTCTGTGCTCTGTACTCTGTACTCTGTACTATATACTATAAACTACATATAAATATATATATGTAGATAGATAGATATAGTCAAAAAGAAGAAATTATTTAAACACAAAAGATTATCTTACAAGAGAACATGAAAATTGTAGCAAATAAATCTAGGAATAAGAGGAAAGTTTATAACTAAACAAAAAGATGGAACTATGGGAAATAAAATAATTTTGATTGCATGAATTAAAAAAAAACTTGTACAAAGAAAATTAGTGCATCCAAAATTACAGAGAAAAAAGGAAATGGGGTGGTGGGGAGGAGGTATTTGTGCAGCAAATTTCTCTAAAGGTCTTATTTCTCAAATATATATGGGAAACTAAGCCAAACTTATTAAAAATATGAGTAATTCCTCAGTTGATACTCAAAAACTGTGTATACCCTTTGATTCAGAAATATCACTATTAGATTTGTTTTCCAAAGACATCAGTTTATACAAAAATAATTCAAGGAACTCTGAGTGGTGGCAAAGGATTATAGGTTAAAAAGATGTGTATCAATTGGGAAATGATTGAACACATTGTGGTATATGATTGTGATGAATGAAATACTATTGGGTTATATATAATAAATAATATGCAGCATAATTTCAGAAAAACCTATATAGTAATACAAAGTGAAGTGAGTAGAACCAGAACCAAAGTAATGTATACTGAATATTAATTGTATATTAATTATATAATTATTATGTGTTTATATAATAATAATTAACTGCATATTAATAATAGTACTATTATCATGGATAATTAAATGTGAAACACTTAGCTACTCAGATTAAGACAATGATTCAAGACAATTCCAAAGGACTTATGATGAAAAATTTTATCAATCTTGAGAGAGAGAGAGAGAGAGAGAGAGAGAGAGGAAAAATGAACTCTAAATGCAGATTGAAACATATTTTTTATTTTCTTTATATTTGTTATTTTATTATCTATGTGTTCTATTTTAAAACATGGTTAATGTGGAAATATACCTTGCATGACCTCATATATACAATTAGAATTAAATTGCTTGATTATGAAAAAGGGTAAAAATATCACTCATACAAAAATATTTATAGCAGCCCTGTTTGTGGTGGTAAAGAATTGGAAATCAAGTAAACATCCTTCAATTGGGTAATGGCTTAACAAACTGTGGTATATGTATGTCATGAAACACTATTGTTCCATTAGAAACCAAAAGGGATGGGAATTCAGGGAAGCTTGGAAGAATTTTCATGAACTGATGCTGAGCAAGATGAGCAGAACCAGAAAAATATTGTACAACCTAACAGCAACACGGGGGTGATGATCAACAGTGATGGACTTGCTCCTTCTTTCAGTGCAACATTCAGGGACAATTTGGGGCTATCTGCAATGAATAATACCATCTATATTCAGAGAAAGAATTGTGGGGTTTGAACAAAAACTATTACCTTTAATTTGGGGGGGAAACCCGTTATTTTAATATGTACTTTATTTTTCTTCCTTAAGGATATTATCCCTCTCTCATAATATTCAACTGAGATCAATTTTTTTCATGAAAACAATGTAAAGACCAACAGAATGCCTTCCGTGGGGAGTGGAGGGAAGGAAACAAGAATGGGGGAAAATTGTAAGACTCAAAATAAATAAAATCTTTCAAAAAAAAGAAAAAAGAATCAAATTCCTTGCTCTTTCAGAAAAAAGTGGAAAGGATGGTTAGGAACAAAATTGGGACTCAAAATTTTAACAAATGGTTGTTAAAAACTGTTAATGTAATTGAAAATTATTAATTGAAATAGAAATAAGGGGCATCTAGGTGGCGCAGTGCATAGAGCACCAGCCCTGGAGTCAGGGGTACCTGAGTTCAAATCCGACCTCAGACACTTAATAATTACCTAGCTGTTTGGCCTTGGGCAAGCCACATAACTCCATTGCCTTGTATAAAACCTAAAAAAAATTGAAATAGAAATAAAATGAATAAATTAAAAAATAACTGTAAACAAAATACAATACTTAGGAGTCTACCTGCCAAGACAAATCCAGGAAATATATGAACACAATTAGAAAACCCTTTTCACACAATTAAAGACAAATCTAAGAAAAAAATATATGATGAAGATTGACCAGCCTCTTCTGAAAGGAAAAAACAGCAAAGACCTTGACTGAATGGCAGTTACAATTGAACATTTGGCAGGCCCCAGGAACACTGAGAGTATAGAGTTCTCTTAATTAGTCCCTGAGAGGAATATCAGACTAGAATTATATCTATTTTCCTCAAACATCTCTGATCTATGGGATACAATGTTTAAGATTTCAAGGAAAAAAAGTCATTTTCTCATTCACTCTTGAGACATAGGCAGTACTTAGTTTAACCTTGTAAGTCAAACTTCTTTCAGTCAAATGTTGGGAATATAAAAAGCCATTATAATTAGCAAGCAAATTCATTTTTTTCAGACAAAGCATAAAACAAAAATTGAAAAAGGGATATAGGTCAGAATATACCAGAAAGTATATTAAAATGAATGAGTTCTTTAGCTGAAAGTGAGATAATCGTGACAGATCAAATGAGGTAAGAGGGTTAGATGCTATATAACAACATCTTTCCTAGCTGTATCTTAGAGAAAACAAATTAGAATAAGGCACACAAATTAAGAATTTCACTCTCCTATATGTCCAATGCCTAGCTTTCCATGTCTCCCTCCCAAAGTACATTTCTGGAACCACACATACCTTTCCCCCAAGAGGCTCTGGAATCCATTTCTTAGTGAATTACATTAGTCATACAGAATTATAGTGAGCTGAGCTTTTTCCCCCGCCTGACAAATAAAACATATCAGACATAGTTGGGGAAGATGAAGCTGAGGAAGTTTGATGACATTAAGGGTTACAAAGCTAATTAGTATCTAAAGCAACATTTGCACTTGGGTCTTGAATCCCAAGGCTGGGCTTCTATTCGCTTTGCCACCTAACAGGGATATAAATATAATGATTTTATCATGTCAAGTAAAATAATAAAAAGATCATTTAAAAAGTGATCATAGCAATGCAAATAAAGATAAAATGTAGTGGTAAAAAATACCCAATCAATCACAATGGAGGATTATGATACCATTTTATCAAAGCCAAGTAGTCATCCTTACTTTCTAGTAACAATCAGGAAACTACGAATTTGGGTGATAAAATGTGCCATAATAGTAATAATTACACTATCAGGTAACTTTCCCCAGATATATCAGTAAATATACTTTGTAGAAGATGTCTATTTGGGTATTTTTAAGAGAGAAATGACTGTTGTGTTAAAAAAAAAAAAAAAGGATGATTTATTTTAAAAAGCATGTTTGAAAAAAATGCCATGGCAAAATTTTGCTTGAAAGCAAATAATTTTTTCCTTTACAAAATTCTTTCTGTGGTGTTAAACAACTATAAATTTGGGGAAACCAATATTGGAAGGAAAACAGGAAACTGGGTGAAATTTATAGCAAGTTTCTCTGATAAAGGTCTCATTTCCCAAAGCTATAGAGAACTGCCAAATTTATAAAAGCACAAGTTATTCCTCAAATTGATGAACAGTCAGAGGAAATGAACAGGTAGAGATCAAAGTTATCTATATTCATATGAAAAAATGCCCTAAATCACTAATGGTTAGAGAAATTCAAATTGAAGCAACTATCACAGCTAATAAGATAGAAAAGGAGAATGACAAATGTGGGTGGGTATGTGGAAAACTGGGATACTAATGCATTGTTAGTAAATTGATCCAATTATTTTGGATAACAATTTGAAACTAGCCCATTGTGCCTATCTGCCTATCCTTTGACAGAGATTCAAAAGAGATTTTATTAAAAGGGAAAGGGAATATATATATATATATATATATATATATATATATATACATATATATATACATATATATGATATGTATTTATTTAAGCAGTTCCTTTTGTAGTGACAAAGAATTGGAAATCGAAGAGAAATCCATCAATTTGGGAATGGATGAACAAATTGTATATGATTGTGTGCAATATTATGCTATAAGAAATGATGAGAAAAATCTGGGAAGGCTTATAGAAACACATGCACAGTGAAGTGAACCGATACAGAAGAACATACACAATAACAGCATATTGTAAGGATGAACAAGTTTTGTGTTGTTTTATCCCAGCAATACAGTGATCAAAGACAATTCTGAAGGACTTAGAAAAATGCTATCTTCTTGCTTTTTATAACAGGTCTAATAAAGAAAAATAGTTTGTATGATCTCATATGTATATAGAATCAATTCCATATTTCTTACCTTCCCAATAGGTATGGAGGGGACAGGAAACTGGAACTGAAACTTTTTTAAATGAATGCTAAAAATAAAGTTATTTTTAAAAGAGAATTCAAAAATTGCATGTCACCCAAAGAGCAATAAATAAATTGATAGCAGCATATACTAAGGGTGATATATAAGAAGATATAAGAATAATAGATACATTTATGTAATACTATAATGTTTTCAAAGTGCTTTACAAATATCTCATTTCATCCTTAAAACAATGATGGGAGATAAGCATCATCATCATTATTATTACTATTATTATTATTATTATTATTATTATTTTGTTGATGGAGAAACTGAGGCAGAGAGAGATTAAGTGACTTTCCTAAAATCTTACAGATCATTAGAATCTGAGGATTAATATGAAATTATGTCTTCTTGGCACCAGGACTAGCACTCTATTCAATATGATACCTTCCTGTAAGACAGAAAAAGAAGGTAGGCCAGTCATTTAGCAAAAATGAGACGCAACAGATGGTTGTTGAAAAGACTTTACTAATAACTCTAAAATATTACAGCCACTCAAGGAGTCATCTTCTAGAGAAGATTTACAGTAAAAATTAGACAAGAAACAAAAAGGAAAAGAGGGCATAGAAGGGCTGAAATCTTTCCTATACAGATAGCACAAATTCACAGAATATGATTACCCAAACCAAGACCAATAGTGCTATGTTGTTTTAATTTCTACAGCTTCACAGTAAATGAGCATCATACAAACTGAGACCTTTACTCTGTGACAGAAAAATATTCAAGATCCTTCAAAATTCAATTTGATTTGAGGGTTGGAGGTGGGGAATGTGAGTGACAATTGCTTATACTACTTATTTGCATTTACTTTTTTTGACTTAATTGACTGGTCAGTATGATCAAAATGTGGTTATAGTCTTAAGTGACAAAATGTTTCTTAATCCTAAATGGTCATAAACAAATATAATTAGGATAATGATAAGCTCTGCATTTATATAGTGTTTTATACCAATTCTATGCTTTCTACTATATCAATCATCTTGTTTTCATTCTTTCTCATATTTTCCACTAGGTCAAAAAAATCAAGTCTCTGAAAAACTACCTTGAAATAATCTTTCAAGTTGAAAGAGAAAGGATAAATACTGAAATAAGTCAAATATGCAACGGTGGATATTTTGACAAGGAACTTCATAATTTTGTTATGAAAAAGAGGGCAATTAGCCTTTTCTGTTTGGCTGCAAAGAGAACTAGGAACTATCTGGGGAGGATGTAAAAAGGCAAATTTAGATCCAAAGTAAGGAGAACCCCTTAACCAATTAGAAGTCCCCAAAATGGCACTTATTGGGGTAGTAGATTCCTTCTCATTAGATGTTTTCAAGCAAAGCTATATTGCCAATTTGTCAAGACTGTCAGAGAGAAGATGCTCCTTCAGGTGTTGAATTAAACCTTCTCTCTAGTCCTGCCCAGCTAATTCCTCTAGTTGATATTTAGAGTTCCACACAACCTTTTACTTTCTATCTTTTTTTGTCTTTTAACAGATTAAAGGTCTGTTTTCCAAGATGACAAGGGGGAAAGGAAAAGAAGTTATATGTTCTAAAATACTTATAGCAAGATTTTTGTGGTGGAAAACAACTGAAAATTGAGGTGATATCCATCAGTTGGGGCATGACTGGACAAGTTGTGGTATATGATTGTGATGGAATGCTTTAAGAAAGGATGAAGTAATGATCTTATAAATACATGAATAGACTTGCAAAAAAAATAAGGAAGAGTGAAATGAGAATCAAGAAAATGTATGCAGTAACATCAATAACGTTAAAAATAACTCTGAGTGATAGTAATTTTGACTTATAACTATATAAATTAACTAAAAACAACCAAGGAAGAAAGATGCTATCTGCATCAGAGAATGACTTGATAAATAGAAATACGTATAGAATTCTATGAGATTCTATCAATGTCACTTACA
Source organism: Macrotis lagotis (assembly GCF_037893015.1). Classification (NCBI taxonomy): domain Eukaryota; kingdom Metazoa; phylum Chordata; class Mammalia; order Peramelemorphia; family Peramelidae; genus Macrotis; species Macrotis lagotis. Next base: position 257,547,030 of record NC_133658.1, on the reverse strand, counting down.
ACCCAAAATTGATCAAAAAGTTGACTTTTTCAGATGACTGAAAAAGGGAAAAAACACATTATTGCCCTCCACACATTGACTTTTTCAGATGACTGAAAAAGGGAAAAAACACATTATTGCCCTCCACACATTACACAATTCATCTTACAAATAGGGAAACTGAGGCATAGAGAGAATAATGACTTACTGAAGGTCACACAGATAGTAAGTGTGAGGAGAGGCAGGATTTAGATCCAGGTTTTCTGACTCCAAATCCAGTACTCTCTCCCTCCATGTCCCAGGTTTTTAAAATATTTTTTTAAGAAAATAATAAAATTTAAATGTTGTATGACAAACATCAGAAGAATGAGATAACATTAAATACTGTTCTCTTCTAAATGATTTCTTTGTCCTTCTTAGGTGGGATTTGATGATAATTCCAGAATACGTCATTACATAGAGTCAGGCAATGAGGCACCTGGGAGTCTATTTTTTAGGGACTTATATGAACAATGAGAGAGCATCTAAGATATAGTAAACTACCCCTACATTTTTAATTTGTGTTCAGTGAACCTGTAACATGTCCATCCTCTCAACCCAATAGTATATAACCACTCTATATGGATATGGAAATATCTTCAATTTCCTTTGGTCCTAGAAATCAAATAAAATGGCCAAGAACTCAGAAAGCAACTATGAAACAGGTTCTTTTCTCCTCCAAAACATATTATAATTTATGGTTGCTATTACTGCTAATGTTAATAATTTCAAAAATAGCGAAAGTATTTGAAATCTATATAGCACAATTTTTCACTGGCAGCTAGGTGGAGTCATGGATAAAGCTGGGCCTGAGTTCAAATTCAGCCTCAGGCATTTACTAGTTATATGACACTGTAAAACACTCTTACTTCCATCTGCCTCAGTTTTCTTAACTCTAAAATAAGGATATTAATTGAATTTATCACCTAGGGTAAATATGAGGAACAAATGAGATTATATTTATAAAGTTCTTACCATAGTGTCTGACATATACTAGGGAGTTAAGAAATATTTCTTTATATTCTTTTATCTTTTCAAATGATTTTTATATCTATTAACATTAGAATTTTTCAACAAAGCTTTAAGGTAGGCAGAAGATTATAATTCCTCTTAAATGAAGAAACTGATATCCAAATTCCTATTTGACAAATGAGGATGTGTACAGGAGAACCCATCATTATATCTGTATTCAAGCAGAAAATAAATCCCAATAACTGACTTACCAGCATGTTTGGATTTCAATTAAAATAGTTGGTTTTGATTTTAATATGATTTGATTTTTAGTCATCAGTCATTTAAAGAATAAAAATGAAAACTGAAGCAATCAAAATTATTAATCTAGAGCCATCCATGCATATGATCCCACACAAATCACTTTATTTCATTTATAAAATGGGAAAGCTGAATTAAATAAATTTTCCTGGAACTCTAGGGAAGGAAAGAAGGATGGAAGGATGGAAGGATGGAAGGAAGGAAGGAAGGAAGGAAGGAAGGAAGGAAGGAAGGAAGGAAGGAAGGAAGGAAGGAAGGGAGGGAGGAAGGAAGGGAGGGAGCGAGGGAGGAAGGGAGGGAGGGAGGAAGGGAAGGAGGAAGAAGGGAAGAGAGGAAGGAAGGAAGGAAGGAAGGAAGGAAGGAAGGAAGGAAGGAAGGAAGGAAGGAAGGAAGGAAGGGATGAAGGAAGGGAGGAAGGAAGGAAGGGAGGGAGGAAGGAAGGGAGGGAGGAAGGGAAGGAGGAAGAAAGGAAGAGAGGGAGGAAGGAAGGGATGAAGGAAGGAAGGGAGGGAGGAAGGAAGGGAGGGAGGGAGGAAGGAAGGAAGGAAGGTAGGGAGTGAGGGAGGGAGGGAGGAAGAAATGAAGGAAGGAGGAAGGGAGGGAGGGAAGGAAGGAAGGAAAGGGGGAAGGGGAAGGAAGGAAGGAGGGAAAGAAGGGAGGGAGGGAGGGAGGGAGGGAGGAAGAAATGAAGGAAGGAGGAAGGGAGGGAGGAAGGAAGGAAGGAAAGGGGGAAGGGGGAAGGAAGGAAGGAGGGAAAGAAGGGAGGGAAAAAGGGAAGAAGGGAGGGAGAGAGGGAGGAGGAGAGGGAGGGGGAAATGAAGAGGGACGGGAGAGGGGAGGGAGGGAGGGAGGAGGGGAAGTGGGAAGGAGGAAGGGGTATATGTTAAGGTCTTATGAAATACTAGGAACCTTGCTAAACACTGGGGATACAAATATGAGAAAGATGAAAGATTTTTTCCCTACCCTCAGGGAGATTACATTCTAATGGAAGAAGCCAGCACTCAAAAGAGAACTGGAAAACTAGAGTGTGGGAGCTGGGAGTCAAAATATAGATTTTTAAATCCATTAGTTCTGGACAGAATTTGGAAGGAAGTGAAGGCTGACTTATCTGTCTTGTCCCCTTCCCAAAATGAAAGTCTCAGTAGGTACTCACCAAAGGAAGAAAGGGTTAAGTTGGTGGAAGAATATTATCCTAAGTTCTCAAAAATAAATTCTCAAAAAAGAAAAGAGGAAGTAGTTTTAATGTGAGAATTGGAAAAAGGAGTTTGCTGGAGCTGACTATTAAATTTTCTGTGTGTGAGCATTTATACTTCAGAAATTGACAAATAACAAATCAAGGTTTGACTTGTTTTGTTGATTGTGAAGACTTAAGAACTTGGAGAAAATCTTAATCATGCAGATTAAACTAAAGATGTATTATGATACATTTATATTAAAGTTTTTTACTAGTGTACCATTGGTTGGAAACCATGATTAAAATCAATCAGCTCAATATTACAATAACTATGCATCTAATTCACTTTAATACCTAGTTATGTGATCTTGGGCATCTTCCTTCTCTTTGGGTCTCAGTTTCCTATACTAAATCCCATAGTCCTAAAAATAACTTAATTTTCATATTTTTTAAGATTTGCTAACTCTTTTACACAATTAGGTCATGAGATACTCAAAACAATGCTGTGGAAGTAAATAACCAAAATTATTTTTCAGATGAGGAAACTGATGTTCTACAATCATCCTAAAAACACATAGCTAGTAATTATCATGTAAAAGATTTGAAAGCAAGTCTGTCCTAACTCAAAGTCTTGTAATCTTTACACTATACATGCCATAGCCCTATGAATTGTTTCTATAAGAAGGGTACACTATTGATAAGATGGTTTAAGAAAAAGTAAAATGAATTATTACACTTAAATAGTACTCAAGAGTACATAAAATTTTTTCTTCTGCTATAAAGTATGTTAAAATATTTCTTAGAGAGAAAGCTAACAAGTTTTGTAACTTTTCAGTTTATCTTGATGGATTTTGTAGGCATTAAGTCTTACTGATTTCTTAAAGGTGAATAGTTTCTATGATGAACAAAACTCTGCCCTTATAAATGTTCCATATTTGCTGCAAGAGAACAATTTATTGATCTGTACACAAACACACACAATACTATCTCTAATTCAATCAAATAGTCAAATTTATTATTGATATCTCATTCATTTTGGAAATGAGAATTATATAAATTAGAGAAATTATACACACATATATAATATTAAAATAAACTCTGAAATTTTGCTATGGTGTGCTACAAATAATCTCTATTTTTTAAAAAGTTTTTTAAATTTTACAGACTATAGATAAAACTGTATTTCTCAAAAAAATCTTCGAATTTGTGCTTTGTCCTCAAGAGATTACTACTAAGTGCATCAAATCAGCAATACTAAAAGGCATGAATCTGCTGTTGAAGTTCATCAAGGATTTTGAGGTTTAATGTAGATAATTCCTACTTTCTAATGCCTTTGAACTTTAGTTAATCACTATTATACATGAAAGAAAATGTGCTTGTCTACATTCTCCAAAGATTTACATGCATCAGTTCAAAGACAGGGACATATTCCAGACAAAATGCCTGAATGTTAAGTGACAGAAAAAATAGTCTATCCTTGTGGCAGGTTCTTGGACAGACTTAGGGAGAACAGTAAGGTGGAAAGGAATGTCCTTGGGTCAGTTTTCCTTCAAAATCATATTGTTGTTTGCTGTTGTTGTTATTCAGTCTTTTCAATCATTTTTGACTCTTCGTGACCCTATTTAAGATTTTCTTGCCCATGATCCTGGAATCATTTACCATATTCTTTTCCAGCACATATTATAGATGAAAAAACTGAAACAAATAGGGGTATAAGTGACTTGTCCAGGGTCATATAGGTAGTTAGTGTTTGAAGCTAGATTTGAACTCAGGAAGATGAGTATCAGCCACTGCACCACCTAACTGCCCACTCAAAATCAGGTATTAGTATTTATCCTGTTTAATTCTATTATGAGCAACAAAATGGAAATTCATAATATATATTAAAATAATAAGACAAAAATGCTACTTTAAAGTCAAGAAAGAGTAGGGGAAATAGTGGCCTTGTATCTTGATTTCTTTCTGCAGGATTTTTTTTTCAGATCAGAGGGATCTATTTACTGAAACTGATCTATAGCTCCTTGTCTTTAAAGAGTTGCCAGAAGCACTGAATAGTAAAATGAGTTGGCAGAGTCCTTTAGTTCAAAAAATGTAAGAGATGGGACTTAAGCTGGTCTTTCCAAAACTGAAGACCAATTACCCATTATTGCCCATCAAAGACCTAAACATGCAATATGGTTCTTGTTTCTTCTCTTTGAGAAGACCAGAGACCTGAAGAAATAATTTTTATTCTATTAATTTGATACATTTTCCTAAAAGCTATGAATACAAATGCAATTAATTGAATATATCCTCAGACTAATATCAAAATGGAGGGTTGGAGTTTTGGAGAATAGGGGGCAAATGAATGGTAAATCATGCCCACAGTCATCAAATATTTGATGAATTGCCATGTGAAAAAAGGAATTATATTCATTCTATATAGTTCCAGAGGACAGAATTCAACCCACTGAATAGAAATAATGAGGCACACTTAAGTTCAATGTAAGCGTTTCCTTATAATTAATGCAATTTCACAAGGGAATGAGATGCCTCATGGGTAAGTTATTTAGGATCATAAATCTAGAGCTGGAAATGGTCTTAAATACCTTGTAATCCAACTACCTCAAGTAAAATCGTGTGGTCATTTATAGGAAATATTTTCTAAAACTTGAGTAAGACTTAGATAAGATGTTCACTGAAGTCACTTTCATTAAGTACACAATATATTTAAGGAAGTAAAATGATAATGATAACAAAAACAATTATTAATAATAATGCATTTTAAAGTTTACAAAACACTTGACAAGTATTTTTTATTTTATCCCTACAACAATTCTGAGAAATATATATTATTATCATCCACATTTTACAAATGAGAAAATTGACACAGAAAATAAATGAGTTGTTCAAAAGCAATAAAGTTTTTATGTGTCTGAGGTCATATTTGAAATCTTGTCTTCCTGACTCTAGGTATAGCTCTTTCCATTTCATTGTGTCATCTAGCTACCTTGGATATGATATTCAAATGCAATCAAAAATAATACCTGTTCCACAAGGAGCTTGAGATAAACCTATTTAGGCAAATGCAAGATAAGATAGAAGAGAACACAATTATGACAATCAGAATCACAGAGTTTCAAAATGGAATGGGACTTCTATAAAAAAGAATATTTTGAAGATGTTGAAGATGGAATCCATCAAAAAGCATTTATTAAATATTTACTATGTGACAGGCACTATGCTTAGTACTGAGGATGCAAAAAGTCATCTAGGAGCTCACATTCTAATGGAGGAGTTCACATTTGAAAACTTATGGAAGCATAAGATTACAAAGCAGATGGAGAGTAATTTCAGAGGAGATGGCATGAGGTCTGGAAAAGTACTCCTGAAGAAGATGAAATCTGAGCTGAATCATAAGGAAGCCAGGCAAACCAAGAGGTGAAGATTAGACCAATCAGTATAATGGTACTAAGATTAGACAGTATGTCAGGTATGAGGAAAACCAAATAGATCAATGCAATTGAATCATCAAATGTGTGAAGAAGACTGAAAAAATAAGATAATTGCAAACATAGGATGTTTAAGTTAAAAATAACTTAAATGCTAACCAAAAGCATTTCAAGTTCAAGATGGACCAAAGGTAGTTATTGATATCAAACTGTAGCTTAGAAGAGAAAGTGGGATGGGATATATGTGTCTGTGAATCATCTACTTAAAGATTTTTAGTGAATTTCCAGAATTGATGAACTATCTAATTGAGATAGCAGAGAAGGAAATAAGTGTTATTGAGGGTACACACCTTTGGATAGTAGATGGAGTACAGATAAAAAGTCAGTGAAAGAGATGAGAAGAAGCAGTCAGAAAAGAAAGGAAAGAACAAGGAAAGAGCAGTGCCAGAGAGAATACCCAGAAGAAAAATGCAGACACTAGTGCCAATTCCTGCAGAGAACTTGAGAGGATTAAGAAAAGACCATTAGAACAGTTAATTTAGGCCCCTCTCTCCCACCATGAGATAAATGTGCCATTTTGTTAAGATATATTAATAAAAACCATTTTAATCACTCTAGACTAAGTATTCTCCAGCCATTTATAACAATTTGGGGGCTTGTCTCAAGATACTCATATAAATCTCTTTTCCTAGTATTTTCCAGAAGAACACAAGAAAATAATGTGAGCAAATGGCTTGATTTCAAGCCCACTTTCTTGGTGCTCTTTGCTGGGGAATTATCTCAGAGATTTTTTCACAGGTTTGGAACCAAGAGTGATTAAAATGTTCAGGAAGTAGAACCACTTCCAGGGTGACATAGATGGACATAACCACCCTGGACTGGCTGAGAAGTTCTCCATGTGGGAGAGCTATCCCAAAGGAGAGGCCAGAGAATGTAAGGGTGCCCCAAGGAGGGGAATTTGGGTTCCCTCTCCAGGAATTTGCCCAAAATCTTAAAGGGGGGAAGGTTGCCTCCAGTTTTGGGGGGCAAGGTAAGCCATATGGCTGCTAGCTTGAAGCCAAGGATGACAGAAGGAAGGAAGGAAATTGGATCCAGTGCTGTGTGATTGAGTTTGAATGTTCACACAGGAGTGTATGTATTTGTTCTATGTCGTGTCTTGTGTAAGTGTCTGTTTTAGGCATTTCTGGGTCTGAGGACCTAGCTTAAGTTGTAAAAGAGGGATAGCTGGGAGTTGGGCCCAGGAGTTTCAGAAGGTGGGGGAGAAGGAAGTAGTGTGCATTGGCCCACACATGGAAATCAGCCATTCCCTCACTAAGCCAGTGGTAGCTGTGCTGTGTGTGTAGAGTAAAAGAGAATGGAGGGGGATTCTTAAAGAGAAAAAGATGTTGTTTGGGGAGAGTTTAGAAGAGTTTAAGAGAAGAACCTTAAAGGGAAAGATCAAGAAGTTATAGGAAGATTTTTTTTTATCCTTATGAGTGTCTGGGAAAGATCCCATGCTTTCTCCCTAGGGTGGGGGAAGGGGGTGATGGGTTGGACGTGGTGGTCTTGATCCCATTCTCCATCTTGTTAAGACTTGAACCCTAGATTAAGTCTACCTAAGTGCCCCACCCATGGGGGAGATAGACAGGAGGGATCAAGTGCTTAAAGCCTTAAAGGGAGAGACCCCTCCACAGGTGGGATACGTGATTAGGAAAGAAAAAAAAAATATGTGTGTATATATATATATATATATTTTTATATATATATATATATATATATATATATATATATATATATATATATATTTTTTATATATATATATATATATATATATATACATACATACATACATACATATATATTATCCAGGGGTTAAGAGGAATCCTTTATTGAAAGGAAATCACATTTAATGGATATCTGCTGGCCACACAGCCTGAGTGATGACTCTCGGTGTTTTTAAAGTTTCTGAACTAGAGTTTTGAGGAGCAAGGGGAGGGTTTTAAAAGAGCGATACTAATGTAACATTTTGACAAAATTTGTACAGAATGGGAGGAATTAACCTAGATTGTTAAATTAGTTTGGGATTATAAACTATTTTTAACACTATTGTAACTTTTGCAAGGAGTTAAGTGGTTTAGGATTTTAAAACTTTACTACAACACCTTTGGCTTAAAGAAGAGTGATATTGTGTTACTAAGAAGAGAAATATCTAGGTTATCAGGGTTGTTTCCTGATTTGGGTAAAAGCTCTGATTGGTTTTAATGTTAAGCCTAATAATGCTAACAGTTGTATTTTTATTTTGGATAGAACTTTTGGAATGTGAGTGCTGGATTCTCTAGATAAGGTACTCTAAAATTTTTATCAAACTAAACAGTTGGGAAGTTTAGTTGTAATTGCATTGGTTTAAATGTATCATGGATTCTGAGAATTTGGGTAAAGAGACAAATGTGTAAAGAACATGGGATATTCATTTTGCTCCTGTTCTAAGGGAAATGAGATGTTTAAATAGGAATCTTATGATTAATATATATTAACAATGTATGTTTAATTTTAAGGAAGTCAAGAATGTGGACTTCTGTCTTGGTAACTGCAGACAGCTGATGGGGGGGCCTCTGAACAAATTGCAATTGTGGGCCCTATTGTAAGGTAACTTATTGATGAATAAGATGTTTTTATCCGTTTTGTGATATTATTTTGTGACTACAAAGAGATTATATTTGCAATGTTTAATTATCTATTGTGAATATGCTATTTAAATATTGTATTGTTAAAACCTGGTATTAATGAAGGACAATAAGGAAAATATGAAAAAGTATGACCCTTTCTCAGATCTGTGGGTTCATGAATAATGTAATAATGGAAGGATTGCTTTGTACAATCTAGTAATTTGTGCGTTACTCTTTTACTCTTATTGCTGTTCTGTTATATTGAAATTAATAACATTGGAAATTTAAAGCTACCTAAGGTGTTCCAGTAGTTTTAAAGAATTATGAAGAGTAATTCATATGCTAGGGGGCAGTTAGGTAGTGCACAGGATAGAGCACTGGCCCTAGAATCAGGAGACTTGAGTTCAAATCATACCTCACTTAATGATTGTCTAGCTTGTGACCTTGGGCAAGTCACTAAACCCCAGTTTCCTTGCCAAAACAAAAATAACCATTTGTATGTTGAGGATAACTAGTAGATAAACAAGTTTATGTATAGCGGTTTCTAACTATATATGTGAATTGGGAACATTTTGGATCTATATATGTTTATTCTAAAACAGTGGTTGTTTGCTTTGAAGCAAAAGCATGTAATATGAGAAAGATAGACACAAGATAATTTGAGATTTTTCTGCACAATCTCCTGGACAAAGGAGGAATTTGTTGTAAGATACACAGGCTAGAATGAAGTTTCTATAGACAAGGGTAATCTGATATACCATCTTTATATACAGATAGAGTAGATATGATTTCAGACAAAGGGATGTCTCTACTTAGAAGTAGGAGATGAGGCCTGTAGGGCCAGTCATAGTTATAAAGACCCAGGAAGGATACTCAGAGCTTTAGGTAAGAGTTTCATTAATTGGGACTCCATTAATATCATAATTGCAAATTAGTGAATCATATTCATTTGAAGTTCTAATTAGGTAAAACATCTATTTTAGATCACAGGACTTGTAATTAATTTTCTCTTATGTCAGATACCAGGATGGTCAACGAAAGTAAATGCTACTGGGTAAATGTCATCCTCTTGAAGTCAAGGAAGACAATGGGCTAAAGATGTTAGGAGACAGGGATGTGCAGCCAAAGGGGCAGCTTCTCAGTATGGCTGAAGTTGGACCCCTTTGACTTGATTTTCCCAAAATGACATTTGTGTAATGTCTCACCTGGAAGAATGAATCTAGTCTAAGACATCTGACTTACCCACGTGACCTGCCTGGACACTGACATTCAATACTTATATCTATAAAGGAATTTTCCTTTAATGTCCTGGATCTTTATATACTAAGCAAACCAGAAAAAGAAGTTTTAGGTAAATTGGATCTAATAGCCAGAGATAAGTTAGTTGTCTGGTTCTGACACCTGCTATCAGCTACATGTTAAGGTGGGAAGTAAGTTAGAGGGGAGGGGATATTTAAGTAAGAAGAATGGGAAATTCTTAGGATAATTACAGTTTCAAGTTCTAGTTTAAAGAAAGGAATGTGAGTTAGATAAGTACATCAGGAAAAGGAAAATATGGGGAATATTTAGGAAAAAATTCATTTTGTTTAAGGATGTTTGAGTCATTATTGTAATGAGAGCAAAGTTTAAAATTGTTTTATTTTAAACCAGATGCTGGGTACTCTTAGAACAAAGATGTGTTGAATGTATGTGTTACAAACTTGAGTCAATATAATAATTTTCATTGGGAGCTTGCTCATGTAGTAAAATACTAATGGAAGTTTGTGTTAAAAGTGAACTATGTGTGTCAATATGACAATAAGGCAAAATGTACATTGTAATAAGCTCCATAATCTCATTATTTCATGATGGAAACATGTGTTTTGATATGAATAAGATGTTAAGCAGTTTCTCTACCATAAGACAAGGTCTCAACTAGCCACAAGAGCTGGAGAGGACTTTTTGGAACAGATTCAGAAGATGCTGAAGGACATCGAATACCTCCAAGGGAGAAGAGAAGAAAGGAGAAACACTGGACCAGTATCTACACCATCTCTCACCTAGGTATACATTGTTTATATGTAACTTCCCCTTGACTCTGTAAGTGTGATACCCCTACTTATGCCCTTCTCCTTATGGGAAGGAAGAGGGAGGCAAGGTGAAAATGTTCTCCATTGAGAGAGAAAGGGGGAGATTATTGGGTGGCATTAGTATATCTACATGAGTCTGTATATCCTATCTAGGGAGTGAGTCCTATCTCTGATTTATACAACTGGGTATTAGTAAAGGTGGGAGGAGAATCTAGCTGTCAGAACTCAATGCCCAATCTTTTGGTATGGTTAACTGTTGGACTTGCAATAGTTCACAGCAGTTTGAGAATTGGCCTTGGGTGATAGTACTCCTCAGACTAGCCTAGAGTCTCAGTCCCTGATTAGAGGTGCACAGTGGCACAGGATTCTGATCGAGAGGAGAGAGACACCAGTGGCATATGACTGAGTCAGTTCGGGGTGACTATTGTGTATAACTGAGTGGCCAGGATATTTGCCTGGGGAGTAGCAAATGTCTGGACATGTCCAGAAGCAGGGTACATATATTCTGGACTCAACAACAAGATAGGTGGCCTCAGACTCATGTGAGATTAATGATGGCACCTGGATCCCTTGTAAAGATGTGCAAACTGGGGCATTTGTTAAGGGAAACTGATTATGAGTTAGTATGGACTTGCAAGGAAAGTACAGAAATGACCATTTTCAATAAAGATAATTTGAGGAACATCACTAGGTATATTAGCTATTCTTGGGGTTGATTCAATGGCACAAAATCAGGAATTTAATTTGATTAGTTGTGGAGCATGGAAGACCTTTCTAAAGATATTTGGTATAAACACTTGGAGAAGAAGGAGGTACAGCCACTTTGGAAATGTACCTATTATCATGATGATTATGCAGCCTATTTAAGAGGGTCCCTTGGAAGTAAAGAGGAACAGTATTATCGATTTGTTGGTCACTAAATTCCTGGGAGACCAATTAGCACTAAAGGGAAATTATTAGACTTGTAAGGCTACTTCCTACACCAATTGTCCAAAGAGTTGGTCAGGGAATTGTTATCTAGACTTACGGGCCTACTACCTGGGCACAGGATGGGAATTGGGGCGATGGAACCCCATTTTATATCCTGAATAGACTAAGAAGACTCCAAGTTGTAGTGGAAAAATTACCAATCACACCACTAAGGCCTTGGACTTACTGACTGATCAAGCCTTGTTAACAAAAGAGGCAATTATCCAACACAGATTGGTATTAAGACCACCTTTTGGCTGAAGAAGAAAGAGTCTGTGGTTAACTGAACTTATCAAATTGTCTAAAGATAGATGACAAAGGGAAGGTGGTAAAGGAGATAACCAGGGATATCAGAAAGTTGGCATATGTGCCAGTCCAAACTTGGACAAGCCCCTTTAGTACCTCTTTGGATGAATGGGTTTACTGGTTCATGGTGGAAACAGTTACTGGGTGTCTTACTATTGGCCCTAAGTGGGATAATCCTATTAGCCGTGTATGCCTCCCATGTATGATCCAGTTCATAACTCAAATAGTACAAAATCCTATCAGCAAATTAATACTGGTATATGGCTCTAATCATGAAGAGGTAAAAATATTGATAGAAAAAATCACTAGTGCTATAGAGGATTAATTTGAATTAATTTGAGGAAGACATTTGCTGGTGAAAGTGTGAAGACCAAGTAGTTATTTAAAAGAAAAGGGAGGAGTTGTAAGGAATGAAGGGCATTGTTGTTGGTCTTCATAGGGTGTGGAGGGGGGTGGCCTTTGAAATCCATTGCAAATGGGGAATGGTCCCAGTCAATCACAAAACTGGGAGAAGTCTAATGCCATTCCAAAAATGAAAAACTAGATTAGAAGTAACTAGTCCTTAACTGCTCAAGAGTAACCTAGTCTTGACCTTCTCCTTTGAATGTGCTCAAAGAGATGTGTTCTTGCTCATTAGCATAATGAGCAGAGTGGGGAAACATAGGAACCAATATATCAATTAGATTTGTGACCCCAGCCTATGATTGGCATAAATGGGGCAGGAACAAAGTCTTTCAAAGTGCATAAAAGAGTTTGTATGTTGGGATTTCCCCACCCCTCTCTCCCACCATGAGAGAGGTGTGGCATTTTGTTAAGATATCTTAATAAAAACCATTTCAATCACTCTGGGGAAAAAAAGAATGGTTAATTTATACATCATTGATAACTACGGAGAGAGCAGTTTCAGTTGAATGATGATTTTTGAAAGGTAGATTGCAGAGGAATTAGACAAGAAGAAAGTCTTACTCAAGGAGTTTAGCCGAGAAGGGGGGAGAAAATATATTGATAGCTAACAGGAAGATATTATTGGGGGGTTTTGCTCAGATGGGTGAGACATGGGTGTGTTTGCATTCCAAGCATGAGTAACAATTTATGCAAAGGCATGGAGATGCAGAATGGAATTTTGAGTTCCAGGAATAGCCAGTCAACCATTTTTGGGGACAACAGGGAACATAAAAAGGAGCAATGTGAGCTAAGTCTGGAAAGATTGGTTGGAGCCAGATTACAGAGGTTTTAACTATCATATAAGAAATTTTCACCTTCTCTTGGAGGCAAGATGTGGATTCTATGATTCACTCATAGAGTGATCAATATAGCATGTGTTTAATTAAACACTACAGTTCCATAGTGAAGGAAAAATAGAAAATCCTCTGCATATAAAAATATGGAAATTTTTAAATTCATTTTTTTTTAGAAAACCCAAGCTCCAATTTTGAGTGAGAAAACCAGCTTTCATATATCACTCTATGGAAATGTACTCAGAAGAAGGGAAATGCTGTCTCAGGTTATTCAGCTCCTTAAAAGCCATAATCACTCCAAAAACTATTCCTGTCACCATACAGACCCCAGATATCCCCCAACTCCTTCCTAGATCATCTGGCTTAACCAGTGTCTCTACAACTCCCTTCAACTTGTATTGCAGCTACTGTTATGGATCAAAGATTCTCCTGATTCCTTCCATCCCCTCATTCTCCCTTCCAGTAATCTATTTAATACTAAAGTAAAACATAGGTCAGGGCTGAACTGGAATCTATTTCAAACATGGTTTAAGATTCCATTGATTCTTGTCCTGAAGATTCATCTGCCCTGCTCTTCTGAATGTATCCTCACCTTTGTTCTCCCCCACCACCCAGTCTGACACACAGACCTCTTACCGATCAATATGACCATTGCTTCTTCCTTGTGACTACACTCAGAATCCCTGTGCTTATGAATTGTTAGCACCCTTCCCTGCCCAGATATTCTCCCTTCATGTCAGTCCCATCCTCCTCAGATCCATTCTCTCTGTACCTTCTACAATGTCTCTCTGGGGTCTCTATTGCTAGCAAACTCACTTTTATATAATGGTAACGATACTGACGATGATAACAATACAACACTTTAATATTTGTAAAAAAATTTACAAAAACTATCTTATTTTATCCTTATAGCAATCCTGGAAAGTTGGTACTATTATCGCCATTTTACAGACAGAGATGAAGTTACTTTTCCAGGGTCACATGGCTAGGAAGTATGTGAGTTAGATTCCAACTCACATCTTTCTCACTCCAGGTCAAGTGCTATATCCATTGTGCCACCAGTGGTTGCAACAAAATAAATCCTAGAAATTAATTTGTATGCATGTTATATTTAATTTTCTTTTTGTTTCTTTCTTTTAGTCAAGAATAAGCTCTTTGAAGTCACAGAAAGCTTTATTTTAATTTATTCTCAATTATTCTCTAATTATTCTCAAAAGCACACAAAGAACCAAGAACAAGATGAGAGCTCAATAAATCCTTATGACTTTGTTTGTCTTCAGCCTCATTAACACAAACTTTCTACTTTGTCACTTTGTTTTTTGACATTATCTAGGATGTTAGTTTGGAGTTCTAAACTCAAAATTTATTGAAGCAAATCAAATTTTACCTTGTGGTAACACCTAAAATATGCTGCCCGCTCATCTGAAAATTTCTCCAATCTTTTAGGACCTTTGCTTGAAGCCTTCTTGAATACTAGCCAGCATCTTTGATAAATCTGGAAACAAAGACAAGAGTGAGTTTGACATTTCTACTGACATCACCATTACTAGCATTTGCATTTAATTGTTTTCTCAGTTAAGTTTTTATTTCTAATTATTCACATAGACATGAATGAAATGCAGTAGCAGACTAAAAAAAATTTTAAGGGAGTTCTGGAGGCAGAATTCTCCCATTTCTTCATATTTTGATAAGAAAGTCACTGCCCTAGTTTAAAAAAACCTAAAAGAAAACAGAAGAAAGGAAATTATTAGAAATAATCTAGAATGAGTCACAAGTCCTTCTATTATAAGTAAACTAATTTAATGTCAAAGATACAAGAATCTAATATTAAAAAAATTTATATTCCAAAGGATTGATACTATAAATATATTTGTGTCTGGACACTCACACACAAATACATATGGGGGGTGCAGCCCCTTCTAACACAAATATATTGGCAATTGATCTTCAATTTATATTCCTAGAGAATTGCCTGAAATGCTGAATGATGAAATGAAGTAGGATTTGAGCCTAAATTTTCTCGATTCCAAAGCAAAGTTTTATAATTTCCAATGCACTTTCCTTTTAGTAACTCCAGGGGGAAAATGATTATTCATTCATATTAAGGAGGTGATTAACAATGATTTTATTAATCTGTTTAAAATATATAGAAATTCTGATGTAATTTAACTGGATTCTGTCTTGTTGATATCTCATTGGGTTATTAGAAAAATTTGTTTCCAAACTTTAAAGACAGAGGTCAATAGAAATCTTTTTAGAAGCAATATCCACCTATTTTAATGCTTTGGAATAGTGAAATATGCATAGGCAGCTAAGTGGTACAATAAATAGAGTGCTGGCCTTGGAATTAAGGAGACCCAGTTCAAATCTGGCCTTAGATATTTACTAGCTGTGTGATCCTGGGCAAATCACATAGCCCTATTTATCTCTGTTTCCTCATCTATAAAATGTGGTGGAGAAGGATACAGCAAGTCACTCTAAGTATCTTTGCCAAGAAATTCCCAAATGGGGTCACAAAGAATTAGGCATAACAGAAACAACTGAACAATACTGGATTGTGTGTGTGTGTGTGTGTATTATACACACACACACACACACACACACACATATTAGTTAATATTGTTAATATATGAATATATGAAAGGTATGTGATTTTTTCCATGGAAAACAAGTATAAAATATAAAATAATCTCTACCAATGAATATCAGGCAGTAATTTGTTTATGATTTTGCAGATAAGTCCCATGGAGTTGCATGAGTCAAGAGAAGCAAATTGATTTGCCCAGGGACCCTCAACTAATAAATTTCAGAGAAATTTATTTCTCTGATCTCCCTGATCAAAGTCTATCACCCTATCCCATGTGCCAGACTTCAGTAATGATGATGATGATGGTGGTGGTTGTGATCAAGATATAGATGATGATCTCAACTACATGTTATAATGGGAATGGAAATAAAAGACAAAAGTCATAAGATAAAAGACAAAAGCAAAGAAATACATATGGAGTTTCACTCAGTGATAATTTTATGCTCATTATCTAACAGACACATAGAAGACAAGAAGAATTTGCAGTAATATTGATTCTAACTTATTAGCTATTTGACCTTGGGTGAGCTCCTTTCTCTCTTTGGAGCTGAGTGTCATCAAATATAAAATGAGCCAGTTGGACTAGACATCACTTCCAGATCTAATTTCTGTGACCCTGTGATCTCATATTTACTGTATGATAAACACACTCTTCCATAGTTCTAAAATATTTTCAGAGCAGGATGGGGCGTAATCCAAAAGGAACCATTGAAATAGAGTTCAAATCCATTTCAAAGTAAGAAGCTAAGCATGCAAATTACTATAAGTGTTAGTGTCTTCAACAAATATAAAAACATTCACCTCTGCATAAAGAGATGTTTCAATTATTTTAAAATGAAAACTAAAATCAGAATCTCTATCTTTGAGTTGTGCTATTCATAATCAATAGAAGGGTGTGGTAGGATCATCTCTATCCTCTGTGTCTCCAACTAATAAAAGCTTCTCCTTAATTCTGTTTCACATTCAAGAGAAGCAGACTAATGCTGTGATCGTGACATACTATCATCTGGGAATGCTTCTAGCAGTCTGCCCAACAAGCAATACCAGACTGTCCAGAGATCATTTTAGAACAGCATTGTGTGAAATACTATTCTGAGAATTTGCCAGCACATATTAAGCCACTAATTTAATTCTAGCTGCTTACTTAGGGTAACCTTTCCAATGTCATATGCTAACAGATCTTTTATTCATCACAAGAAAAATGGAAGAAAAATAAGATATAAGGAGATTCGTGAATTATCATCTTGAAGAATCACCCAACATGATCCAATGATGAAAATAAGATATCTAATTTATTTAATTTAGAACTGAAAGAGACCTTATAAATTATCTACTTCCAATACCTTATTTTAAAGAGGAAAAAGCTGAAGCTAAGAAAGGGGAAATAATTTGGCCAAACTCATGAAGGAAATAAATAAAAACATTCATGGAGATTCTAACCCTGGTCTTTTGGATTCAAATTGAGTGCTGTCTGCACTACATTATGGTGTCTGCTCAGGGACAAACACTTCTGAAATGAATAGTGCCTGACATCTTTTATCATGGATAATAAATTTAAGTACCAATAACACTATTCTAGTTTTGATAGATAAAGTCATTCAAAACTGGGTTATACTGCAATTTTAATGAAACTAGGCAACTGTAGCATAAGTACTTCAAAGAAAGAACAAACAGGAAAAAAAATGTTACCAAATAAAATTGAATTTTTTAATCACTGAAGAAAGTCTTAAAAATTCTGAGATCTAGAATTGGGCAAAATATTATAAATAATTGTATAAATAAATAATTTTATAATAAATAAATTATATAAATAACTTATTATAAATAATACAAAATATTACGAATATATAATGAATTTATAATATCTATAAAATATTATAAATACTATACATTTTAATGGGACCCATAGAGTTAGAAATTTGCCTGAGAAAAATTAGTAAAAATCAGATTTGAGATTAGAATCTCATCCACTTAAAAATCTTACTTAAAAAGTCATTACCAGAGAGTAAAAATTCCCTGGTAAGCTGCATATTAAGAAGGACTTTGATCTGCTTAGTAGATATTATGTTAGGGTTTTCCTTATAGTCAAGTCAATGAAAAGGTTAAGGTGATAGGAGACATACCCAACGAGTGACAATGTGGTATAGACAAAAGTTCAGCCTGTACAATGAGAATTTTGGAATAAGTGGAAGTTGCATAGTGTAGTATATGGTACATTAGATATGAACAAACATGATTCTATTAAAAAAGAAATGATTTGAAGTTAATGAAAGATCACTGGATTTGGAGTTCACAGAAAAGACATTTGGTAGTCAGTAACTTACTTTGAATCCGAGCTCTCCACTAACTAACTATATGCCTTGGATCAACTCATTTAACTTTTCACAGTTTTAGTTTTGGGTTTTTTTTTATAATCGATAAAATAATGGGGAATTCTAAGATGTTTAAAATCTTTTCTAATCTTAATTCTATCATCCTGTGAAAATAGAAAGAATAGAACTGGATCTAGATTCTGTGATGGTAACCATGGGCAAGTCTCTTCTCTGATCTGTAATTAAGTTTCCATATCTTGTAAAATGAAAGGGAAGAATTTGATCAAATGATCGCAGAATTGTCTTTAAACTCTAAAGTGATCTTTAAACTCTAAAGTAATCTCTGAATTTCTAATCTATTAGATTGTGAAATCCTGAATTGGCTTTCTTACTATTTATTCTAGTGAAGAAAATTGACCTGAGACTGAGCATTTAAAATGTCTAGAATCCTGAGACTTCATGAATATTTTCAAACCTTGTTATGGGGTTACATGAAAGGGATAACTAACCCTCAATGACTAAATTCAGTACTGCCAACTCTATGCAGTAACATGAAAAGAAAAAAAAAAGGTTGAAATACCACCTTGTTCATCTATAAACCTTAGATTGATCAATCAACAAGAGTAGCTTTCATATCCAAGATAAAAAGAGAAGAAAAACAAATATATTTTTATAACATGATTTCCAACTGCCACCTCTCCCTTAATTGTCACAAAGCATAGAGAAAAACAACACCCAGGTATGATATTTTTTGATGACTACAAACCAGATTGCCAATTATATTAAGGAATACTTCAGTTTTGATTTTTGTGTATACTACATTTTCTATTCCCGTTCATCAACCGATCAAAAAAAAATCATTCTATTTTCCATTAAAATACCCCTTATACTTTTGATTGATGTGAAAACCCTGCCTTTTTTGGTCTCTTTCCTCAAAAAAGAATGGTCTGGAAGGCTTACAAGTTTTTCTAGTGCCAAATAGCAGCTGAGTCTATCAAGAATTTATTTACTTGGAATTTTGTCATTTTAGCAGCAATATGATTCCTACATCAGAATTAGACATAATACTTTTGGAGGTTTAATAAGGAACTGCCAAGGTTTGACAATGCAACATGGCTTTGGCAAAGTGAAAAAGGAAAAGAGAAAGGGAAAGGAAAAGGAGGAAAGGAGAGGGAAAAAAGAAGGGAGAAAGTGGGAAGGTAGGGAATACTCATTGTCACTGCAACCTAGAAGAAATATGATCTCTAGGAAACATGATAAATTAATTTCACTAAAAAAATTAACTGATAAGATTTAATGTGCTATTTTCAACAGGGTAACATAAGTTTTTATTGTAGAAATATGGGAGGGGAGTAGGGAGGGAGCATAGGAAACAAATTAATTACTCTCTAAGTGTGAAATGTCAGCAACTAATTGAGTGGATAGGAAAAATAATTTAGTGACCAAAGACCTTCTTATAATTCTAGAAATCACACTATAGCTGCCTATTCTACCTCTCCAAACTCACTTTTCTCCCTAAGATAAAATCTTTAGCTGAAGAAACGAAGCATGTTTCTCACATTTACGTATGTTCAGTGAATAGTCATATTTAATCATAATTTTAACCAGAGGGAAAAAAGCTATTTCATGACTAACAATGGAAAGATTGTACAGTGGGTGGGAAAGTACTTTCTCCATTCACAGAAATGAGAAAATAACATATTAAAGATAAAATTTTGTAATTAGTCATAAAGTTAAATATATAAAAATAGTTTTAAAAATACTTTTTGAAATACCCAAGGAAGTTTATTAATATTAAATAATTATCCCCCTCTATTTTATTTCTAATGTGCTATGTTCCAAATACAGGAGAAATTGGTCTTAAAGGCACAAATGGCGCTAAGTATGTATAGGTCCTCATTTTATTACCTATATTTCCAAAATATTGATTTATTATCATGAACTACTTTCTAAATTGTTAATTAGGTACTACTATCTATAGTTAAAAGAGTGGGGACCTAATTTTTATTATTATAATTCCTTATGAAGGCCTATTTGAACTAAACCAAAGATCATTTTTTCTTTCTCATAGTCAATATCTGATTTCTGATTTGACATACACTATGAGGAGGATAAGTTCAAGTAGTGACTTACCATTACAATGCATTGATTTATCTAATCACCCTAGGACAGTTACACAGTCATTATTAACTCCTCTCTCTTCCTCACAACCTACATCCTATCAGTTTCCAGGTGTTATTCAATCTCTACAACATCTATTTGAATAGTTTCCTCTTTACTAAGTATGGATCCCTCCCTGCCTCTTACACTGATTATTGCAAAAGTCTCTTCAGTAATCCCATTACTTCAATTCTCTCCTTTTTTCCAAGTTATTGTTCACAGAGCTGACAAATTAAAACTTCTGAAACTCATGTTAAACTACATCATATTCCAGTTTAAAAATATTCAATGACTTCCTATTTGTATTTAGGAAAAATATAAAGTCCTTAACTACACCCAAAACTGTAACACAATATAATTCCAAGCTACTTTTCCTATTTGTATATGTCACATAACTTCCCTTCGTATATCCATAATAGCTGGTTGTTCTCTGAATTCAATGTTCCTTCTTATGTCTCTATATATTTTCATAATCATTGATGAAATACATTCCCTTTCACCTCCACCTCTTCAAAACCCTAATTTCCTTCAAAACTTTTCTCTGGTACCATCTCCAGTACAGAATCTACCTGCTATCTCTAGGTGTTGGTACTCTTAGAAAACTAGCCTGAAACAATAAAAGGAAAAGATACAAAAATTGTGCTATGGAAAGAAGTACTTTTATTAAATTAAGAACTATTATAAAAAGAATATACTTTGCATTAAGGTAAAGTATAATAGCTATTCCCTAATTTATCTAAGATAACTGACATTGGGAACTCCCAGATGAGGAAAGTCTCTCCACTGATGCAAGTTGACAACTTCTCTGAAACTTATAGTTTTAGCAACTTGCCTTTAGCACAAAAAAATTTTAAGTGACTTCTCAGGGTCCTATAGATTCAAGTATCTCCCAATTCAAATCCATCTTTCACTCAGCTGCCATGGTGATTCTTCTAAAGCATAGGTGTGACCATGTCACTCCTTCCCTATGCTCAAAGCTCAAAGAGCATATCACTTCCAACATCAAATACAAATTCCTCATTTTGTCATTTGAAACTCCTCATAAAACAAACATTTCCAGTTTCTTGTTGCTTTATTCTGCTCCATACACTCTACAATCTAGCTACACTGATCTCATTGCTATGCTTCATACATGCCACTCTGTAGTCTGTCTCTAAACATTTGTACTTGGCTGTGCCTTGTCTAGAGTGATGGTGCTTGAGAAGTGAAAAAGTAGTGGAAAAGAAGAGGTAAAGAAAGGGTGCTCAGACTCAACTTTTAGACCATCAAACAATTTTTGATTATTAATATTCTAAATGTGAGATCTGTGACCAATGACCAATGAGTGGGCATATTAATGGGGGATTTAATCTTATCAATTCTGCCATTTGTGCTATGTGTTACCAAAACTAAGAAGTTGAAGTTAAATTGAAGAATGCCTCATAAGTCATAAACAGTCTCTAAGAAGTAAAGAAAAAAGTGACAGAGTAAGTTTTAAACACACAAACAAAATCTACAGAAATATTATTTCATAGGTTATGTGGTCATCACATATTAATAATACCAATAGTAAGTATTTGTTTAAATAAAAAAATCATCTTGAAAATAATTTCAGCTTATGAACCAAGAGATGATGGGTCAAAATATGTAGATTTTGTAGAAATTTTTTGCTTCTATATCATAAACACTCATTTAAAACTAAAGGTAGACTGTGAATTTTGAGTAGCAAATAACATAACAAACAGTAAAATAGACTAAATTTTGACAGAAAAATGTTTATTGTGATATGGAATTCAACCCCAAGTCATTTGTCAGGTCACAGCCTCAAAAGACATAAAATTAATATTTTAACCAATAAGAAGAAAGACTAATAAGATGAAAATACCTGGGATTTAAATAAAAAGATTTAACTCTTAATTATTTAAACAAGTTATTAAAATATTTTAAATTAGAAATGGATAATAGAAATGACACTGACACCAACTACAATAATATCATACAAGAGTTAGACCCATATAAATTAAATACTTCAATAAGTAAATCAGTTGAGTCCAGAAACCAAATAAGTGAGCAATCATTTGACTTACTGGTCAAATAGTCAAAGGTGGTTGCCAAAGGCAACAGCAGATTACATATACTCTTGTCTTTAAAATCTCATGAAGAACAACTATAAGCAGTATGACCTCAAAAAGCAGAGAAGAGACAACTGAGGATAAAACCAATCAAAAGAAGTGGCAAGATTTAGGAAACAGATTTAGGAAGAAAAGTAGAAGAAAATGCGTTGCAAAAAAACTGTTAGCAAAAAATTTCTATTATAAGGATAGTGAAAACACCAGAAATGGACCTAATGTCACAGCTTCTGAGATTTTTTACATTGGAATTAAAAATTGCATTGAAAAGAAAAAAGTTGGGGCCACTAGGTAGTGCAGTGGATAGAGCACTGATCCTGGAGTCAGGACTACCTGAGTTCAAATCTGGTCTCAGACACTAAATAATTACCTAGCTGTGTGACCTTGGGCAAGCCACTTAACTCCATTGTCTTGCAAGAACTAAAAATAAAAAGTCTGAAAGGATAGAAGGGTAGTGCTAGAAGGACATTAAGGGGTCAATTTAAAAAAAAAAACAAAGAAGTTAAAAGTTAACTCATTTTAAAAAATTTACCTCAATGTTATAAAAAAAATTATAGTTTTCAAAGGGTTTCTTTTCAATCAAAACATCTTTTCTTACCATGTAAATACAGTAAAACTTTTGTAGTCTTCATATTGGCTTAAAAAAAACTTTACAATTTAATCCTTATATTCTCATTCCATAAATTTCCATGAAGGGTCAGTGATGGAATTTAAAGGCTGGTGGCCAGATATTCAATTATTTAAAATTTTTAAAGCTTAACTTTTTTGCTTTCCTTGCCCATGGCAATCAATCTCCAGACCATCTACTCAGTACTGAACTATGAAAAACAAAATATTCAGAAAAATCAAAGGAAAAATAAATGCCTAGTTGAGTTTTCCCTGACTCCAGAGTCAGCTGTGTAGTGTTCTGGAAGATGCTGAGACTCCTGAGACTGGAAGGAGGACAAATGATTTACTTGAGCCTATCAGAAACCAGATTCCTACTGTAAGCTGAAGCCCCATCACAGCAAGCAAGGAAGCAACTGAATGTAGTCCTGGTAAGGGCTATTGAGAGGTTCTAGATTGTAGCATGACTCAGTCACCAAAACTCTTTTCTTTCATGCTGAAGTAGCAGAAAGCTAGCAAGTGGGGCAGCAAAGGAAAGAAAATAGGAAGGAACAGAGAAAGGCACCCTTATTCTCAGCAGGCTGTGGATCCCAGGCATCTTTGCCAAAGGAAAAGTATAGTTGATACATTGGAGGAATTTGAGCATACCTGGCACACTTCATATGCATGACTGTGAGGAAACATTAGTAACTGCACTAGAAATGTGAAGTCATAGGAGGTAAAGGAAATTTCTTTATATAGAGAGAGTCAGAAGAACTTTGACAACATACCAACTCCACTATTTACCATTTATATGACCTTGAATAAGTCATTTGCCCTCTGTGAGCCTTTATCTTTATAAAATACATGGGTTGGACTAGATGACCCTTAAGGTTGTTATCTAGACACAATTGCAAATTAAATATAAGTGATTTTCTTAGAAAATATTAAAGAAAATAAAAGCATACTTATAAATGACCCAAATAATTTCAGTTGCCATTCATACCAAAAAGTAATACTATAGATTAAAATATCACCTTATTATTTAATCTATTTCAATTTTCCAAGTCTCTAAATGGGGGTTTTATGATGTAAACCAAAAACTCAGAAATGTTTATTTAAATTATTCATAGCCATAGAATTGCAATTCATAAATTTAGAGTCCCCATCTAATCCAATTCCTTAGTATTGAAGAGGATGAAACTGAAAGTCAGAAAGGTGATTTATTCAATGCCATGAAGTTTACAAGTGATAAAGCTGGACTTTAAACTCAGGTCCTCTGATTTCAAATGAAGATCTCTTTCAGTTACAAATATCCTAGGATATTAGTGAGAATTTTTCTAAATCGATGAAGTAGAAAAATACAGGAAATAAGACGACCTAAGTTTGGGTTTTTCAGCAGTATGTCTTCTATCAAATAATTTGTCACCTGTATCTCAGTTTCATCTATAGTATGGAGCTGGTTATACCCCCACTTCTTTAACTCAAAGAATTGATGAATGAATCAAATGACAAAATAGATGGACAAATGCTCTGTGAATATCTAAATACAGAAAAATAGGGGGATATAATAAAGATGATGTTGACTGAAATTTTTGAATAAAATAACAAGATATTTTGACATCCTTAGACAAATAATAACAAGCTTACTAAACACAGGTATAGATATTGAGCAAGGACAATATTTAGAAAGTAACAAACAGTTATTGAAATCAGGTAGCCATGACAGGCTATAGAAAGGGCACAATAAGGAACTAGCACTTTGAATAAAGTTTAAAAATCATATCTTACAGGTATTACTACCACCTGGAATCATTGAACTGTCACTATATCACAAATTACTTAACATCACAAGATAAATACTGATACTCCACGGATAGTGCTATTACCAAGCATTCAAACTTTAAGCTATTACTTTAATACATGTTTGTTGGATATGTGACTTGGTCCAGAATTTCTGAAAAACAAGTGAAACTTCATGACAAAGGTCATATCCTTTAGCCATCAGTCATATTACTGGACATATACTGTAAGGAGATAAAAAACAGAAATAAAGGTCCTAAAAGAATACTTTTTGTAGTTTGATAATGGTGTTTGGCCTTCATCCTCGAAAAACACCACGACATCAGGGACGTGATGTCATGACAAGCACATGAATTAGATTTTTAGTGAGGGGGTGCTAAGTCACCTGCCTCACTTTCTCCTCCAGAATCATCTGGATCCAGAGGTCAGATATGAATCATGATGACTGGAGATAGTTCTGGATGTGTTCCAATCAAGTTTAAGTGACTTGTCCAAGGTCACACAACTAGTAAGTGGCAAATGTCTGAGGTTGGATTCAAACTCCTATCCTCCTGACTTCAAAGTCAGTGCTCTATTCACTGTACCACCTAGCTGCCTACTTTTTGTCAGTAGCAAGGAAGTGGAAATAAAATGGGTGTCCATTGATTGAGGAAAAACTCAGCAAACTGTGGAATGGGAATAGAATGATATATTGTTGTGGTATAAGAAGGAATGTGTGAGGAGCATAGGAATATTTGTATGAGCCAAAGTATAATGAAGTAAGCAACAGCAGGAAAACTATATACAGTGACTAAAATGGTTTAAGTGAAAACTATGATAAAATAAAAACATTGAGTAATTATGATGACCAATGTTGGCTCCAGATAATGGATGGGGAAATGTGCCATCTTCTTTGCTGGATAGGTAATTGATAGGTAATGTGTGCTGTCAGGAAAGTTTGCTATGTCAGTTGCCTTTATTTAGCATTATCTCTTTAAGAGACGGCTAATTGTTGGAGTGCTGGGGCTGGGGAAGGGGAGAAAGGGTCAAAAGAGTACTTCCTAGTGTGGCTGTGGGAGTGAAGTAGGAAAGACCTGAGGGGCTCATTCACCTAAAGCCCAGAGAACAATTCTTTAAGTACCTCTTCCTTTCCCATATGACTCAAGCTTCCAGATATCCTTCCTATTCTTTCCAGATAATGCTCATTTTAATCAGCTTTTCACATATACATTTATAATATTGATCATTATTACAGACACAGGATTCTAAATTTTGCCAATATTAATATACAAAGAAGAAGAAAGGAGTAGGAAGAGATAATAGGAAGGTGGTTTGCATTGATCTCTAGCATTCAGGACAGTGCCTGCCAATAGGTGCTTAATAAATGTTTAGTGAATGAATGAATGAATCCCCTGAACCCTGTACTTCGGGATGACCCTGATAGTAACAATAGCTTGCATTAGTGAATAGCTTTCCTTATAAGGAAGTTTTTCCATTAGTAATGCACACACCTTTATCTCCATTTTACATGAAAGAGAGCAGACATTTGATCCCCCTACAACAGTTGTAGAACAGATATAAAGCAGAATAGTTAAGAGAACTAATCAGATGTCAGTGTCCTTAAGAAGGTGTTTATACACGATGATTCCTTTACTAAGTGAGAATGCCTTTCTCTGAATAAATTAGAAGCAGCAATCTTTGCTTTGATTAGAAATGGGTCATGTCCCTTGGGGATTTTAAATACCTAAATCTGTAGAAAAGTGGGAGATTTGAGGGGATATATATATATGTGTATATATATATATATATATATATATATATATATATATATATATATATACCCATTGGGGTAAAGGAAAGGAATATTCTCTTCTCCCTTCCTTCAAGCTTTCATGGCATCTAGCTTAGCAGTAGATCTATTTCACTCTAAAAAACTCCCTCTGTAGGGAAGTAAAAATCAGTGGAAGAGTGTTTAGTGGATGGTACAGTTCAGGGAAGAGTCTCACACACTCCAGACACACAGCAATATAAAGAGACAGCATAAAAGAATATTTTCTTAAACCTGAAAGAAGATATTAGGGGCCAAGAAGAAAGCCAGCTATTGTCTCAATAGAGAGGCAACCCTGACCATGTAGAGCTGAGTTGCAGAGAGAACCTTTCAAGAAAAGAAAAGATTTCCTTCCAATTTCTGAAGGATTAGATTTGTCACATTGGTAACCTTGACATATCAATTTTCCTTCATCTGTGCTTTAGTTCCATTTTGCTCTTTTTCTACTCACTACTTTCACAGAAACTGTGTGTATTTATGGTAAATAACACCTCAGGCAGGAAAGAGGGGCAAGAAAGGAAGAGGGAAGCATTTTTTAGCTTCTCTTATTATTTTGCCATTTTAGTCAACAGTTTTAGAAAGAGCCAGTTGTGTCTACTATTAATGGAAGTACACCAATGAGGGCTATAGTGTTATCATGAACTATAGATACACTAGAATTTGAGGTAGTAGCTGTCCTTTGGGAAACTCCATCCCCAAATTCCATCAAATTCAAGTTCAATGATTTTGCTACATATAGATAAGGAAATTACAGAGACAAAACTTGAATTCAGGCTTTCTGACTCTAAATCCAGAAGGTTTTCCAATATACCATGCAGATAATATTCTCCTCAATTTTTCATAATGAATCTCAAGCATAATAAATTAGTTACATATGCATCTGTATATAAAAATATAATGTAGGATATATCACTTATGTGAAATTATTATATATGAATGTCATATAATATTTTCTCTTGAGAAAGTTGACTGTTTGGAACAGAACTGCCAAACATTCAGCCAGTGGACTGCAGGTGCAACCAGAATCAGATTAAAATATTATTTGGAAAATATTTAACAAAATAAGTAAGGATTAAAAGAATATAGATAATGTAAATATATGGTGTTCTAAATCAGTATGTGGCCTCAAAGATCCATAAATAACACTACCTGGCCTTGTTTCTATTTGAGTTTGACATGACTAAACTGGAGTATACTCAGTACCATTTATTTTATCTCAGTTAACAAAGATTTTGTTCTATCATCAAAAATCATGAAACCTAGGTAGCTAGGTGGCGCAATGGAGAGAGCACCAGCCCTGGAGTCAGGAGGACCTGAGTTCAAATCCAGTCTCAGACACTTAATTGCCTAGCTGTGTGACCTTGGGTGAGTTGCTTAACCCTATTGCCTTATATAAATTATAATTTAAAAGTCATGAAACCCTCAACAAAACAGCTTTAATTTTCTCCTACATATAACTGAGAACACACATATATATATGTATATGTATATGTATATATATATATATATATATATAATTATGTTTAAGAATTATTCAAAAATTATCCACCAGGGGCAGCTAGATGGCACAGTGGATAGAGCACCAGCCCTGGAGTCAAGAGGACCTGAGTTCAAATCTGACCTCAGATATTTGATAATTACCAAGCTGTG
Source organism: Macrotis lagotis (assembly GCF_037893015.1). Classification (NCBI taxonomy): domain Eukaryota; kingdom Metazoa; phylum Chordata; class Mammalia; order Peramelemorphia; family Peramelidae; genus Macrotis; species Macrotis lagotis. The sequence continues at coordinate 257,518,896 of NC_133658.1, read as the reverse complement.
TGACCTTGGACAAGTCACTTAACCCCATTGCCTTGCAAAAAAAACAAAAAAAGTTATCCACCAAATTTCCAAGTACTTTATTCATGTTAATTATATTCCCCCTTTTGCTATTCAAGGCTCAGCTTTCAAAGAATAGTGGCAAAGAGTAAAAATTAGTTGCTCTAACTACAGGGTTTATTGTAAATATGTAATCTATTAGAGAATACACTCACTCATGCAGGGAAGGTTCAAGAATATGTTAATTTTATCCAATTATTTTTGGGGAGATTTGGGTGTATTTATTTTATATGATTACAATAATCTTGTTGTGAAGTAAATATAACCCCCCCCCAAAGACAAGATGAGAAACATCAAGAATAGTGAGATAGAAAAAAAAAATTTACTTCAGCAGTCTATGCTCAGATTCCAATGGCTCTGTGTCTGGGATGAATTGTCTTCTTTATCATGAGTCCACCAAAGAAGTTGCTTCATTATTTTTCCCACAGTTGCTATTACTAGCTATATTTCCCTCCACTCTATTCCTCTCCACTCTCATTTATTCTATTCTCTCACTCCTTTTACCCTATCTCTGTTCAAAAGTGTATTGTAGCTGAATACCCTCTCCCGCAATCTTCCCTCCTTTCTATCACCTATTCCCCCCTTCTCTCCTCCCTTTCCCCTTATCACATCTCTTTCCTCTCTTTTTTCTCTAGGGTAAGATAGATTTCTATACCCTATTAAGTGTGTCTGTTAGTTCCTCTCTGAGCCATTTCTGATGACAATGAAGGCTTCCTTATTCCCCCTTGTTTTCCTCTGTTCCACTCCTTTTTCTTTATTCTTATGTGAAATATCTCAGCCCTTTTTCCTCTCCTTTCTCTTCCTCCCAGTACTTTCATTTATCACCCATTGACTCCATCTTTTTACCATATTATACTATTATATTCTGCTCCTTCCTGTGCCTTGTCTATATATGCTCCTTCTAACTGCTCTTATATGAGAAAGTTCATGTGAGTTATCAGTATCTTCTTCCCATACAGGAATACAAACAGTACAACATCATTAAGTTCCTCATAGTCCTTCTCATGCACCCACTCCATAGTTCACCTGAGTCCTATACTTTGAGATCAAACTTTCTGGTTCAGCTCTGGTTATTTAAACAGGAAAGTTGATTTGGCTTTCATGATTTATCTTCATTGTTCTCATTTCTCCTCTCAGGTTTTTTTTCTCTACCTCCCTTAATTGCTTTTCAAAGTCTTTTTTGAGCTCATCCATATCCTGAGCCCATTTTCTATTTCTCTTGGAGGTTTTGGGTACAGAAACTTCATTTTTGTCATGTTCCAAATCTTCCATGGGACCTAAGTAATTTTCTATAGTCAGATTCTTCTTTTTTCTGTTGTTTGCTCATTTCTTCAGGCTATGACTTATTTACCACACTCCCAAGGTTTCAGGGGTTTTTTGGGACAACCCATAGGGACCTTAATTCCTCCAAGGTCTTATGAGATACTGTGACTGCTCTCTTGCCTGTGCTTTGGTATGTGGATAACCACAGGCCCTCCCCTCTGCCCTGGAGCTGTGAGGAGAATCTCTGTTCAGCTATGGTGGCATGAGAGCCCAAACTGCAACCTGGATTTGGGTGTGGGCAAACAGCAGTGTTCTGTCCCAGGGAGAGCAGGGAGAGCAGAGAGACTTGTGCAGTCTCCCCTGACCCCCTTACTATCTATGGGCTGAGAGCTCTGAACGTGCTGGGTGGCTTTCCTGATTCCTGCTGCAAGTTCTCATTGCAGGGCTGCTCTGCTGCTTGCACTTGCTTTTCACTCACTCTGGTGCGGTAGAGTTCTCTCATCACCCCTTCAAGTTGTTCCCAGTGATCAGAGGGCCAGGAGGTTGGGAAACCATCCTCTCTGCCACAGACCCAGGTGCCCAGCCCCACTGTGCTTGCAGCTATATTTGTGGCTGAGGTCACAGCATCTTTTTCCAACCCCTGGTCCCGGTGAAACAGACCTTTCCCATGGAACTTCTAAGTTGTCTTGGACTGGGAAATTGTATCACTCAGCCTTTCTGTGGGTTCTGCCCCTCTAAATTTTGGCTAGAGTCATAATTTGATGGCTTTGGGAGTTTGGGGGGGAATAAGTTTCCAGGAATTCCTGCCTTCACTCCACCTTCTTAGCTCCACTCATAATTTTATCCCATCATTAACTTGATTCTATCTTTGGTTTAAAGAAATGAAGTTACATGTCATTGTAATAAGGAAATCAACATTCTCCAGATCTACTCTGCCATCAAGGTAGTTATTAGAGGCTGTGTGGTGCTCTACTAAGGTAGAAGAAGACAGCTGCTTACAAAATTCATAGCATTTGTTAGGATAGCAAGAAAAATTCATAGCATTTGTTAGGATAGCAAGATTAGGGTAAGCAGATCCCAGATGCTCATACAGATACTGATCATGGATAGATTAGAAAAGGGTAAAGTTTAGAATATGGTGTATTTGTGTGTATATGTGCGTGTGTGCGTGCGTGTGTGTGTGTGTGTGTGTGTGTGTGTGTGTGTGTGTGTGTGCCTTATTCTCCCTAGTGAGTTATATGGTACAGGAAGACAAGGTCTGTGTCACATCCTTATCTTATTTATCCTTCTTTCTTCCAGAAAACCTGAATGCAGAATTTTGCATTTGGTAGAAAACTTCTATATTTGTAAAATATTTGGTATATATTAAGTACTATGTAATTGCTACAAAAGAGTAATACTCTTTATATAAGTGAATAAAATGAATGCTCTAAGTTGAAAAAGTATATTTTAACATATTCTTCTAAAGAATATTTTCATAAAAATTCTAACATGTAGGTTTTTTAATTTGTTGAAATACAATAATAATTTTTAAAGCAGTCAAGTCTCTTTTATATCTTCCTTTGTTTTAATGTTGCTTTCTCCTAAAGCCATCAGATCAGCATTATCTCATAGTCCATCAGATAAAAGGCTAAATGGAAGATAGAAACAAGTATTAATAGTCTTTAGATATAATCTGGAAGTTTTTGTTTAGTTTGTGTGTGTCAGTGTTTAAGTACAGATAAGCAGCCTTCCCTTTACAACTTCTGTATATGTCTTCTGACTCCTGCAGCTGATCAGAATGTCAGTTTTTCAGTGCCCCACAGTGGATGACTGATAGTGAATTAGCTCAAGGATTGAAAGAGGTCACTATTAGAAGTTAACCAGAACAAGCAAGCCTGATAGTTTGCCAATTATCTTCTAATCACTTGGTCATGGGTCTTATTCAGAAATGACAAAACCTAATCTATTGAAAGAAGCACTAGACTTGAGGTGAAACAAGGGAGTAAGTTTCAATTTTGACCCTTAAATGACTTTGGGTGATTCAGTCTGCCTCTGAACCTCAGTTCCTTAATCTATAAAATGGAAATAATGATACTTGTACTGTCTATTTAAAATCACAGGATCTAGAGGTCATTTAGTCCCATGGAGATTACATATGAGGCCAGTGTTTGAAAGAGATAAAGGGATTAAAACCTTATGAACAGTAAAAGTTGTGATGGATGAAGGCAGTATATGAAGTGCTGTACCTGGAATCAGGTTAGTTCAAATAGTCTCGAGTATTTACTAGCTGTGTTACAATAGGAAAATAACAACTTCTGTCTACCTCAGTTATCTCATCTGCAAAATGGAAATAATAAAATCATAGACCTCTAGGAGTTATTGTAAGGACATAATGAGTCACTATTAGTAAAGTGTTATGCAAACCTTAACATGTTGAAATGTTTATTTTTATTATTACAGAGATGATCTTAAGACTTTAGATCTGAATAATGAAGAATAAAAACCATTTATCAAGTGTTTACTTATCTGTGCTAAACCTTGGGATATAAATACAAAAAAGTTAAACATTCTTTGCCTTTGGGGAGCTTACCTAATAATAAAGAAAGTGAAAACAAATAGGAAACCATGGAAGAGTATTCTGGTGAAGTCACAAGAATATTGATTTGTCCATAGAGCAAGGAATGAAAATATTGACTTGAATATTGTTCCCAGAGTTGGAGGTGAAAAGCAGAGGGTGAGAAAGAGGCATTATGTGAAGATAGTGAGGGAACTCTAGAGAGGTGGGGATGAGTCAATTCCAAAATTCTGAAGTTTCACCAGTCAAAAGATCAGTGATTCAGAGTGACTGCTAGATCTTGAGGTTGGAGGTGGCAGCTGACTGGAGTTCAGTAGTATGATATGAGGATGGTATGGGAATAGCAGCATGTGGACTGATTGGACTGGATGGGAACTTAGTAATAGTCAGAACATTGACTATGCATCTTCCAACTGCAAATCCTAGAGAAAAACTGCTCCTTCTAAGGTTCTGAAGAAGAAAGATCTTTTAAACTTAACAAAGTATTACAGATATGAACTGCTGATGTTCAAACGGACATCTGTTCTCCTTTTCAAAAATGCAATTCCCACTTAGTTATCTGTCCATTTAGGATGGTAGTCAAAGTTATGCTTTGTCCTTAAAGAAAGAAATACCTTGCTTCCTATCTCCATTTGTCAAAACAGGAGAAAGTCCAATGAATGGGCCAAGCATGCCCCCATGGTGTTCCTATTCATGTGGCTCTGGAATTGAGTTTACTGAAGCATACACCATCCAATATCACACCAGAGCCCCATAAGTCTGTTCCTGGATTTGGATTCAGACAGAGATGCCATTATACCAGATGGAAGGGTGGATGTGGGTAGAGAGAGGATTGTTTCTTGGAAGAAACAAGAGAATGGTAACACGACAAGTGGGATGAAAATGCGTGGGTACTTCAGGAAATTCCAAAACAGACTATATGCATTGAAAATTATTTTTTGGACAAGTGATTGCTTTGATCTAGGAAAGAATTTAATAATAGGAAAGAAGATAGTGCCATGCTCTGCACTAACTTCATTTCATTTGATCTCCATAACAATCCTGGAAGATAGAATCACACAGCTAGAAAGCATCTGAAGTCAGATTAAAAGATCTTTCTGCTTTCGGCCCTGGCCCTCTGTGCCACTTTGATTCTCTAAGGAATGCTAGTGAGGCAAGCACAAATGATAACTAATCTACATTTTATACTGGGATCACTGGAAGGTTAAGTGACTTTCCCAGTCATACAGCCAGCATGTACAAGGGGAGTACCTGAAGCCAGGTTTTCCTTGTCTAAGACTTTTTTTTCCACTGTATTAATACTTCTTCTGATCAGATGACAAGACAATTACGTCAAAACTCTTACTATAACCATGGGGATAATTTAATTCAGCTTAACAACTATTTGTGAAGTTCCTAGTATGTGCAGAACAATATTCTAAGTTTACCCCTTTTTCACTTCATATTACTAAGGGAAATGTTATGACTATGAGAACACTCCCAGAACATTCCTTAAAAAAAGACTTTTCCTACACTTCCAGTATTTTATATTTTTATTTGGGAAGAGAGTGATGATTCAAGAAGGTAAAGGGCTGTGCAAAGGAGAAGAAAGGGGAAAGTCCAAAACTTCCACTTTTAAACTAACATAATTATATAGTCTAAAAGACATAGAACTGTTAGAAACCTTTTTTTTCTTTTCTATTATTCAAAAACTGTATTTTCCTTATTCATATATCCCTTTTTTTAACCATTTCAATAAGCAAACCAGAAAGTGGCCATTCTGAGGAGTCATTCATTATTTCTAACATGCCAAACTCCAAACTGTTAAGTCTAATTTGCCAGAACCAAACATCAGGGACCAGCTCCAGATCAAAGTAATGAACACACAGCTCTCTGAATTTTCAGAAACTGGAACTCCAAATTCAACCTGGCACCTTTCAGTTTGTTTCTCAAGTTTTGGAGACTTAGCCTTAACAATTCAATCAAAACCTACTTTCTGTTAAAATTTCCTTTAAATAGACTGTCTGTCTAAGCCTTATCCACTGATGAAGACGCAGTAGGGGAAGCAGCTCTAGAAACTAGTTATTAACAGATTTTTAAAAATACACACAAATAGTGGAGGTGGAACAAGGAACACACCTCCAAATCCAATGCTAATCTCTGCTGATCTCCAATCTAAAATCGGTTTTATTGATACCTCAAGCTGAATGTCCAGTAGACTTTTAAAATTCAATAAAGTATGTTCAAAACAAAACTCATTATCTTTAACCCTACATCTTCCCCCAGCTCCCATATTCCCTAATACTGTAGAGTGCAACCTATCCATGCTTACAACATAGGAGCTATCCAAGATAACTCACTATCTCTCATATCCCCCGTTTTTGTTTTTGGTTTTGGTTTTTGTGGAGCAATGTGGTTAAGTGATTTGCCCAAGGTAATACAGCCAGTAAATAACAAGTGTCTCAAGTCTGATTTGCATCAGGTTCTCCTGACTCAGGGCCTGTGCACTATCCACTGCACATTCTACTTGTCCCCTTTCATCCCCATATCTAAACTATAGCCAAAACTTATCGATTTCACTTTTGTAATATTTCTCCTTTTCTCCTCTGACATTTCCACCAATGTAGTAGGATCTCCTAAGCTCATGCCTAAATTATTGCTATAGACAAATGGTGGATATAACTGCCTCAAGTTTTTCCCCACTCCAATTCATTCTCCATTCAGCCACTAAAGTGATTTTCCAAAAACATAGATCTGATCATGTCATTTACACCCACTCAATAAACTCCAGTAGCTTCCCATTATCATCAAAAGCAAATACAAAATGCTCTCACTGTCATTTAAAACCCTTCATTACTTAGTCCTCTCCCACTTTTTCAGTATTCTTACACCTTACTTCCCAATGCTTACTCTTCAGTGCTGACATTGGCCTCCTAGCTGTTCCAGAAATATGAAACTCCATCTCTCAGTTCCAGGTGTTTTCTCTGGTTGTGACCCATGGCTAGAAGAGTTTGATTCTTCCACTCCAACTACTGGTCTTTTTGACTTACTTTAAGTTTCAACAAAAATACTACCTTCTTCGGGAAGCCTTTTCCATCCCATTAATTCCAATCTTTTACTTCTTTTAACTATTTTCTATTTATTCTGTATATAGCTTGATATGCATGTTTGCTTGCTTCACCCATTTGATTGTGAATTTCTTGAGGGCCACAACTCTCTTTTGCCTCTTTTCCCCCCAGGCATTTAGCTTGACACATAGTGGGACCAAATAAATATTAATTTATTAATTAACAGAACACAGATTTGGAAAGGCCCTCAGAAGTCATCTAATCCAGAGGCCTCTAGGTGGAGCAGTGGATAAAGTACTGGCCCTGGAGTCAGAAGTACCTGGGTTCAAATCTGATCTCAGACACTTAATAATTACCTAGCTGTGTGGCCTTGGGCAAGCCACTTAACCCCATTTGCCTTGCAAAAACCTAAAATAAAAGTCATCTAATCCTTATGGTAGCTAAATAAGTATCTCCTCCATAGGAAAAGATCATTCTAATCCAGAAAAATAGAAGGAATGGATCTAAGGACTTGATGCTGGAAGTTAACATCAGGAAGCATTTGGAGGTTCTTAACTTTTTTGAGGGTCATAAACGCTTTTGTCAATATGGTAAAGACTATGGAGCTTTTTTTTCAGATAGTGTTTTTAAATAATTGAAAGAAGTGCTAAATCAGTTAGAAGTTAATTAAATAAATATGTATTCTCCCTTCCAGGTTTACAGACTTGAAATTCATAGATTAAAAATCTCTGATTTAGTCTAATATACCTATTTTTACTCACATAAGGTCATATTGTATAGTTGGGTTGGTATAGTATAGTACAGTATAGTATAATATGATATAATACTATATAATATAAGATATAAAGTCATATACTGCATATATGTGTGTATGAATATATATAAATATAGTAGAAAAGAACTGTATTTGGCATCAGAGAACCTAGACTAAAGTGGAAAGCTCTGCTATTGTACTATACTGTTATATTATATTATGCTATGATAATTCTATTCATTGCAATACTTTACCATATAAATACTCAGACCTGTATCCAACATCCCTCTATCCAGGCTCATTGTCATATTTTTAAGCAAAGGCTACAACCTTAGGTAACACACTTGTTAACTCAAATTTAAAATACCTTTGAACTTAGTGTGATTTTCCTGAAGAAATGGACCTGATCTCTTTGAGTCAGTCTTTCCTACAACTTCTGTCAATAGATTTAGGAACAAGAAGAATTGGATGGTGGGAGGAAAAAAGAAACATAAGTAAAAGCTGGACTCAACAATGGACTCATTCCCCCACTTTTCTTCTCTCTCCCTCAGCTATGGTTTTCATTTTTCTTTCTCTATTCTCCACCCCCTGGGCAACCTTAGACAAGTCATTTCCCTCCCTGGATTAAATTTCCTGCTCTGTAAAATAACATATTTATAAAGTATTTTGAAAGCATTACCTAGGAAGTTTGTTTGTGTCCAATCATTTCAATTATATCTGACTGTTTATGATCCCAATTTTAGTCTTTTTTTGGCAAAGATACTCTCGTGATTTCCCATTTCCTTCTCCAGCTCATTTTAGATGAGAAACCAAGGTAAATAGGGTTAAGTGACTTTCCCAGGGGCATATAGCCAATAAAAGTCTGAGCATAGATTTGAACTCATGAAGAAGAATCTTCCTGACTCCAGGTCAAGCCCTCTGTCTACTGTGCCACCTAACTGCTCTTCCCTAAGGAGTAACTTATGCAATTGTTCCTATTCATATATGACACGATTGAGATATAATAGTTAATAAATGTCAAAGCCAAAACCAAATTCAGGTCTTTTCCTTCCAGGATTTATGATCTTTTCACTATACTACTCTTACTCTTTAAAATAAAGAGTCGGATTTAATGATCCCCTAGGTCCCTTCCAGCATCAATAGTCTTTAAGTCCTTTAGACATTGAATATATCCATATATATATATATATATATATATATATATATAGAGAGAGAGAGAGAGAGAGAGAGAGAGAGATTCAATTTCTATATATTATATATCTTTATTCAAATATATATGCATATATATATATATATATATATATATATATATATATATGTAAGAATGAGCAATGTACTGACATCTCAACAAAGATATTCCACCCTCTCAACCACACATTTATACAATAAAGGAAATTAGTTGTTCCTCATTTGGCATAAAAATTGTAGATCTAATTTTCAAAACAAATTGAGCACACAATTAGGAACCACTATTATTACATATATCCATCTTCTAAAGAATAGATACACAATGTTATCAGGTAAGATGAATTGTCTAAACCTTCCTACTTGAATAACATTGGATCTTCAAAGGGGATTAAAGGAATAGAACAGCAGTGAGAGGTAAAAATGGCTCCCATTTATGTAGCCACAGGATAAGACTCACATATATATATATATATATATATATATATATATATATATATATATATATATATATAAAATATATATGCCCTCCCCATAGGAGGAACACAATGGAAATTTAAATCTATCATCAGTTGTGCATGAGACACTGTTGTCATGTTCTTCCCTGATTATATTTGTTCATAAAATAACTCACATGTATATAGTATTTTAAAAAGAATTTCTTTGTAGATATTTCATGAGGTAAGTAGTGTATCTATCATAGAAAAGGAATTCAAAAATTTTGATTTGTCTTTGATCACATAGCTAATAATCCCTGAATCTCAAAAGTGAAAGATATCACAAAAACCACAGAGTTTCAGCTAATTTCTATAAGAATCTATAATCTTCCCAATAAATTTTTATACCATCTTAAAAAAGCCAGGACCTGAAATGCTATTGTAATACCATAGAATTTAGGAATAGAATGAATTCCATCTTGTCATTCACCCTGAATATATTCCCCAGCAGCACCACTATCACTTTCCCAACTCCCTTTCTACTTACAAGACTTTAAGATAATCAACCTGTGTTTGTGTTGATAACAAGAATCCCTGGGTGAGGAAAGTGCCTCTATCAATGCAACTTAGCACCTTTTTAGCTATTTACAATATTAGGAAACTGTCTAAATCAGTCATATCAAGCATTAATAGAAAGGGGATACATAAGGATATTTTGCCTTGGAAAATCATATATTAACACTATGCTCTATTGTATTTTTATTTTCTTAAATATGTTAAATCTTGTTCTGAGGGTTATTTGTCTGATACCAGTGGCCTAGAAATTGAGATATACTATTGCATAAACATATTGAAGCATAATACTTAATAAATGTCAAAGTCAGAATCAAATTCAGATATTCTCTTTCAAGGACCCAAGTTCTTTCTACTACTGCTCTCTTTAACCTAAATTGATGGATTCAGTGATCTCCTAGGTTCCTTCCAGTTCTGATATTCTCTTGCTTCTTTTAGACATTGAAAAGACATGTAGGTAAGAAAGAGCAATATAGTGTCATTTCAACAAAGACATTCTATACTCTTAATCACACTTTTATACAGCAAAGAAAATTAGTTGCTTCTTATTTGGCACAAAAGTTGTAGAGCTGATCTTCAAAACAAATTGAGAACACAGTAAACATCATTATTATGTGGATTCATCTTCTAAAGTATAGCCAAAGAGTGTTATCAGGAAATATGTGTTGCAATATTACTTGAATAAAACAATATGTGTTATAGGTAGAATTAGTACCCAATTCTTCCTGACCAACTTGCTATCTATAGTAACATTCTACTTCTTACTTATTGGGGAAAATATTAAAATCAATATATTGCTATTAGAAAACACTTTTAAAATCAGCCATTTTATGCATAATCAATGTTACCTCCCAGATCAAAATATGAGTCCTGTTTTGATCTAGGAATCATTTCCCAGATCTTTATGTATGTTATCTCTGAATTAGGGTGTTATTTCAGAAACTGTAGTATAGTGAAAAAGCACCAGCAAGGGCAAGTGGGATTCTAGCCATGGCTTTATTAATAAATTCAAGACTTTGGCTGATCACATTGACTATGTTCTCTCATTGCTTCTGTTTCCTCTGAGTGTCAGCTTCTTTAGATGTAAAATTTAGAAGAGGAAAAAGATGGCCTCTAAGGTCACTCATAGTTCCAATATTTCTGTGATTCTAAGTAGAGAAAGCAAACCCACTGTTCACAAAGAGAATTCCTTTAGTCATTCCTGGAAGAATGCCAGAATTTTTCATCTGACTCTGGAATACCCCAGCAAATTGTGGTCACCTGACTGTCTGGGACAGAAGAAATGTAACCAAAGAGGAGATCAAAATTGGAAACAATTTCTCTGCTTGAGCTATAAAGAGGTAGCCAAGTTCCAAAGACGGGCAAAGAAATTCCACTCAGGGACAAGGGCATTCATAATTAGACTGACTATAAATAACCTGCAGCCTTTATTGAAAACAATTCAGTAACATGAATATAGCAAGAATTTTTTTTACTTGAGCTCAGATGCTGATCATCAACTTTTACTAAGAAAGGAAAATTCAGGAGTAGCTTTCCTTTGCCAAGAACAACTCTTGGTGCTTTTCATTGACATAGAATCAAAGGATGTCAGTGATCGAAGGAAACTTAGACTCTAGAAAATGCAGTGTTAGATCTGGTAAAAAAAAATTAGGAAAAAGAACAAAAGAGATTAGCAATGGAAGGGACTACAGAATATAGGGGGGACATTCGAATATGACACATTTGCTGGAACTTGAAGGGACCAGAAAACATAGAAATTTCCATTTTATAAAGAACTTTAAAGCTGAATTTTAGTGCTATGATCTGACAGTTATTCTATATTTTTATAAATGAAAGAAAAATTAAAGGTTTTATAAACATAATTGAATTTGCTACAGTCAATATTGACCTTGTTTTTAGACAGGGAGAAAGAAGGTAACTCAGAAGCAATATCATGTCCAACATGCACTGAAGATGCTAATAAACCTCTGCAAGCTTGAGCATTTTAAATAGGTTATAATTAAATAATTCATTTTCCCCTCATTTATGCCTCTCCATCTCTGTGAAACAGTATTTTAAATAAGACAGGCTTATTGGGTTGTTTTAATAGGTATTCACTGGAACAATGTTTCTCAGCTACACAGAGACTGAATTAAAACTCCACTTGGATCATCTCAAACCTCATTCCCTATTCAAAATTCTTGGAATTTTATGTCACACTAATTAAATATGTATCTGCATCTGACAATGGGTTTCTTTGCAAGCACATTTAAATTTAGCTCATCTTTCCACTACAACAGAATTATGTAACCAGACATGCTTCTGTCTTTTAAGAAAAGATATCTAAGGGCTAGGAATAATGGAGCCAGATTCTGAAACTCTTAACTATCTTTAGCCTAACAGAGGGTGATACATTAAGGATGAACATTTTACTATTGTATTCCAGCTCCTTCAGTCTTTCCTGCCCACCTTGAAAAGCAGAATGAGCTACATTCAGAAAGAGATGGAGAATGGCAGAAATTGCTTTCATACCATATAATCTCTAGTCACTGAGGGGTAACTGAATTGCAGAAAAAAATAATTTCCTGCCAGTTGTGGAATAATACAACAAATTTTATTGATTTCCACTAATCTGACTTCTCTAAATTCCTAGATATTGGTATGTGAATGAGCTAGCATCTCATTTCATAAGCATATATCTCATTACTACAATTCTAGTTTATTTCAACAAATTTTTGCTAGACTTGTGACTAAGGAAAAAAATTATTTGTTGGTTTATTTGTTTATTATTTATCTTCCTTTTGTTTGTCTTATTTTTGTGCCTGGTCTCAGGAGAGATATTTCACAAATGTAACTTGAGAAAAGTATTTTAATCCTCAGAGAAGCAGACACATATCTGGCTTCATGTCAGATATCAAAAGTCAATAAAAATTTAAAAAAAACACATCTATTTAACAAAAAATAAGAATAAAACTGTAGGTGAACTAATAGAGGCAGAATTCATTTTTGAAAGTTGTGCCTCATTGATCTCAATTAAAATAAAAATATAAAATATATATATATATATATATATATATGTAAAATTAAAAACCCAAAAGGTTTGGGAATCTACTTCAAATAACTGGCTTTACTGAAAGAATTTATTTATTTCACTTTTCAACAGTTATTTTGTTTAACCTTCCTTGAACCTGTTAATTTTTCCTGGTTTTACCCCTTTGTTGGGTAATTATTTTTTTAAAAAATTATATTGTCCTTTGTTGCAAGCATCCCTTATATTTTTACCTCTTCTGAAATACAGCCGTAAGAAGTTCTCATTAATTTATTCATTCCAAGAAATTTAAATTAATGTATAATTTGCCCTGAGTTCTAAGATTTAGGAAGTCTATATTCACCTTACTCATATCTTAATTAATTTAACTAAATTCTTATTTAGGGACTAGCCAATGAAAATGTCCACAGTCAGAAGAGATGGATTGTCTTGTTTGAGAGACAGCAAGGAGACCAAAGTCACTGGATCATAGGCTGAGGAATTGGGGGGTAGGGAGGAAGAGTTTTAATAAGACTGCAAAAGGAAGCACAGGTCTCTGAATGCCAAATATCATTTTACATTTAATTCTAGAGGTGATAGGCAGTTGCTAGAGTTTTTTTCATTTTTTAATGAGAGAAGTGACATAATCAGACCTGATCCTTAGGAGGCTTGCTTTGACAGCTGAGTAGTGAATGGACTGAAGGGATGAGAAGACATAGAGCAAGATATATCAATCAGCAGGCTATTGTTATCATCCAGTCTTGAAGTCATGAGGTTCTGGACCAAAGTAGACCAACCAGACCATTGTTAAAAGAGCACAGAGGGCATATTCAAGATATGTTATATAATTGTTGTAGCTGTTTCTTGTCCTTTTTTTTTGAAGTAGGCCAATGACATCATATATGAACTTGATTTAGGTGGGAAGGGTTGGACAAAGTCATCAGCCTCACTCTCCCTTCCTGAGTCATCAAAGATCAGTGGCAGGACAAAAGACAACTGGCAATGCCCTAGGTTGTATTAGAGGACTGTGCTGTCTTTGTTGGTTGACCAGAACATAAGCACTCCACAATGCCTACTTAAGCAGAACAAATAAATGGAACAAATGATTCTCATTCTGTCTGGGAAAACCTTTACATACTTGAGGTAGAAAACCCTCTAACTCACTGAGGGGCCTCAAATGAGGCCCTCAATCTACCTTAGTCTATCTCAGTGAGGTCAAATTTTGAAGAAAAAGCATTATTAAAGCAAAGGTGAAATTCTAAACTTGGACTTAAAAATTAATTTCAAAAGTGAAAAATGGAGATTTACCTCAAAAGCATGTTTATGAATAAAAATTCTGGGTATTTTTAATGAGATACAAGATAAAAATGGATTTCATCAACAGAGGGGAGACAGAATTAAAAGGAATTGGGGAAAAGTCCCTCTAAAAATAGGATTTTAGTCAATACTATAAAATGAGTGAAAGTCAACAAAAAAAAAACAAATTATCTGTTGCTATCCTAAGCACATCAATAAAAGTAAAATAAAAGGAATGAAGGTCATGGAATTTCTGTCCTCTCTCTGTTCAAATTGCATCTGGATCACTCTGCCCAAATTTCAGTGTCACATTTTATGAAGGACACTGCCAAGATTGTATGCATCTTTAAGATGACCAGGATGATAAAGGATTAGAGTACTTACCATCTGAGTCTGAAGGAAGGATTCCTTTTATATTTTCTTTTTCTTGGAAGAAATAAGAGTGTAGCTAGTAATGAAAAAACATCTTTTTCCCTATTTCTCAAACTATCCCTATAATCAAAGCTTGTGTCTGTTAACAGTGGCAGACATGAGGTAGCACCTACAAAGTGGGGTGAAATTCTCCATGAAGTAATCAGTATCCTACTCAGTAAAGATGTTTGAACTATTCCCTTGAATTGTATTCTACAGCTAACAATTATTTATACTTTCCTGGTTTCCAGATGATAACTGCCAAGTTACACTCTTAAAGATGGAAAAGACTTTCAAAGGTCATCTAGTCCACCTTGCCTTCAGGCAGTACCACATTAGAACTATCCTAAAGAGATGGTTCCACTTTTAAATTATCTTCAGGGGAGAAGATTGCACATTCATTCTCAAACTTAACAACTATTAGTGTCAGTAAATTTTTCATGGTTTAGCCTAATATCTTTTTCTTACTTTACCCTCTATTTTCACGTTTTATCTTTTTTTTTGAGCTGGAAGATGAATAGTTGGAACTTTTCACTTTTCATACTCCCGTCCTACACTCTGCCAACACAGCTAGTTTCTCTTCTCTAAACTAAGTTTATTGAAGAATTTCCACTTTGTAAGCTTATTTTCTATCTCACT
Source organism: Macrotis lagotis (assembly GCF_037893015.1). Taxonomy (NCBI): domain Eukaryota; kingdom Metazoa; phylum Chordata; class Mammalia; order Peramelemorphia; family Peramelidae; genus Macrotis; species Macrotis lagotis. The sequence goes on along the minus strand of NC_133658.1, from coordinate 257,503,670 downwards.
TCATGAGTTTCCTCTCACTGTTCTATATCCATTAATGTTAATTGTGAAGCTGAGAACTAGATAAAACATTCTGATAAGGACTGCATAATGGGAGGCTCTCCTCCCACAGGCCTATTTTTATAACTCAGGATCATGATTGATTTTTTAGCATCTAGGGTTAATGGTTTGCTACTGCCTGGTTCACTACCTGTTTCTGCTCCAACTGCCTATGTTCTATAATCCTCCATTTTCTATTTCTACACACGACCATAAGAGGAAATCAAGAGTTATTTCCTTTGTGTCTCAAACTCAAATAAGTTCTCAAATTTAACAGATAGGACCATCACCATTTTTATTGATATTTGCTTCAAGAATATATGAATGGCTAGCAGCCCTGTTTGTGATAACAAAGAATTGGAAATCAAGTAAATGTCCTTCGATTGGGGAATGACTTAACAAATTATGGTATGCGTATGTCATGAAACACTATTGTTCTATTAGAAACCAAGAGGAATGGAAATTCAAGGAAGCCTGGAGGAATTTGCATAAACTGATGCTGAGCAAGATGAACAGAACCAGAAACACATTGTACACACTAACAGCAACATGGGGGTGATGATCAACCTTGATGGACTCACTCATTCCATCAGTGTAACAATTAGGGACAATTTGGGGATATCTGCAACGGAGCATACCATCTGTATCCAGAGAAAGAATTATGGAGTTTGAACAAAGACCAATGATTATCTTTAATTTAGGAAAAAAACCTGATATCTTAATGCATAATCTTGTTATCTCTCATACTTTATTTTTCTTCCTTAAGGATATGATTTCTCTCTCATTACAATCAAGACTGGCAAATTGCCTTTGGGGGGGGGAGTAAGATTAGGGGGAAAAATTGTAAAACTCAAAAATGAATAAAATCTTTAAAATAAAAAATATGAATGGCTTTCCATGTTTAATATCAAACAAAACATGGAAATCTAGACTTTCTTAAACAAATAATGCATTTTAAAGGAGTGGGAAGAAACCTAGAAAATAATTTGTATTTAAAAGAACAAAGATAATTACACCTCACAATTGGGGAGGGTAATATTTTGTTTCCCCATTATTATCTCATTGTTATGACTTGGTCCCCAAAAGTTTAAAGTGTTCTAGGCCTCCATAGGTATAATGTAGAGAAAGTGGCAATTGATTTATAGCCTTAGTACTTGGGTTCACCTTCTAGCTTTTTCACTTATTATGTGACCTTGGGCAAAATATTTAATCTCTCTAAGCCTCAGGTTCCCTATCTTTGAAATAACAAGATGATCCCTAGGCAAATCAGGCTAGTTGAAGCAGCAACATATCCTAAAGGATGGGGCAGAAGTTAGTATGTGCCAGGAAAATCAAAGCACCACCACTCTCTTGACTACTCTTTTCTCTTAGCTTCCAGGCCAGTTCCTACAGCAGTCATCCAGAGGAGCAATCTTTCTGGAGAAGGGATCTACCCTATCCCCACTCCCAATGCCAATACTAACTACTGACCAACTGCTATCAATGAAGCAAGAAAACCAGTCTAGATGAAATAACTTTTTCAGAGAAACAACAATACAATTCAGTATACACCAGTCGATAGAAAGCACCCCTACAGAGGGATGGCAGAGTAAAGGCAGGGCATGACCTGAACTCTCCCCAAACCATTTCAAATATCTTTAAATAATGACTCTAATCATATTCTAGAGAGGCAAAATACACAAAAACCAAAAAAAAAAGTAGGGAAACAGTTTTCCATTCTGAGACAACTTGGAAGATTGGGCAGGAAAGGTCTGCTGCACCATTAGAGAGAGGAGTGTGGAACATCACAGGCTGTGCCAGCCAATCAGACCCAGAAATTCAGGAAGAGACAGTGGGCACCAGGGTCAGTGAAAACAGAGATGGTTTTCAGGCCCCTCATTGCATAGATTGCCAAGGACTTCTTGGAATGTCAGTAAAAAAAACTTTGCCCCACCAGGGTGACAGTGGAGCCCTGTCTAGAACAGATCTCAGCAGAGTGGATCCAACCCCAGAAGACCAGGAACAGGCCTCAGGAACCGCTGAATTATCAGTGGTGGCTTTTTCTGAAACTCTGATCTCTTTTCTATCACTTGTTGCTTTGCTCATTCTCTAGGTGGTGTAAGGAATAGAGCACTGGTCTTGGATTCAGGAGAACAGGAGTTTGAATCTGGTCTTAGACATTGCCACTTACTAGTTGTGTGACCTTGTGCAAAGCACTTAACTTTATTACCTTGCTTCCAGGGCCATATCCAGTCATCCTGATTCATATCTGGCCTCTGGACCCAGGTGGCTCTGAAGGAGAAAGTGAGGCACAGCAGCCCTTCACTCAAATCCAATTCACATGCTTATCATGGTATCAGCTCCCTGATGTTGTGATCTTCTTCAAGAAATGAAGGACAAACATTAACTCAGATCTGGGTCTCAGTCAGAAAAGTCCCAGTCCCATGAAGAGTAGCAGAAGCAGAATTTACAGTCACAGTGAACAGGGACCTTCTCCTAATTCCAGAGCATAAAGGAGTGCTTGTGGTCATCCACAGACCAAAGCACAGGTCAGGAAAGTAATACAAACCCTTCTTAGATCATAAGACCATGGAAGAATTGAAAACTTGTGGATCCCTGGAAGTATCTCTCAAAACAGCTGAAAAAATTCCCAAAAGCTTGGGACAGTATGTTCTACACCCCAGAAGTACAGTCCCACCTTTAAAAAAGAGTTAAAATCAAGCCAAAGACTGGAGAAATGAGTAAACAACAAAAAGAAAAGAACATGACCAAAGAGAGTTACTATGGTCATGAGGAAGATCAAAATACACACTCAGAAGAAAATAACAAATTCGAAGCTTCAACATACAAAGCCTCTAAGAAAAATATGAATTGATATCAGGTCATGGAAGAGCTCAAAAAGAATTTTGAAAATCAATTAACGTAGAAAAATTAGGAAGAGAAATTAGAGTGATACAGGAAAATCATGAAGACTGAGTCAGCAGCTTGGTGAAGGAGATATAAAAAATCCTGAGGAAAACAACATCTTAAAAACCAGTTTTGGTCAAATGGAAAAAGCAGTTCCAAAAAAGCCAATGAAGAGAAGAAAGCCTTCAAAGGCTGATGTGGCCAAATGGAAAAGAAAATACAAAAGTTCATCGAAGACAATAACTTCTTAAAATATAAAATAGGGCAAAGGGAAGTTGATGACTTTATGAGAAATAAAGCAACAAGAAAATAAAACAAAAAGAATGAAAAACTAAAAGAAAATGTGAAATAGCTCATTGGAAAAACAACTGATCTGGAAAACAGATCAGAAAAGATAATTTAAAAATTATTGGACTACCTAAAAGTCAGAATTAAAAAAAAGAGTCCAGATTTCACCTTTTAAGAAATTATCAAGGAAAACTGCCCTGATATTCCAGAAGCAGAGGGTAAAATAGAAATTGAAAGAATTCATCAACTACTTCCTAAAAGAAATTCCAAATTGAAAAATGCTGATAATTTTATAGACAAATTTCAGAGCTCCCAGGTCAAGGAAAAATACTGCAAGCAGTCAGAAAGAAACAATTCAAAGGTCATGAAGATCAAAGATCAGGATAACACAATACGTAGCAGTTCACACATTAAATGGATCATTGGATTTGGAATATGATATTCGAGCAGGCAAAGCTGAATAGAAAAGTTGATCTTCAAATATGAGACTCAAGTAAAATATATATAAATGTAAATAGGAAAAGCAAATCATAAGGGACTTAATGATGGTGAACTGTTTATATTCCTGCATTAGAAGATGATGCTGATAACTCATATGAACTTTCTCATTTATAGACAAGGCACAGGAGGGAACTAAATTGGAAGGGATAATATATTAAAAAAGATGGAGTTAATGGGTGGGAGAGAAAGGGACTAGGAGAAAGTTAAAGGAGGAGGTAGAAGGGGGAAAGTTATTCAGATAAAATAGGCAAGAAAAAGCTTTGGCAATGGAGTGGAAGAGGGGAGAGGTAAGTGAGAATGAGTGAGCCTTTCTCTCATTGCAATTGGTTGAGAAAGAGAATAGCATACATACTCAATTGTTATTTGGTATAGAATTGGTGTAGAAATCTATCTTACCCTAGAGAAAAGAAGGAAGGGAAAGGAATAGATGAAAAGGGGAGTAAGGTGGCAGAAGGGAGGAAAGAGTGTAGGAGGGCATAGTCAGATGCAAAACACTTTTGAGAATGGACAGGATAAAAGGAGAGAGAGAGAGAAAGAGAGAGAGAGAGAGAGAGAGAGAGAGAGAGAGAGAGAGAGAGAGAGAGAGAGACTAAATTGAGCTGGGTGAATAAGATGGAGGGAAATAACAGTAAGCAATAGTAACTGTGGGAAAAAATATTGAGACAAGCTTCTCTGATGAAGATCTCATTTCTCAAACATAGAGAAATGAGTCAAATTTATAAAAATAAGAGCCATTCCCCAATTGATAAATGAGCAAAATGCATGAACAGTTTTCAGATGTTATCTATTTAAATCAATTTTAAATGTACTAACTTATTATTGATAGAGGAAATGTAGGTTGGAACAATTGTGAGGAGCTACCTTATGCCTATTGGATTCACTAATAGAACTGAAAGAGAAGTTGACAAATGTTGGAGGGGATGAGAGAAAAATGAGATTAATGTACTGCTGGAAGAGTCATGAAGTGATTCAACAGTTCTGTAGAGAAATTTGGAACTATGCCCAAAGGGTTATAAAACTATCCTTTAATCTAGCAGTGCTACTACTAGGTTTATAATACCAGAAGAGATGAAAAAAGGTAGGAAAAGAATATTTATAGAAGCTATTTTCTGGTAGCAAAGAATTAGAGATTTAGGGGATGCTCATCATTTGCAGACTAGCTGAAAAATTGTGGTATATTATTATGATGAAATGCTAATCCGTTATAAGAAATGATGAACAGAATACTTTCAGTAAAAAAACTTTCATGAGCAGATGAAATGGGAAATATACTAGACACAAAGTAACAACAATGCTTTAGGATGATAAGCTGTGAATGACTTACTTTTTCTTATCAATGCTATTACCTAAGACAATTCTAAAGGATTTATGGTAAAGAATACTATTGAGTTGATGGTACCTGAATGTTGATTGTTGCATATGTTCTCTTTTACTGTATTTTTCTTAAGCTTTCTGTTTTCTTGAGGGGGAAAGGGATTATCTTTACTCTTACAACATGACTATTGTGGAAATGTTTTTCATGACTACACATTTTTAATCTATATCAAATAGCTTGCTTTCTCAATCAGGGGGATTAGAATGGAAAGAAAGGAAAAAATTTGGAACTCAAGGTTTTAAAAGTGAATGTTGAAACTTGTTTTTGCACTAACCAGAGAAAAGGAAAAAAAAGAAAAAGGAAAGAAAACACCTCTCCAGAAACATAGGCTTTTGTGTGATGTCTATAGATAAAGTGTGAGAGGGAAAAAAGGCTAGTTCCCTTACTAGAACTATTGGTACAAATTTGCATGTTTGAGATAGATAGCCTAGATAAACTGACCTGCCTCTTTTATCATAGCTCTGACTGTTACTAATGGAGTAATACTAGACAAATCAGCATACCTCTAAGATTTTCAGTATCCCCATCTGTAAAGGTAATTTATAATTCTTGAAATATCCACCTAAAATGGTTATTGAGAGGAAGGTGCTTCATAAAATTTAAGTACTTTGTAAATTTTTATTATTATTATTATTATTATTTAATAAACAGAATCTATGAAGAACTATGTGTCAGATACTGTTCTATGTGCTGAAGATTAAAAGACAAAAATGGCATAGCTCTGCTCTCAAGAAGGTAAATTGAGGGAAATTATCGTGTATATAGACATAAAAGATATATATTTTAATACAGGATAAACAGAAAGTAATTTTTAGAATGGAATCAAATTAGGGGAGGGACATTCAAACTAATGTTTTACAAATAGGTCTTTGAATAAATATGTATATATCACATATTTCTAAGTTTAATAAAGACCATAAACATTTACCCCCATCACTCTGTTATATCTAGACATCTGTTACGTCATAAAATAGGAAATCAAACCCTAATTTGTGATTTTTGTCAATTTCTGATGAAAAGGAGCACATTTATTCTTTCATAATGACATGGTAATGGAGCCTTCATAGATAGTATTCCACTAGATCTTACACCTCATTGCCTTGTATTCCAGCTGCCAAAAAGAATTCCTAGAGAACAGACCTTATAGGACTGATTTGGAAAGGATTTTGGTTTCCAAACACTTTGACTTTCTTTTGGTATCTGTTTACTTCTTGATAGAGCACTGAAATAGCTTGCAATTATTTTAATGTTCACAGCTTTGTGATTTGATCCTTAAAAAACATGCTCCACATGGAAACATCACCCATTTTGACAAAGAACCCATGGCTTCATTATAATCTGCCTAAATCCCAGTTAACCCAAACCTCCTTTTTTAAATGGAGTTCAATTTCACTGCCTGGGGTTGTCTGAATTTGGAAGGCTGGAAGCTTTTGCATGCTGGCCCACTCTGCTCTGGCACTGGGAGCATTCTGACATTCTACAAATTCATTCATTTGGTTTTATCCCCCTGTTCCAGCACAGAGGATGCAGAGAACAGACTGTTAGAACAGGGACTGAGCCAGAAGGCTTAGCATGCCTGGCAGCAAGCCAATCATTGAGGATCAGGAGAGACCTGTCTAGTTTTCCCCGAAACAACATACTACACTTGTAAGATATAACTGCATGAACAACCCATGCAAAATGGAAGGCAATCATTTGATAAATTCAAAAATCATTTTGATTTCAGTGTCCTATGGATTGTTCAGTCTCCTGAATTCATTGAAAAATTATCTCAACTTTTTCTCAGGTCTGTAGACTGACTAGCTCCATTGGTGAGAAAGATCATTCCCTTGCTTTGTCTTTCTGAGGAAAATAGTCTTGGGGATCTTTCACATTGAAATACATTTAGATATGGATAGATAATAGCTAAGCCAGAATTATTTTCTTATTCTACTTAGAACAGGTTACTTTTATGTACTCTTCTGGTCTAGACACATTTCAAGAAAGTGTTGAGTTTTCTTTCCCTAGCACAGAAATGTGTTTACCCAAGGAATGAGGAAAATTTAAACTCAGCTCCCTCACAGAATAAACCCAGGGGGAAATAGCCTGATATAAAATGCCATTGATTTATATTGTCATTATCTTCTGATCACCATGAATATTGCATTGCATCATTTACACTGATGCTACTGTAGCATTAAATGGTTATTAAAGGAAAATAAAAGCCACCAGACTGACACAGGCAGTTAAACTTCATAAATAATATGGATTATGAACCTTCAGTCTTCTGTATGTCAATTCAGCAAGACTGATCTGCCACTTACATGTTGTTTATTTAGTGTGCATAACATCAGCCACCTAATCTAAACACAGACATCTCATTTTTATTTCTCACCTCAATTGAGTTAGGCAATTGTATGTGTTACAAAATGAGTTTTAAAAACAAAAACAAAAACCCTGTGATATTCTTCAGTTTTTACCATGTCTTTCTTTTACTCACTGAAACTGTAAAGGAAAATTATTATTTAAAAATGAAAATAAAAAATAATAATAATAAGCAACTTTTGAAAATTAAATCCATTTCAGTGTTGCAAACTGGTTGGTTCTATGTAGAAATTATTATCATTCCCCTGGTCTCAAAAATACAGGACAGCAGCCTTTCACTTCTACTTTCTCATAACTCTTTGTGCCAATTGCAAGTCCAGTATATCCTTCCCTCACAATATGTCTTGGATCTATTCCTTTCTTTCCACTCTCACCATCACTTCTCCTCAGAATCCTTATCATGTCATATACACAATACTTTAGTGGCCCCCAGCTGGTATCTCTAATTCTGCTCCCATATCTATCCTAGCCATCCTACACAAATCACAGCTAAAACAACTCTTTGACTATTCAGCCTGGCTTTAAACCCTTTACTTGCCATTGACTTTATTATAAAATCCAAACATCTGAAACTCTTAAACTCCATACTTTTCCAATCTGATATCTCATTGCTCCTTTACATGAATTTCTATTCTTTAACTAAGCTGATGTCACTGTACATGTGAACCATGGAAATTAGTTTACCCTTTTGTGTCTCTTCAACTTGTTACTGCCATACCCCTTGCCTAAAATATCACCCATTCTACCTCTCCCTAGTATAATGCTTAACACATATAATCAAGAAATGATTTTTATTCATTAATTAAATATTATAAAGCAAGGACTTTCCTCTTAAGAACCTCTGGAGTGCTAGAACTTTATCATATATAGCTTGATAACAGTGTTTCAATATGATTTGTTTTCTTAGTAATCCTAAGATCATTATTCTAAGAAGGGATCCTTAGGTCTCACCAGACCAACAAGAATCTATATCATCAAAAAGATTAAAAATTCCTACTATAGGGCAACCTGTTGGGCAGTGGATAGAGCGCCGGCCCTGGAGTCAGGAGGACCTGAGTTCAAAGCTGGCCTCGGACACTTAATAATTACCCAGCTGTGTGACCTTGGGCAAGTCACTTAACCCCACTGCCTTGCCAAAACAAATCCAGCTATACAAACTTGAAACAATAGTGTGAAGCCTTGTCAGTAACTTGAACATAGCCAGGGTGACTGGTAATCCTTCATGGAAAAGAGAAGGCAGAGTCCAAGTCAGAACAAACGTCATGTGAAAAAGAAGACAGGTCACTTACCATATAGATATCTCTAGAACAATTAGGGCTAAGGGACTTAGATGAACAGGTAATCTGAGGCTAATCATATCTTTCAGAGTCAAGGGAGTTTTTAAGAAATTAAAGATACAAACTATCATATTTCATCTTTGCTTTGTATTTAAATCCCCAAGGCTTAGATCTTTTCATTGAGATTTTTGAGTCCCTGACCCTGACCTATTCACACAATTCAAATTTGGGTGTGAATGAGTTTGTTATCGGTCAAAAGAGCTTCCATTTTCTATTTTCCCATTAAATCACTGTGTGATCTTGATCAAGTCTCTTTTCTGAACCTCTGTTTCTTTCTTAGACATCCAATGATATCTAAGATTTGCTTTAGTTCTGATTCCATGTCCTATATTAATCATAAAGACTTTCCTCAAGGATATAATTCATTTCTGAAATCAGAGCATTTATTTATTCAGTGATTAACTAGATTCTTGCTGATGACCTTCCTTTCTGCTGCGTATCAGTGTATCACTTGACTCTTTCATTAGTATATCAGTGTCCTTGCTGTTTCATTATTTATATCACTGTTGGACTGCTCATCTGCCTTTGGTGTCCACCTGGTACCCAACTCTTACCTCTGGCTACAAAAAACTGTAGTATGCACAGTGAAACTGTATCAACAGATGGGCTAAACCAGGTTGATGGTAAATGACAGGTCCCACATTCAACAGTGAGTTAGAGGGGATTGAAGCAAGCATTGTGGAGTGCTTAGAGGTTGGTCACATATCAAAGAGGCATCCTGGGTCACCGCCAGTCGCCCTGACTTTTGTCTTGCACTGAACTTCAATGACTTTGGAAGAAAAAGTGATACTGATAACTTTGTACCACTTTACCTCACTTAAATTCAATTTACATATGAGTCAAGACCTCCCCCATGATGTCACTGGTCCTCTTCAAAAATGAAGGACAAAGAACAACTGCTTTTACAGTCTCCCCAATTGGAAGCATAAACTCCTATATTGCCCTATGTTTCTTTGGCTTCTAGCAATGACTTGTCCCAGAGAACTGTCCTGGGTACAACTTAGGAAAAGTAGAAGACTTAGTAAGGTTTCTTATAAGAGTTATCCAGAAGTGCTTATTTTGGGAAGCAGAGTTTTTCTTCCTTGATGGTCTTTAAGAAGAGACTGGAAGATCAAATATTTTAGGTGTTGATGGGAGGTATTCTTATTTACATAGCCTCTGGAGTTCTTTCCAGCTCTAGGATTCTGTGACAGATTCTCAACCAATGTTTAATAATGACTGGTTGACTGTGCATAGGTAATGTCTGCCTAGTAGGTATAGTGACACCATTTTTCACACCAGTGGAATAATTAAGGACACCCTAATAATGATGCAGGTGCTTCGTAACCTAAAAAAATAAAATAAAATAACAGAATTCTAATAATGTTTCAAGTTCAGTCCCAAAGTGAGTAGCACATCTAAAGATGTGCTTGTTAATTATCATAACTAGACTACAAATTTCATAACAGACAAGTATCATCTAAATCTTGTAACTCTCCCAGTTCCTAAGATAGGGTTCTGAACACAGTAAGTCTTAATACGTATTTGTTGAATGAATGAATGAATCCTCCTTAACACCATGGATTGATATTATTAAAATAAGAAAGGCAAGTAGGTATGATGGGGAAATGCTAGACCTAAAAGCACAGGAACAAGGTTCAAATCATGACTGGCTCTGTCACTGAGCAGCCATTTAACTATGAGAAAGTCATTTAACCCTTCTAAATCTCAGTTTCTTCACTGGTAAAATGGGGGTTGCAACTCACTATCTACTTGGTTTTTCCAGAGAAAACTATAAAGCACCTGTTAAATATGAGGTCTTATTAGTTCTTATCAGGGTTTCATCAATCTAAAATAATTGATTAAAACCAAAACACTTCTAATTTTTAGATAAAAAAGGAGTAGATATTAATAAAACAAGTAGGGGCGGCTAGGTGGCGTAGTGGATAAAGCACCAGCCCTGGAGTCAGGAGTACCTGGGTTCAAATCCGGTCTCAGACACTTAATAATTACCTAGCCATGTGGCCTTGGGCAAGCCACTTAACCCCGTTTGCCTTGCAAAACCCTAAAAAAAAAATAAAACAAGTAAGGTACATGTAAATATATACATATTTATGTATATATGTCTACAGATAATATGATATGGATGATCAGATAGGTAGAACTAAAAAGGTGATTCAATTTCCCCCCCTCAAAAAAAATTCTACTTTTCAGGGCAAAGAAAAATAAAATCGGAACTGAGGTTGGTTCACTTAAACTATTTGATAAACTAACAGCAATAAGCATACAGCATAGTCCTGCAGGGCAAGGCTCACAACTACACACATACAAACCAATGATTTTCTCAGGCTCTTATGTAATTTCTAAAAGAGTTATAGACCTATCCAAGCTCTAAATTACTGAAGTCATAAAATGCCATCCATCTTTTTATAACTGAAGCCAAAACACATACTGAGGACTCTGTGTGTATGATTAAAAACATAATCACTTAGCTTGTGATCCCAACCCAAGACCGATGGCAGCATAAAGCCTATTATGAAATAGAAATAGGGTCAATTTCTCTTGTGGCACCTTGCCATGATACCATTTTAAAAAAATTGGAAAAGTCAGATATGTTGAAACCTACTTTGTGTTCTCTCACTTCCTATTAGATCAGTGTTTCCTCTTCCTAATTTGTCTTTTCAAATACTGAATGAAAAAGGGGGAGTTTCAAATATTGAATTTGTTGAATGAATTATCAATGTGAAAACATTTATTAATCAACTGCTGGGTAAATTCAAAGTATCCTACTAAGTACTTGAGGAGATTAAAAAGGGCAAAAATTAACTTATTTTAGTGTAACTACTGCTCATGTTGATTTGCATATATCTGTTCCTCCCAAATAGAATATAATATATTCCTTGAGGTCAAGATTTTTGCATGTTTGCACCTCAAAGTGGCCACAGAACCTAGAATGCTACAGACACTTAAAAACATTTGTTGAATCGAAGTGCAATAATATTTTAGTCCTTAACTAAAGCAGGACCCCCAAGCCTTTGTCCCAGAGTATTAATCACCAGGAACCAATGTTTCTCCTTGTAGCAGTTTTGAGGCCAAAAATCACATATTTGATACATTGTTTATGCTGCTTCCTCTAGTAGCTTTCCATACTTGGAGGGAAGTAAAGCAAAAGAAGATTGGAAAAGAAGAAAAGAAGAGTTTTGTACTGTTCTCTGGACAATGACAGACCATACTCTACCTGTATCCCCAGTCCCTCCTCTACACATGCATATTGTATGTCCTTTGTGACTTCCTGCCCCTGGAACTGTTTTTACTCTAAATGAAAGAATTCTTAGCTACGGCTCTGATGCCTATGTTCATAGAACCTATAGCCTAGGAAAGAAATAAGACCCAAACACATATAATGCACAGTAATTTATGAAAAGTATAGTCAAGAATTACAAAAAATAAGTTTTGTGTGAGGTACAAGAGGAGTAGTTACCAACCTGAGGGTTTAGCATTTGAGTTGGGCTTTAAAGAACAAATTTAAAAGACTAAGAAAAAATTCCAACTATCTGATAAACAAAAGCAAGAAGACAAAAACCCATAGAACATGTTCCAGAGGCAGAATATTGACAAAGAAGCCAAGATTTTCAGAGTACCCAGTGCTGAGCAAGATATCATAAGGGTAGGAGCAAAGAGTGGTACCATGTTATGGGTGAGTACCTGAACTAACTGTATAACTAACTGCCTTAATTCTTCCCTCTCTCTTGGAGATCCCAGACTCAGCATTTGGTTTTTACTGGCTGTTGTACTTAACATATGAGAATGTGAGGTCATTTTTTCTCTTTGCTAACTGTTACTGTTCCCTTGATGGGGCTAATATGATCAATAAAAAGAATAATTTAATCTGCTGAGTAAAATTACAAGAGAGAGAAAGGTTGCTGCCATTCTGATCTATAGTACTCTTACATTTAATAATTGTCACTAAAGAAAACTATTTTATTACAATTGTTATCATGTTTGCAATGTTTCTGACAAAACTTCAAGAATTACAGCAAGAAGTTGATAATACCACTGCTTTATTACTCTCAGAAGAAGTTTCACACAAGAGAATTACACAATTGTAGGGGCAAATGTAGGTATTTATTCACAGTCAAATCCAACACCTCTCTGTAGGTTCTAGCAAAAAAAAAAAAAAAACAATTGCATTATCGAGTGATATGTTTTAGGATAATGAAGAACTTGTACAGATATTTCTATCATAAAGTAAATAGGTCTCCATCACATTGCAATGGGGTTTGTTGCATTAAAATTAGATCTTACCCCGAAGTACTGTTCCTTCTTATTGTTCTCAACTACTAAATATCAAAAGCCAATGGGGCAGCTAAGTGGCAGTGGATAAAGTCAGGAGTACCTGGGTTCAGATCTGACCTCGCACTTAATAATTACCTAGCTGTCTGGCCTTGGGCAAGCCACTTAACCCCATTTGCCTTGCAAAACAAAATCTAAAAAAAAAAACCCAATCAAATCTGGCTCTTGAAGAAAATGGTATAGAGAAGTCACACTTCAAAAAACAACTTTCATATAAAAGTAAGACATCAATATTACTAATGATTTATTAATTGGAAATGTATATTGCAACAGGCTTCTTTAACCCTTCTCATCTTTCATGATGCATTTGAAATGCATTTAATGAATGAAAAGCTAATTTAAATCCAAGTGTTCAGAACATATATTTTCATAAGGTGGGCAGCTTGTCCTTCAAATTCCAAGTCATAGAGCCTACGTGTTATCAAATATTTTTGCTAACTAAAGTACCCTACTTATTAACACATTTTTAAATAGGAGCCCCCAAATTTTCTAGCCTCATAGACATCGTCAGACATCATTTATTAAGTATACAGTGTTCCTGGTGTTAGTAACTGAATGGAAATGATCATTTTCATGAAGTATTGTTAAAAGATGCCCTAGGTAAATGACTTAACTTGTAAAATTAAAGGTTTCATGGGTTTGTTTTCTTTTTTATTTCAAAAATGGTAATAATAAAACCAACCTCATAGGGTTGGTATGAGAATCAAAGGAGATAATATACATAAAGTACTTTGCAACCTTAAAGATATATGTATGGATAGGAGAGTGAAATAATAATTACTGTTATTGTTTTATCTCCAGGAACTTGATTTGACACTCCCAGTCAAGATGGGTACCAAAGATTAGGGCTAAATCCTGATTCAGTTACATTGTTTAGAGTCAGTTTCCTAATTTAAAAAGGAGATAATAATTCTTCACTTTATATGGCACATTAGCATCTGAAAAGAACTTTATCTTTATATACATTTATATATATTATGGATATGAACTAACTGGATTGTGGGGAGACTAAATGAGATAAAGAAGTAAAGTGGATTATCAGTTCTGATTAGTGTAATCATTATCATTACAAAACTATATAGTGTAATAAATAGTGAGGTAGTCTTAAATCCTGCATTCTGGGTTTGAATCCTCAGATATTTATTAATCCTAGGTAAGGCACTGAAATCTAAAAAATATTTTGGCTCCTCATCTAGTAAATGGTACTATAATATTTGTGCTGTTTCATGATTTTATTATCAAGAAAATATTTTGTAAATGATCAAAGTCAGTTTAAGTAATTCCACTTTAAAATCTATTCCCTGTTAAGTAACCATAAGAGTGTTCTGCTTTCCAGTAAGGTTTAACCTAATTGTAAAAGTTAGTGTCGACTTTAGTTGACCCTTAAGTGCTGAATCCTTCAACAGCCTACCTCTTTTTCCTTATTTCACCAAGTAACAAAATTTCCCAATTTTGATACTCTGGAAATCTGGATCTCAACAGGTATCATAATGATGATTGCCCTAATTAATATGTGATGTTTCTGTTCCCACCTTGCCTGATGCATATTATTTATTTTACTGGATCACTTGGAACAGTTTTGCATTAGTTGCCTCCTAAACAAGTCAGTTTAATCTAATAAAATTTTGAGCAAAATATTAACTGCCAACCACAGAAATAGAATTTCTTTCACAACAAAACTTCAGAGCACATAAGAACATATATTTAAAAATGGAAAGTGACTGAGAACATCTAGTCTAGCTCTTTCATTTTATGGATAGGAAAACTAAGATATTGATAAATCTTAAGCAACTTTCTCAAGATCACAGAGACTTAAAAACTATACCTTAAAAACAGTTGATTCCCTAATAAGATGACTGATTTTATATGCATTCCTGAATATAACTGGAACTGTCAATAGTACTCAGAACAAGGAAGTTCCTCTTTTACAAATAATATATCAGTTTAGTGGCAGAGCATTAAGAAAAATGTTACCCTTGATTACCATTCTATTAGGGTAAAAGACAATCAAATACCAAATATATTTTAAAATAGCCACAAGCTACTTTCAATAAAGAGAGTATTAATAACTGGAGTTATCAAAATGTAGGAGGTAGCACCTAATCTAATCCTTAAAGGAACCCAGGAATTCTGAGGCCAAAGTGAAGAGGTAATTCATTCTGGACATTGAAGATGATTCTAGTGCAAAAGCATGGAGATGGGAGATTCAGTGTTGTTTACAAGACACAAAAAGTAAGAAAGGTTTTAGGCAATATGTGTAAAATGTACATGAAGTACATGAAGATTATCAATATATCCTCCCTGGAAAGCTGGAAGGATTTATCTAACTATAGATGCAAAGTTCCCCTTATGAATGAGCCTAGAAAGACAGACTGAATACAGATAGCAAAGGACTTAAAAAAAAACAGCAGAAGAATCTATATTTATTCTAGAGGGAAGAGGAAACCTCAGAAACTTGAGCAGGGGCCTAACATGGCTTTAGAAATATCCAATTGGCCCCTAGATAATTATGTGAAGAAGGGAGAAAATTGGAGGCTAAAATATTATTTAGAAGATTATTACAATAACCCAATAGAGGAGAGAAGGTGTTACATGGGGAGGGGGATTAACATATAATTCATGCACTTTAAAAAAATTTTGACAAATTTTTCAACCTAATTTATTACCCTTGTAAACATAACTTATATTATGAATTTTTCATCATTATTCTGAGAAGGAATTCACAAATTCCATCAGACAGTAAAAAAGTCCATGGCAAAAAATAAAAATTGAATGTCTTACCTAAATGGACCAGTGTGTTAGTAACCCAAGTGGAAAGAAAGGGGGAGATATAAGATATTTTGTGAAGAGAAACACTACAAGATTTGACAATCGACTGGAAACAGATGGAAAAAAAAGTATCAACAGAAGTCAATCCTTGTTTGTCGTGGATCCACTGGAATATTGGGAAAAGGACATGATTGCTCCCTTAAAAATGTAAGAGCTTTCTATCCACACCAAAATTCTCTTTTCTGTATCTTTTTTCCAGCTTTGATAGTAATTGCTCCAGTCACTATCAAATTTAAATTTAAAAAAAATTGAACAAAACAAAATAAGTAGGATTTCAACTTCCTTATGTCTTATATTCTTTATCCTGTGTTCTTTGCAATAAGTAACTCCCCTTTTCTGGTATTCATGTCTTCAACTTCAGGGCAAATTCATTACCAAACATAAAATCACCAACTAATAAGAAAAAAATTGGAGCAACTATCATCATACCACAGTCATCATTGTACCACACAAGTCATTTTCTACCTCAAAAACATTCAACTTGAACCATTTCAGAAAAATATGCTTTAAATCTGAGCCCATATAAAAATATCTAATCTATTCTAATGAAGCCTCTTTCCTATGTCTTTTTGTGCCACTAAAGTGGTATTAGCTTTAGACTATCATTTCAGAACAATAAAGAATCTTTCACTCCTATGGGCAAATCATCAATCTAGTTAAGAGGTTGTCCAGAAGCCCGGGGAATAGTTCTTCCTTTTAAATCTTTAATCAATCCAGAAACATCTGGCAGGCAGCATCTCTTCTTTCATTCTATTTATTATACAAATGTTTCTAAGAAAGAAGCACAGCCAATTGACAGTTATAAAGAAAATCACATTGTCTCTTCTTGTGGAGTGACTTATTTGGTAGCCAAAAACTCTGCACCAAATTAAAAGAAAATCAGGTTCACAGATGAATGCATTTTCTCTTCCTCTGGCTACAAACAAGCTATAAGCAGGATTTGTTTTTATGAGACTGGTTAGTGTAAGCAGGTGTCTGGGAAAGAAGTTGTAATTATGCCTTTCAAGCCAAAAGAGTTAAAGCAATACCCGTAAATCCTGCCCACTATTTAATTCTTGTCTATCCAAGAGCCAAGGTTGGCTCATGGTATTTTGACCCAAATATTCCATATAATTCAAATAAAATGATCCAGTCAAGAAAGTACTTTCCCAGGGTGCAAAATAGTATGTGGGAAAGAATCAGGCTGCTTCATAAATTAATAATATATCCTCCACTAAGATTCTCCTCTGAGGCATAAAGGTGACCCTAGATTCCAGAGGCATCATAGAACAATGTATAGAGTACCAACCCAAAATAGAGTCAGGAAGATGTATGTTTAAATGCTACCTCAGATACTTACCAACAGAGTAATCCTAGGCAAAAAGCTTAGAGTTTAAATAGGATTTTAGTTCAACTAGTCCAACTCTCTCATTCTATAGATGAGGAACATTACAATCTCTTACAGAGATTAAGTGATTGGCTCTGAGTTATATATACTAGCAAATGATAAAGAAGGGACTAAACTTCGGTCCTCCAAATTTAGCACATCTTTCTCTTTACCATTATGGCTTCTATCTCATTCTTAGTTTTTTTCATGTCAAATGGGAACAAACATCAGTAACACTGAATTCATAGATCTGTCATGAGAATTAAGTAAAATGATAAAGTGATTTACTAGTCTAAAAACACAGTATAGCCTGAGTAATTATTCTTTTTATTATATTAATAATTCATTGTTTAATTATGATTTCAGAGTTTTATTTCATCATTTAGGACCCAGTCATTGAAGTCTCTGAAGGAAATGACTGATTGATGAGATGCCCCTAAATCTCAGGGAACATGCTCCTTGATTTTGGACCAGACTCCCCACAAATAGACCTTACTTCTGTTTAGTGTGTGAAGATAATTCAATCTAGACAAGTTCTAGACTTGAGGAAATGAGTTCCTCTTCTTGTAACCCCTTCCTTAGAATTAAAAGTGACCCAGCTTATAAAGGAGAAAATCAACCAGAGTGTTCTGGGTGGAGATGAATCCCTGATCAGATTTCTAGAAGCAGCTGAGTCTCCTGATCAAGCCAAATTCTTAGCAGGAGAAATTAAAGATTTCTAGCCAACTTCCTCATTATATGTCCCCCAATGCTAGTTGATTTTTGCTTGTCAGGGAATTCTTTTTTCCAAAAGTATATCAATGCTTTCAGGTTTTTGTCTTTGGTTTTCCAGAAGAAACCACTGATCATCAATGTTTTATTAGCTATCCTATTGAATAAAGTTATTATTACTTACCCAGAACCTCTGTATCTCTGGGGTTTTCATTTGTCCCAAACCATTTTTGTCATTATAGTCTATTTGATCATCAGAGATCTAATTTTGGCTAGTTCTACTAAGCTGGGAAAACTTTGAGCACTTGGCTCCAATACAGATAATGCCTATTGACCATAGAATCTCCTAAAAAAAAATGTTTGAAGTGGCCTCCACATGTAAGTTTTGATCATAGCATATCATAAATACTGTTACTAAAATACAAAGGCACTAGAATTATCATGCTATGTTATTATATTGTGTTGGACTATCAATCAAGAAGACTTGGATTTGTATCTTGTTTCTGATGTTTATTAACTAGCTATATGACTTTTTGCAACTCGCTTAACTTCTCCAATCCTCAGTCTCCTTATGCAAAACAGGAATAAAAATTCCCAAAATTCCTCTTATAGAGGTATTGTAAGATTCAAATGAGATCACAGAATCACTGATTTAAGAGCTAGAAAGTCATCTGATCATCCTTCCTTCACTTGCCAGATGAGAAACTAAATCCCAGAGGAGAATAAGTAAGCAGACCCAAGGTTTTAACACAGGTCCTCTGACTTCAAATCAGAAAATTTTTCAACTATACCATGGTGCTGATAATGTATGTAAAGTGCTATTGGAGGTGTTCACAATAGTGAAATCACCTTCATCATTAGATGAAACTTTAGTGGTTTATTTCTTCCCCTTAGGTTACTGAGGGGAAGAAATAAACCACTAAAGTTTCATCTAATGATCCACACTGACCTGTATAGTTCTCTTGACTATACATCCTGCCCCTACAGGTAGTAACTTCCCTCCCCTACTTCTCTTTTCAGCTTCCTTTTATGTATTGTCTCCTCCCATTGGAACATCAATTCCTCCAAGGCAAGATCACTTTTTTTGGCTTGCATTTGTATCCCACAATGTCTGGCATCAGTAAATGTTTAATAAATACTTGTTAACTTGTTGACTTCATTTTTTTAAAAAAGTAAAAAAATAAATAGAATGACTTAATATCAAACAAACTCCCCAAAAATATAAACTAGACAAGGGAGGGGGCCTTTGATTAGGCTTAAGACTATTATCATTATTGAATACCAGCTAAAAGTCCTGCCCTAAGTAGAGGTAGCTTCAATCATGACTGACCTTTCTACAATTAACCAATGAATTCTGAAATTCAAAGACAGTGAGAGGCCCAGTGGGAAAGGTTAAATATTCTAGTAACAGAATAAAAAAATCTGAGATACTGCTGAGATGCTCCAGTGGAATATAGTGAAGCAGTTTTGACAGCTGGTTAAGGGGAGTTCCCACTTCCAGAACATTTGCTTAACAGTGGAGCCTGAAGACAAAGCATCAATGAATTGGAGACTGGTGCCTTTAAAAGGAGTATAACAAAACCCTGCTTTTATTCCAAGTTGTCCTTTTTTTGGTAGGCAGACAACTCTACCTTTTCTGTGATAGTGCCTCCATGTGTGAAAAGTAAACAGAAAAATCATCAGAGCTTTTGGGGAGACTGGCTTAAGATCCAAGAGCCTTTAGCTTCCAGATGCCTTATTGATATTTCCTAGACGGTTAGCAAAGGAGATAATTCCAAATTTAATGTAGTAACTAAGCTTAGTTCTGGCTTTAATGCTATATACCTGAGGAGATCTTAGAAAATGGGATGGCAGAACTGTAAAGGACCTTAAAGGTCTGATCTATATTCTCATTTTACAGAAGAGGAAACTAAGATTCACTTGTATAATTCTTCATACTTTTCAAAATACTTTCACAACTATTTTATTTTTCAAAGCAACAATTTGTTCAATGTCAGTGGACAAGATATTAATCCCCATATTATTTTTTAATTTAAGTGAAATGGCAAAATCGTGACCATCAATGCCTAGAATTCTGGTCAACTGATTCTTAGTCCTGTGCTATTGCTACCATGCTAAATTGCTTTGATTTGGGGCTTATTATTGATTGAATCATACAACTTTATAAATAAGTAACTGGAAAAAGAAACTCACAGTATGTAATTTCATTCACTCAATAAAATACAGAATATTTCTTTGGATTTATGAACATATATATATACACATATATGTGGATATATACATACATATGATATATATGTATATATTTTTGTATGTATATCCACACGTGTGATTTCATCAATGTAGAGAACTTTCACGGAGGAAACTCTCTTTTTTGATGTGAGCCAGAAATTTAGTCTAAAACATTCTTTTTTTAAAAAAGGCTATTTTAGTTTTAATTTATGACATAAAACAAGCACTTCTGTAATAGTACAATAAAGAAGATGACTGCACATGAAAGTACAAATTCATTAAGTGCAACTTCCTATTCCTTTTAAATATAAAACAAAATCATTCTATAAATGTCTTTTTTTTTCCTTTTTTTCTTCTTTGCCTCAGTCTTGCCCTAGAGATGTCTACCATTAGATACAAATATGCCTCTGTATATATATGTGTGTTTGTGTGTTTATGTGTGTTTGTGTGTGTATGTAAAATCGTTCTATATATACTTCTATTTGTAAGTTCTTTCCCTGGATGCACACAGCATACAACTTATACTAAGGCAACCTCAGAAAAAACTGGGTTCAAGTCTCTACTCTTAGGAGATATAGGGTAAATCACCCAATTGCTCATTGCCTCCAATCAATTATCTAATATCTCATTCCAAAGAAACAATAGAAATAGGGATTGTACCTTTTATTTCAATGGAATAAGAAATTCCATTATGAGAAAATGCTCTCTTTCTATGCAGGACAACAACTAAGACAATGAGAGGTTGTGACTAATCCAGGTTCACACAGCCACACTAGAGGCTAGATTTGAGCCCATTTTCCTCTCTCTATCCCCTGTTCTCTACTCCCTATGCAATACTACCACTGTATTTTTAATATAGAGAGATTTATTTATTCACATATAATCTATATACATATAAAATACCTATGTACATATATTAATTTATGTGTATCAGTTTATGATATACAGTCAGGGACAGGGAACCTCGAGGCTATAGGCCATATTGGTCTGATGTTGCCAAGGCAACTACAAGCAGCACTCAAAATTCAATAAATCTGAGAACTTTTTAGGGGTGAATCAATTAAATGTTTGAGCAAATATAGTCCATGAATGATGTTATAAATGTCCAAATAGCCTTTGGCAGAAAAAAAGGCTCCCCACTCCTGTAACATTATTTATAAATTGTCTTATTGATAACTTGGCATATTATATATATACATATATATAATATGTGTATTTAAGTAATATATTTTAATTTAAAGAACATTTAAATCTCTATGATTTATATGTTTAGAAATTTCAATTGATAGTTTTTTTTCCCTTTTATTAGCTACAATAAAAGAAACAATATAAGGTTGACCAAACTAAGTAAAACAAATGATTCAGGCAGATTCACTAACCTATTTTTATTCTATTCTCTAACCACATATATTTAGCCTTGATACATAATGACAACCAGGGCTGATTTTCCTAATTTCCTCTTTAGGCTTAAAATCCATCATAAATATATTCTTTCATCTAGCATATTGCTCAACTCATCTTCCACATGAAAATACTTTATAATATTTCCCAAGATGATTTTAAAGAAGATTAATCATCTTTAATGTGCTTCTAAATCTTAAATGGCAACTCTTTATCTTTAAAACAGAAGAAAATATGATCCCATGAGTTACAAGAATCCAATTGGAAATGACCGTGGCTGATGGCTCCCATCTCAGAAAATACAGCCAAGAAAGGATCAGTCTATGCATTCACCTTAAACTAGTGCTGAAATTACAAATTATGCATCTACATGCCAGCAGCTCTCTGAGGAAAAGTCTCTAGCATTCTATCCTCTGAAAATAGAATGAATGATTGTCTACCTCACAATTCAGTAACCCATTTTTCACTTTGAATTTCAAAATGTCTCCTGAAGTTTGGTAAGAGTCAAATCCAACATTTATCCACAAAAAAAAAAAATCCAAACATACAGCAAAATGATAAATTCAACTAAATTAAAGCTTTTTTTTTCTTTTTGGTTGATATCACAGAAAAAAAAAACTAACTCTTCACATCACACTTGAAACCTGAGTTAACTGGTCTGAGTTAACTAGTCTGCTTGGTTGTGTTCACCTAAAAGTAATTATATAGACTAACAGAACTGAAATAGCTTAAAAGAATCTTGAGCATTCAGGCTTTAGAGAAGCATGGAAAGACTTGCATAAACCGATACTGAGTGAAATTAACAGAATCAACAGAACATTTTATATATTAACAATCAACTATGAAGGATGCAGCTCCTTTCAACAGTTCAGAGATCAAGGACAACCTTGAGAGACTTGCAATGTACAACGCTATCCACATCCAAAGGGAAAAAACTATGGAGTCTGAAGGCAGAGCAAAACATATTAGTTTCACTTTTTTAAAACTGCTTTTATGTTTTTCTTTTCTTTCTCATAGTTTTTTTCCCTTTCCCCTTAGTAATAATTCCTTTTTCACAATATGACTAATATATAAATATGATAAACATGAATGTACATGAGCAACTTTTACCAGATTGTTTGCCATCTTGGGAAGGGGGGAGGGAAGGGAAGGTGGTAAAAAAAATGTGGAACTCATAAATTTGCAAATGAATAAATGTTGAAAAACTACCATTGCATGTAATTGAAAAAATAAAATCAAATTTCAAAGATAAAAAATAAATAGCTTAAATAAAAAGAGAGATGTACAAATTCAGAGAACCCACCCCAAATGATCACATGGATTATTTATGCTACTCTGAACTCATATTGGTCTGATCAATCACAGTTGGACACACTTTAACTTGATTTTAACATGGTAATGTCATTTTGGTCCTCTTCAAGAACAAAGGACAACAGTCAACCCAGCCATCAGTTTGTGAAAATCCATATACAAGACTAGTTCATTTGCAAATGAGTCAGACAATTTACAAATTATTTCAAGGGATTTAGTCTAACAATAATAACTAGCTTCATGGCTTTTTTTAATTTACTTTGCTTTATAAAACAGACTTTAAAAAGACTTTATGTAAGTTACTGAAAAGTGACTTGAAAAACAAAGGTACTTAGACAAGGTATTCCAAAAGTCTTAGTGCAGTTTTAAGCTTTGACCACTTAAAACTACACTAAGACTCTGGGGACACTCTGGATTTAAAACTGTCAGTGAGTTAATAAAATAGTTTTATTAGCTGACAACTTTTTTCAGAGCTCAATAAAATTTTATTTTAACCTGAGCTAAGCCATTTGTAAATTGCTAATTTATCTTACTAATAAGATCATTTGATAGCTGAAAGAGACCTAAGAAGTTCTTTAGTTCAAGACCCTCATTTTACACCTAGAAAAACCATGAGACAGAGAAAAATGACTTATTAGAGGTCACAAAGATAAGAAGTAGGAAAGCTAAGACTGAGGTCCAGGTCTTCTCACTCCAAATTCAGAGCACTGTGTACTATTCAAAATCTCTAGGTGTATTAGTAAAGGGGACTGAGAGTCTAAAGTCTGAAGGAAATGGCCCTTTTAAGGTGTCATATAAACATAAGGCAATAAAACTCAAAATAGAAAAGTTTAAATATAAACAGAAACAAATGCAATGAATCATATTTAATTTTAGCTTCATTAATTCTCCTTTAAATTGCCTGGTTTGGGTGGGGAGTGAGTGAGAAAACTTATCCCTATCAAATATTCACTCTTGGTACTTATTTTAACTACAAAATTATAATTTGAATTAATTTTAATTAAGTCATGGTTTATATCATGAGTATGGCATAGTCAGGAAGATTCACCTAACAGAGTTCAAATCTGTCCTCAGATACTTATTAGCAGTATGACCCTGAACAAGTCACTTTATACTGTTTGCCTCAGTTTCCTCATCTGTAAACTGAGCTGGAGAAAAAAATGGCAAAACACTCTAGTATCTTTCTGAAGAATACTTCAAGTAGGGTCAAGAAGAGTAAGACACAACAGAGCAAAGTCACACAGATACTAAGTGACAGAGTTGGGATCCAAATGTATATCTTCTAATATTCCATATCTGCTACTTTTTTCACTACAATTCTACTGATATTTTTTTTTTACTTTTTTACTAAAGTCCTTCTTAGTACCTTAGGAAGGTGAGGTAATGCTTTTAGAGCTCAATCAGTCCTTCCCATCCAGAAAATCTCTAAGTATATGCCACACTACAGTTTCTAAGTCTGTCATCTGTGAATGAATCTAGAGAGGCTCATCACAAAAAACAAAAAAGGTTACAAGGAGATCTTGTAAGTTCCCCCAAGGAGCAAGTCTGCAAAATGATGAAATTACTACTATTTCAAAGAACCAAAGAAAATTATATAGGTCTTGTCCTTGATTTTAAGAAATTCAAACTCACAAATAGTTAAGCTGCAACTCTAGATACCAAGGAAAGAAGAAAGAAACCAGGATTATAGGGAGCCCTAGACTTTGCACTAGAAAAAATTGATCTGGCTTCAAGTCACAGAATTGGCATTTTAACCTGTATGACCATGGACAAGTCACTTGGTCCCTTAGTTTTCTCATTTCTAACATGAGGGTAATCATATTTGTATTTCCTATCTTGCAAGGTTGTGATAAAAATACCTTATAAATTATAAAGATATTTATGTATACAAGTGTAGTTATAAATATTTATTGACTATGTATATGTTTTGGACATATATGTGTATGTGCACATATATACTCATACGTGTGTAAATTATAAGAGTGAGATATATTATGTTGTCATAAATAGAAAGTCAGTCTTAGAGTCAGGAAGATCTGAGTTCAACTTCAACTTTTGTACATACTGACTATTTGACCGAAAATAACTAGAACGCAGGCAGCCTGAGTCACAATACTTTTTTATATACTTTCCCATACCAAGTCAGATACAACTGGGGGGGAGGGGAGGGAGGGAAGAAAAAAATCAAGATTTGTACACAATCATTTATAAAATCTAAATAGCCAATCTCAGTTAAACAACTTGGCTGATGGCTTCATTACAATATAGAGGTCATCCAGGGTCCTCAGAAAAAATGTTAGGGAAGTAAATTACCAGGGATACAGGTACTAATAAGCTGGAAAAACTTCAGAAGTGAGGACAAAAACTGATTGACTTCTGATTATAAGCCTAGTTAAATATAAAGAGACTTCTCCCCCAAAGTACAGTCAGACAGTGATAATATTTTTCATACAAAACAAAGACCATCTACTAAGATCTGGAAATTGGAATATATATATATATATATATGCATATATATATACATATATATATACCTACATCCATATATACATATATAATCCATATATACATATATTTGAAAGGAGTACATAATAGATGAAAGCAACTCTTACAGTTGAAAAACAGGCAGATGATCTCATTCAGTGCTAGTGCCTTCCCTCTGATGACTATCTCCTATTTAGCCTTTATCTACCTTGTCCAAAGTAATTGTTTGCATGTTTGCATTAGACTGTGAGCTCCTTGGGCAAAGGGACCTTTTTTAACCACAGTTCTCTGACCATACTAAAGTGCTCAGCAAATGCCAGTTTTCTGATTGACTTAAATACCCAATTTTTGAAGTGTCCCAATACCTTTCTTTCTGGAGTGATTAATCTAGCCTGAATCCAACTTTATGCTAACAAATTGTATCCCCAAATTGTATACCTATATTTAGAGAAAAGGCAATTGAGAAAGGGAAGTGAAGGGGAGAGGAAAATGGGGGGAGGAAAAGAAGGGGGAGAAAGGGAGGGTGGAAGGGAAGAAGGAGGGAAGGAGGGAGGGAGGGAGGAGAGAAGAGAGGGAGGAAGGGAAGAAGAAAGGGAGAGAGGGAGGAAGGGAAGAAGAAAAGGAGGGAAGGAGGGAAGGAGGGAGGGAGGAAAGAAGGAAGGAAGGAAGGAAGGAAAGAAGGAAGGAAGGAAGGAAAGGAAAGGAAGGAAGAAGAGAGGGAGGAAGGGAAGAAGAAAAGGGGGAAGAAGGGAGGAAGGAAGGGAAGAAGGAAAGAAAGGAAGAGGGGAAGGGAGGGAAGGAAGGGGGGAAGGGAGGGAGAAAGGAGAGAAGAAGAAAGGGAGGAAAGGAGAAAAAGAGAGGAAGGGAGGGAGAGAGGGAGGAAGAGGGGGAGGAAGAAAAGAAGGGAGGGAGGATAAATCACTTATCCTAAGTTACACAGTAAATTTTCCCTTCCAAAATATCCTTTAGCATTGATATCCACAAAATATTAAAAGACCAAAAAGAAGGACTTGGTCTATGGAGGATTTATTTATGGGAGGGATGGAATTTATGGAGAAAAATTGTGCAGTATGAAGAAATGTGGAAGGGTTGTGACCTGCACTAGTGGAGGGGATATCTACACTGATGAAATTATATCCACTGGCAAACTGATATTAGAATTACATTAGACTTTGGTTGGCTTTACTAGACTACCATATGCCAATATGTCTGTCTGTTGCTTGAAGGCACTTGCTCCCTATCTAAAATCAACTTCATCATCTTTTAATATAGGATCCACCCTATCTTCCTGTGATAAATCTGAATAACAAATAGCTAAAGATCTACTAAAATAGGGGTTGGTTCTTGAAAAATAAGATTTCCATGAATAGATTTGGTTGTAGAAAAACTGCTTTTTTATTTTGACTAATATTGAACTAAAATATGATATTTTCTTCAATAAAGGAAAAGAAAATTATATAGTTAAGGGTCCACAGGTTTTACCAGATTGCCAATGAGATCTATGACAGAAAAAAATATAAAAATCTCTATTTGAGAATAACAGCAATAATGACAGATGATATTTTTATAGCATTTTACAAAAGCTGATAATAGCTACCATCTATATAGTTCTTTAAGGTTTGCAAAATATGTCATTTGATTTGATCTTCACAGGGAGATAGGTATGGTTATCATCCACATTTTTAGAAGAGGAATTTAATCAGAGAAAAGTTAAGTGACTTGAAATATAATCTATATATCTAAGATAGGATTCAATCTCTGATGCTCCTCTTTCTCTGTTCCTCTAGTATCTATCAATTCACGAGCATTTGTCAAGCACCTAGGTACTGAACTAGGGGTTGGAGATATAAATATATAGAAATATTTGTTTTTGTTCATTTTTCAGTCATATCTGATTCTACCCTATTTAGGGTTTTCTTTCTCCAGTTCATTTTATAAATGATGCAAACATGGAAAAGTAAAGTGACTTCTCCAGGGTCACACAGGAGTTTCTATTACCATAGTTCTTGGGGGGGGGGGAGGAGATTAAAAAACAGTTATTGGAAGGAAGAGGGGATATTATGAAACACATGTAGAATTATAGATATGGTGAGATAGTTCACTGTTATCTAGAGCTAAAGATATTCACTTTAAAAAAAAGGGGGGGTTACAAATAATCTGGGCTTTTCTCTTGAGTTCAGGAGCTATCTCTGACACACAGAGATCTCTCATCAGGAAAGGAAAATTGCCCTCTATTGCTAAAGTGAGACCTAATCTACTAACACCTGTGATTGCATCTGATATTTATTGGTGAACAATAGATGAAATATGTATATAAATTTGTAGGTCAACTGTGTACTGTCTTGTTCTCCTGAATATTCTTCAGTTACTTATTTGAACTTATTTGGAGTTCAGTTTGTATTATGATCTATGTGCTATATAATTTAATGTAGATAAAGACATTGAACAAGGTAACAGAAGATCTAGTCTTTGATTTTTGTCATTAACTAGATGTATGACCTTGGGGAAGTCACTCTTTTCCATTTTTAGCTATAAACATTATAGGTCCTTAGTTCCAACCTCCTTGCCTCCTTCATTATCTGATATCCTTTTTAATTGTGTTGCTATAATCTTTCATTCATAACATTAGAATTTTAAAAATAAATTCCAGGTAAAATGTAAAGACTAACAAATATTAACTGAATATATTCTATCATTTTACCCCTCAATGATCAACAGCATTAAACAAATATTCTTAAAGTCACAACATTTAAGTTGCAGTCAAAAGGAGTACTCCGGACATTGCCAACTTTCAAAGTATCATAAAATATGAAATTAATGCAGAGTACCAGGAGTCAGATGAATTTATTTTACTTTTATTTCAAATTTTTTCCAAGAGTTTTAGTAATGACAGAAATTTATAAAATTTCAATTGTCATAATATGGTAAAAATATTCTCCATACCATAACTGAAAAGGTAAGGTAACCAGTCTTTCTAATAAATCATCATGTGTCACAATTTAGCAAAACCTTAATCTTATGAATAATTCAGGTTTTATTCATTAATAATGCATGCACTCTTACTACTGGAATGGTCCCTAAGCATTGAGTGAAATTTTCTTGGCAAAATCCAAATATTTCCATCAATGAGAGAGCAATGAAATGACTAATTTTTTTTTCCTGGATCTAATCATTTGGTGTGGTTCAGAAGCACTGGGAAGTAATGTTTTTTAGTACTAATTAATAGCCAAGATAAAAAAAAAAGAACTTAGAGAGATCTAATCTCAGTGAGTCTCTACTCTTAGTCTGCTTCTTTGGAAGGGCACATTATTATAGGAACGAAGGTATAGGACTGTTTTAGGCTAGAATAGTAATAATGTCATATTACTGAATTTACCAGTCTTTCTCCTTTCCTATCCTGCCCCACCAGGACTTTCTCCCTCCCTCCCTTTCTTGTATCCAATATTTACCACTTTGTCAAGGAACTGTAACAAGGCAACCATCAGTAAAAGTAGTACAGACCACAGGACCAAAAAGAAATTGGAGTCTCTACGGAATAAAAGGCATTAGTACTCAAATCTGTGTCACAATTTTCTCTTAGAATACCCCCAAATTACACGCTGAATTATTCCGTGAAAGGCAATCTAAACATTCTTTTCTCATATGTCTTTTATTCTTCCAAAAAGCACTAGAAAAACAGTGGAGGAACAGTTGGTCCCTTATGCCAGTCAATGGTCAACAATCATTTATTAAGTGCCTTCTATGTGTTAAGCATTGTGCTAAGCACTGAGGATACAAAGAAAAGGGGTGGGGGACAATCCCTGCTCTCAAGGAGCTCATATTCATTGTCAGAATTCTCTTCCTCCTGACAATTGTTCCACAATAACTCAAATGTTGAATTAGAAGGAAAAATGAGTTCACTCATTAAACTCCAGCACCTGACTGTTTAAATAGCAAAACAGAATCTCTGGGTGAGGCTAGACAAGGTCTCTCCATTCCCAAATTATTTCATTCTTAAAGTCAATCATTTTCCTCCACTGGGCTTCCAGGAAGCATTCTAAGAACAGACACCCACCACCCAACTAAAGGCAAAGACGATTCAACGCTGGCTCTTTAACCTTTTCATGCCTAATTTGACCCCATTCTGCCCCTTCCTGCTCTCTTTCTACCAACACCTGGTGAAGAACTGGACATGCTCAGAAAGGATTTATGAAGAGAGAGCTTTGCCAGCCAAGGCGCCTTTAACTCGCAGTTTGTATCTTCTCAACCACTCCATCTCAGCACTCGCTATCCCTATCCCAATCTGCCAAGTAAAGTTCTTGAGTGGAAAGAAGGGCTGGGGATAGGATTAAGGGAGCGCTTTAGGTAAGGGCAGCTCACAAATTCCGACCCAAAGGACTTCATTCAGAGAGAACTAATTAATCACAGGGCTAAAAGAGACCTCAATTCTTTCCCACAGAGGCTGAGGGGCTTATCACTTGTCTTTACAGAATCCTAAGGGATTTGGAGCTCCTTTGGGAGACAGGTCCCTCTCATCCAACATCAATCCTCCAAAGAAGAGAGAAGGGGCAGAGAGGTCAGGGAAAGAATCAGAGGGAAAAGGAAAAAAAAAAAACAAGGAGAGATAGAGGCAAAGAAGAAAGAGGGAGACGTTGCCCAGACATACATAGAATACCCATGGAAAGCACAGAAAAAACCCAAACATATTTTCAGAAATATTTCGAGTCAAAGAAAATAGGCACAAAATCTTCAAATTCCTCCCCCACCCCCGCCCCGCATTCCCTTAAGACTATTTTCAACACCCCAGGGAGGTTACGATAGAACATAAAATAAAACAGCAAAGGGAAAGAAATCGTCAATACTTACACCTAAGCGTCTGCTCCTAATCTTTACATACCCTTGTTTTACTATGTCATTAAAATTGGAAGCCATTCTAGACTGTGGTTCCCTTGCCCCGCGCACACCCTGACCCGAAAGTCCTTCTGGAGGTGGGGACTGCCCAGGTGGAAGGGGGAGAAAAAGAAAAAAGAAAGAAAAAAGAAAGACAAAAAGTTCAAGGTTGGGAAGAAGCTGGTGGGCTGCGGCTGGCTGGCTGGCTGGCTGCGCTCTGTCAGCAGCCCCACATCACTTTCATAATCCTCCTGACCCAGAAACTCCGAGACGGCGGCGGCGACGGCGGCGGCCGACTTTAATCCACTTTGAGAGCTGAGCGAGAAGAGGCTGGAGCGCCAGGAATCAGCTGACGCAGCCTCGGCTGTCTGAGCAGTGACTGGAGGGGCGCTGGTGCCCGGCTCTTCTCCCGGGTGGGGAGAAGAGGAGGAGGAGAACCAGGAGGAGGGAAGACTAGGAGAGGAGGAGGCGGTGCTTCCCTCTGAGCTAGGCACCCACTCGCACACACACGCGCGCGCGTGTGCACACAGGCGCACACTCACGCAGGCATTCACCCCAGCAAGCACCCCTCCTTGCGCTCTTCTCCTTCCGATCTTTTCCATCTGCTCCCCCCCCCACACCCCGGTAAATTTCCTCCCCAATAATTGAGAATCTCCTCTGCCTCATTGTAAACCTGCCAAAATCTCATTCTGTTCCCGCTTCAGTGATTTATTTTAGGATTCAAGGAAATCTGGTTGGATGTCTTTAGAATGGGAAACTTCCAGGGAAAAAAACTCCCTCAGCCAAGGTGGATCCTCACCTGCTCTGCAATTTCTAATCTTAAAAGAATTGCCCTGGGGTAAAAGGAGGTAAAGTGATGTGGAGGATCAAACACCCAGTAGGAGTCAGAGATAGGACTGGAATCTGGGTCTTTGTGACTCCAAGGCAAGATCTCTACCCTCTATAGCAAGAGGCTTCACCTATGTTCACACACAACACACCTCAGCACAGTCTGAGATCACATTAAAGAAACTTTCTACCCACGCAGATCTATGACACTTCTTCAATTTACAGTCTTAATAAATTGGGTCACTGAGAGGTTAAGTGACTTGCCCCGCTTCACCTAGTCAGTACTGCCAGAGCTTAAACTCAGGTCTTCTAGACTTTGAATTGGCTTTCAAGCTCCTATGTAATCCTGCCTCTCCTCTATAAATACACATTGCTAAATATAAGCACAAAACAGTGTGTAGAAAAGCAACTGGAATAGCATTCAAAAACTTAAATTCTAGCTATGACTCCATCTCTTCTGATTTGCTGGGAGATCTTGGGGGAGCCATTTCCTCTCTGTAGGTCTGATTCTATAGTTCTGTAAAAGGGGGAGGTTAGACTACATCAGTGGTCTGTGAAACTTTAGGGAGTATCAGAAACTTGAATTACAGGGAAAGTTTTGATTTGATTTTTAAATTTTATTTCCAATCAATGAAGTTACAAAATTCTATTTAAAGTACTATTTCTATTTAAGGACTCCTGAGAGTCCTTAAAAAAGAATGTTATTAATGTCTTTATTCTATCTCATAATTAATACATATGCATGTCAAATTGTAGAATTTGCCTTCCTCAATATTGAGTAGGGTGAATATTAAGATTTACTGAAAGTCTCTGAGTATGGAGACAAAAAAGATTAGTGAATTAAGTATTAGCTGATCTCTAAGGTACTGAGACATTTGGCTCTATTAATGCTATGATTAGAATCAATCTTAGCTAATAGTAGGCAGTGTGAAAGTGACAGGAAAAAATAATGAATTTAATGTTGTAGGAGCTATTTTTAACAGCTTTACCATTTTACTATGTGTGACTTTAATCATATCATGATCTTCTGTAAACTGAGAGACTTGAATTCAGGTCCCTTTCCGCTCTAAATCTAAGAATCAGAAGACATGAAATTCATGTCCTGGCTTCATCATTTTACTCACCACATTATCTTGAACATGTCACACCATCTCAGTTTTCAATATCTATTCCTTTCTCCTCCTCCTCATCTGCATACTTGGGCATAATCATCTACACTTTGACTCCCTCTGACACAGAAAGTGATTTTGTCATTGTTAGTCACATCCAACTCATCATGGTTCTGAAGTGGTTTGCCATTTCCTTCTCCAGCTCACTTTATAGATAGGGAAACTGAGGCAAACAAGAGGAAGGACCTTGCCCATGGTCATAGAGTTCATAAGTATCTGAAGCTAGATTTGAATTCAAATGTCCTTAACTTCTGGTACTGTATCCACTGCACCACCTAACTGAAACCAGGAAATAAAAATGATTCACCTAACATCAGATAAATGATCACCAGTTAAACCAGGATCTGTATCAAGGTCCTAAGACTCTAAATCTAGTGTACTATGCACTATACACTCTACACCACTACAATCTTGCTATAATTATATTAATATACTTATCTATAGTCATCTATATATATGAAAGTCAATATGACAAAAGAGTTTGAAAGACAGACTGTGAATCAGTAAGATTTAATCTCAAATCTTTAGAATTGTTTTAGTAATCAAATACTGAAAGTAGAGTCAAGAAGACCTGCAAAAAAAAAATTCCATCTTAGACACTTAAGGTTTCATCCTAAGTCATTGTACTTCTCAAAGTCTCAGTTTCCCCATCTTTCAGATGGAAGATTTGAACTCAGTCTTCATAGTCCCTTTCAAATCTGTGGCAGCTCTGTGATCATGGGCAAATTATTGAATTTTTAAGTGCCTCCAAAAATCCCTCTAAAACATCTGTTAGTGAAATATTTCTATTCCAGTAGTCCAAGAGTTCCTTCTTCAAATGAAATAATAAATCAGAAAATATAGGTCTAACATATGTTTTCTCTATCTGCCTTATGTTAGGTGAGTTATTTTTCTTTTCTGATTTCAGTTTCCTTAGGTTGCTAGATGGTACAGTGAATAGAGCACCAGAGGTTAGGAAGACCTGAGTTCAAATCTAGTCTCACTTACTGTATTTCCCCCTGCATAAGATGCACCTTGATTTGGGGGCTCAAAATTTGAAAAAAAAAATGTATTACATAAAGTCATTGAACTCAAATTTTATTTATCATAAAATTCATACAACTCATACTTGTCAAAACTCCCATCCATTAGCTTATCCTCATCTGTGTTTGATGACAAATAACTGTCTTAGGAGAAGCTCTGACTGCTCTCCTACCTGTTCTCTGGTCTATGGTTGACCACAAGCACTCCCTGGACAAGTCTGGTCCATGAACACATGCTTAGTTCATGAAATTGAAGCACCAATTGTGTCCTCCTTTAAAATCAGAACTTCTTTTTCAACAGCAATTCTTCTGATCTCATGCTTAACCATCTTTGTGGACACAGGAATTCCAATTGCCCTTTGCTCTTCAATCCATCTCTTCAATTCCTCTCTAAATCAGGTCATTTTGCTGACTTGCTTCTCATGGCCTTCTTCTACCATGCCATTTTCCGTAGGGTTTTTCCTTCCAGTAGCCAGTCTTGGATTGTTTTCTCAGTTGGAGGATGACCAAACTGACATCCAGCAACACAATTTCCATTCACTTTTACAAGCTGGATCACTTTGGGCCTGAATTCAGTACTGTACAAAAATATTTTCTAAGCCATTTTTGAGCAGAACATGGCAAAACATAACCTAATATACAGGTATCAAATGCGAAACAATGAGTACAAAGATAAGAAGTATGGAAAAAGTGGGAAGTGCAAGTAAAAAAAAAATCTACAACCACTACACAAGATGCTCCAGTTTTTAGACCCCAAATTTTTTGAAAAAGGCTGTATCTTAAACCTGGGGAAATACAGCATGCTTCTAGATCTTTTAGTTGCTATGCTTTCTCTCTTCTTACCTGAACATTTTATAAATAATTTGAGGTAGTTTCTTATTGTAGCCTAACAATAATAGTACTGGGAATAAGATCCAATAAAGGGACTCAAAGTATTTTTTCATTCTGTCTGGAAAAAAAAAGAATAATTTGGTCCTATTGGGTTTATCTCATTCTTTCTAAGAACTCTGACTTTCATTGACCTTTTCCTTGTGTGTGCTGTTTTAAGAAAGGATTAGAGATTCGTTCCTTGTCTGTTAGAGTATAAGATAGATATGAAACAAAATGATACAAAAGTCAATACATTTTGGAGGGAAGTCTTTTTGTCTGAGGGGAAGATAGATAGGAAACAGAACAATAAAAAAGTCAATATATTTTGGAAGGAAACTTTTTTTTGTTAAAGAGGACATCTACTGCCTTCATCTTCATGTTCTTTTTCCAGAAAATATGAAATTCTCCTAAATTCAGTTCAAGTTCCATGCTGAAAAAAGAAGAAAACAGAGGTAAAAAAGATTCTTTTACTGGGAGTCAGAAAACCAAGTCTGACACTACCAGAAATTAGCTAAATGACCTTGGATTAGTCATTTTTAGACTGTTTCTGCTTTGTAAATTGAGTTAAATTTAACCTGTAGGATCCCTTCTAGATCTTGCATTCTATCATGCTAGAAAATAAATAAAAGAGGGTACATAAGAGTTTCTATTGGCTGCCTGAAAATGTGAAGCTCTGTCCATGGTAGCCAATGTGGTAATTTCCTGAAAGCTATTTGCTAAATATTTTACTGACAGAGACAAATCATGCAATTGCAAGAATTTAGAATATGAAAAGACTGATTCAGAGATTATCTAGTTCATGGGTTCTAAGCCACATTTGTGTCCAGATTCCTTTAAAGCATATTTACTCTTCTCAGAATAAGTTATTAAAGAGATTGCTAAATCTGAGTTGTGATTAGTGAAAAATAATGATGGAATTTTTCCTCATAAAAGTTTATATACTTTCTCAAATCTATCAGTTTACCTCTTGGCAGTCTGCATATCCCAATTAAATAATCCCTGATTTGGTATAATCTCCTCATTTTTAAGATCTGGAAACTGCTTTGCTCATGTTCATACAACTGGTTAATGGTAGAGCCAGAACTTTAAAAAAAAGGCAGAACTGGATTGTGAATCACAACATTAGGTTTAAGTATCAGTCATATCATGATGTGTCTGATATTGGGCAAGCAGTTTAATTTCTCTTAGCCCTCAATTTCCTAATTTATAAATTAGAAGAGTAGACTAGATAATTACTATAATCTTCCAACTCTAAAAGTCTCCAAATGAACTCAGGTGTTTCTTGCACTATGCAAATTTCAGGTTGACTCCAAACAATATCCAAAAGTACACTTGAAAAAGTGAAAAATTCAGTTCAACCAAATCGTTAGAAGTATGGATACTAAGAGAATAAAGAAGGAGGAAGAAGAGGAAGAAGTTGTATAAGTACATACAATTAATTTACAAAACTGTCAATTTGATGTTTACATGTGGATATCACTGAAATCTTTACAGATTGTAGCTACACAGAGTTGATCTATTGTATTAGTTTACTGTTGATGACAGTTCTATGATATAGGATCCAAATGAGAGGATGCCCATTAATTGGGGAATGGCTAAATAAGTTATGGTACATGAATATTATGGAATATTATTGTTCCATAAAAAAACCATAAATGGTCAGACTCTAGAGAAGCATGAAAAGACTTACAGGATCTGATACTGAGTGAAGGGAGTAGAGCCAAGATAACAATGTACACATCAACAACATCATGAGAGAAACAATCTTGATGGAAGCAGGTCCTCTAGACAGTTCTGAGAGCTAGGACAACTCGACTATGCTATCCTCAACCAGAGGAAGAAAAACAAAACAAAACAGAACACAGAAATAAAAAAAAGTTTCCGAATCTGATGAACACTTTATAAAAATTATCTCTTATGTATCTCTTTCCTTTAATTCTAATTCCACCTGCCAAAAATTCCTAATTTGTATATATGTTTAACAAAATATGTATGTAAAATGCTAATCTGAGTGTTCATTGCTGAGCAGAGGTGGGGTAGGAAGGGAGGGTGGAGGGAAAATTTTAACTTGGAAATATTCATGTACAAATAGATGAAAATAAATAAATTAATTAATTTTTAAAATCATCCTCAAGCAGAGCCAAGATGGCAGCATTTGAATAGTTTTTCCTAGGAGCTCTCTCAAAAATATTCCAAAACCCTTAAAGTTGTGGCTCTAACTACATTTTCAAGAGACAGAACCCACAGAAAGATCCAGTGAGGCAATTCTCCATCCCAAGGTCACCTGGAAAATTGTGGGAAAGTCCTGTTCCACAGGGGGTGGAGGGGGTGACAGCACAGCCACTATTATCATGCCTAGGGAAAGAGCTCCAGTATTCTAGGAACAGCCAGCTGGGATCCTAGATGCCTGGGTCACAGGA
The DNA here is from genome assembly GCF_037893015.1 of Macrotis lagotis. NCBI lineage: Eukaryota > Metazoa > Chordata > Mammalia > Peramelemorphia > Peramelidae > Macrotis > Macrotis lagotis. The sequence continues at coordinate 257,467,039 of NC_133658.1, read as the reverse complement.
AGTTCCAGTTCCCAACAGCAGAAGCAGTTTACTGACCTGGCAACACAGGGAACACCGAGCACAACTTGGAAGATCATCAGGGAAACCTCTGTCAGAGTGAGTGGGAGCCAGCATGGCACTCAAAGCAGCTGTAGCCACCAGCATAGTTGTGGCCCTCAGTGCAGCCCAGATCACAGGAAATAGAAGTAGGCCCAGAGTTGCCCAGCAGCTGCTCCCAGAGTGCTCAACCTATGGAAAGTAAGGGGATGGAAGGAGACTGTCAAGATCTCTCCTCTGGCCCTGGGGCAGGACTCTTGTGCTTTGTCCATATTCAGACCCTGGTCACAGTCTGCAGACTCCCTATTGCCATCTACAGACCAGAGCACAGGCAGGAGAACAGTCAGAGACTCACATACTGAGGTCCTTGCGGTGGTGTCCTAATAATACTCAAAAGCTCAGGAAGCACCCCAAAACTAGGCACAGGCTGGGGAAATGGGTAAACAGGAAAAAAAAGAACCTGACCATAGACAATTATTTTGGTCCAATGCAGGACAAAAACACAATAAGATGAGAAAGTTCCAGCTTCTGTATCTAAATCAAGAAGCAAAGGAGTTGAGCTCAGACTATTTCAGAGCTCAAAAAAGAGTTTGAAAATCAAGTAAGGAAGGTAGAGGGAAAATTGGGAAGAAAAAATGAGGGAGATGCATGAAAAACAAGAAAACCAAGTAAACAGCTTGGTCAAGGTCATCCAAAAAATGCTGAAGAAAAAATGATGTTAAAATGTTGTTAAAATGATGTTAAATGATGTTAAAAACCAGTTTAGGTCAAATGGATAAAACAATTCAAAAAGTTAATGAGGAGAAAAATACCTTAAAAAGCAGAATTGGTCAGATGAAAAAGGCGATAAGAAAGCTCTCTGAGGAAATGAAATCCTTCAAATGTAGAATTGGAAATAAAGGAAGATGATAAATTTGCAAGAAATCAAGACATAATAAAACAATATCAAAAGAAAGAAAAACTGGATGAAAACATGAAGTGTTTGCAAGTATTTGCATAGCTACTTCTCAACAAGTATGATCATACATGTAGCTATGCAAATGCTTGCATATGAAATATTGATTGATCCATTGTTTTGAAAGGGATCTGGAAAAGAGATCTAGAAGAGAAAATTTAAAAATTATTGGGCTACATGAAAGTCATGATTAGGAAAAAGAGTATTGACTTTATTTTTAAAGAATTTCTACAGGAAAATTGTCTTGATATCCTAGAAGTAGAGGGCAAAATAGAAATTGAAAGAACCTACCAATCTCCTACTGAAAGAGATCCAAAAAAAATAACCCTCAGGAGTTCCAGAACTCTCAAGTCAAAGAGAAAATACTACAAGAAGATAGAACAAAACAATTCAAATATTGTGGTGCTACAGTCAGGATTACATAGGATTTAGCAGCATCCACATTAAAGGCTCATAGGACTTGGAATATAATATTCTGGAAGGCAAAAGAGCTTCGAATGCAACCAAGAATCAACTACCCAGAAAAACCGAATATCCTCTTCCAGGGGAAAAGATGGATTTTCAATGAATTATGGGAATTTCAAATGTTACTGTTAAAATGTCCAGAGCTGAACAGAAAATTTGATCTTCAAATACAAGACTCAGGTGAATGAGTAAAGAGTGGACAAGAAGGGTAATTTATGAGGGATTTAATGATGAGGAACTACATGCATTCCTGCATAGGAATATGATGCAGATAATACTCATAAGAACCTTCTCATTTATCAGAGAATTTAGAAGGAGTTTTTATAGTCAAGACACAGGAAAGAGCTGAATTTGAAGGAATATTTTTTAAATTGAGGCAATGGGTGAAAAGGAAATATACTGGGAGAAAGGAAAGGAGAGGTAGAATAGACTAACATATTTCCTGTAAAAGAGCCAAGAAATAGCTTTTTCAATGGTATGGAAGGGGGGAAGGTGAGAGGGAATGAGGGTGCTTCATTATCATCATAAATGGCTCAGAGAGGAAACAACATATAGGGCATAGAAATCTAGAATAAAAAAGGAGAGAAAGGGGGGTGAGAAAGGGGACAGGAGGAAGGGGGGATAGGGGATAAAAGAGAGGATAGATCATGGGAGAGGATAGTCAGATAAATACATTTTCTTTTTTTTCTTTTTTGCAAGGTTATGGGATTAGATGCCCTGTTCATGACCATGAGTATGAGTGGGTGATGGATCTCTGGGGTGGAATGTTGGCTTGGAGTCTCTTGGCCCCAGGGCCAGTGCTCTGTCTGCTGTGCCACTCAGCTGTCCCACAACACACTTTTGATGAGGGACAGAGTGAAAGGAAAGAGAAAACCTAATAATAATTGCTAGTGGGGAGAAATGCACAGAGGGAATTACAATGAACAACATCAACTGTGAAAGTAACTTCTCTGATGGACTTATGATAAAGAAAGCAATCCACCAGAGAGACAGGGCTGATGGTATTAGAATACAGATTGAAGCACATTTTTTTCTCTTTTTTTCACTTTATTTATTATGAGATTTTTTTTATTTTTGTGGACAGAAGGGGTATTATGTTTACTCTTAGAATGAAACTATTTGGGGCAGCTAGGTGGTACAGTGAATAGAGCACCAACCTTGGAGTCAGGAGTACCTGGGTTCAAATGTGACCTCAGACACTTAATAATTACCTAGCTGTATGGCCTTGGGCAAGCCACTTAACCCCATTGCCTTGAAAAATCTAAAAAAAAGAATGAAACTATTTTAGTAATTATAAATAAATTAAAAATATAAATTATTAAAAAAAATTTAAAAACTGGAAAAATAATCCTCAAAAGCTTTGTACATTTTACTTTTATCTATGGTGTAATGAAGAGAACACTAGACTGGAAGTCAGGAAACTAAAGTTCTAATCCTCTTCTTCTATTAACAAATTTAGGCAAGTCAAATCAATTCCTTTTTATAGATTCCAGATTTTGTGCTTTGGAAAATGAAGATAATGAACAAGATGACCTTAAACATCCCCTCCACTTTGCATATTTTTATGATTGGATGATATCAAGCAATAAGATTCTCAAACACCATGTTAACTTTTATCCTTCCTAGTGAGCATCAGGTAGTTAGAATTATTCTGTGAAATTATGTGATTTTTTATTAGAAAAGCATAGAATTATAAATTTTAAAAAGACATTTCAAGAGTTCATCTTGTCCAATCCTCTACCTGAAGACAAGAGAGTTATAATCCCTTCTATAACTAAAATTCTATAATTGCATGCCTCTGAAGACTTAAATCATCCAAGGTCTAAGGTCTTCTAACTTTTAAAGCTCTGAGGTTTCTGAGATTTCTCATTACTTATTGCTTAGAAGGAATATTAAATAATACCCATATATTTTCAATAGAAGGTTTAAGTGAATCAAAATATATAAATGTTAGGGATTATTAATACATTATTATTATCATCAGTAAACACAATTAATAAACATAATTATTGAAGTTTCTTAATTGTTTATAAGTCTAATTTCAGAAGCTACTTCACTTTAATTATTCTGGAATTTTTGAAGGAAAGAAGAATATGTGCCAACATCACTAGCAAGAGATACTGCACAAGGAGAGACTTAAAAAGCAAAATGGTTGATGTCCACCCCCTTAACTTCATCAAAGAAAGTTGCCTTCTCAACAAGTATGATCATACATGTAGCTAGAAAATACTTCACATAGCCCAATTGAGCAACTAAGAAATACTTTGTCAGATCTATGGAAAGGGGAGACATTTTTGACCAAACAAGAAATAGAGAACATTATTGGATGAATTTAACTATATTAAATTTAAAATTTATTACACTAATAAAAAACAATGCATCCTAAATTAGAAGCAAAACAGAAAGCTGGAAAACAATTTTCACACTAGTGTTTCTGAAAAAGGGCTCTTTTCTAAAATACTTAGAGAACCAAACTAAATTTATAAGATTATAAATTATTCTCCAATTGGTAAATGATCAGAGAATAAAAAAGGCAGTTTTCAAATGAAGAAAATAGAGAGGGCAGAGCCAAGATGGGGACAAGAAGAGATTGAGCCTTAGGAGCTCTCTGATAAAACTCATAAGCTAAGGACTCTAACTAAACTTTCAAGAGACAGAAGCCACAAAGGGACCCAGTGAGGCAGTTCTCCTACTCAAGGTAACCTGGAAAAGAGCAAAAGGCTCTGCTCCCCAGGTCGGAGGGACGCCAGCCAGAGGGGTGGCCCACCAGAGCCAAAGAACTTCAGCCTCCCGGAGGCAGCCCCAGGGCGCTGGGAGCCGGGGCTCACAGCAGCAGGGGAATCTCTTGAGCTGTACCCCGAGGAGCACCGGGCACAAAGTGGGGGAACAGCGGGGGACCTCTGCCAGAGCAGCACCTGGAGCCCAGCCTTCAGGGCACACATGGTCTTTCTGCAGCCCAGATCTGGAAATAGAAGCAGGCAGAGTCAGTAAGCAGGAGCCTCCAGGGCATGAGTCCATTGAGCTGAGGGAGGGGAGTGAAGAGAGACTGCAGAGCTCTGTCCTCTGCCTCTGGAACAGGACTCTGGGGCTCTGACCACATTCAGATCCTGATCGCAGTCTAGGCCCCCCTGTAGAACAGTAGGGCCCCCCCCACCTCAGCCCTGTGGCAGAGGGGGGTGCTTATGGTCATTCACAGACCAGGAGGAAGGACAGAGCCTCACACACTGAGACCCTTGTGGGAGTGTCCCAAAAGCTCAGGAAGCACCCCAAAACCAGGCCCAGGCTGGGAAAATGAGCAAGCCGAGAAACAAAAGGAAGACTATTGAGAAATATTTTGCAAATGAGCCCAAGAAGGATCAAAATACTCAGTCTAAAGAGGAGGAAGCACAAGCTCCTGCATCTAAAGACTCCAAGAAAAACAGAAATTGGGCTCAGGCTATGACAGAGCTCAAAAAAGACTTTGAAAATCAAATGAGGGAGTTGGAAGAAAAACTGAGAGAAGAAAGGAAAGAGATGCAGGAAAAACATGAAAATGAAGTCAGCAGCTTAGTCAAGGAAATCCAAAAAAATGCTGAAGAAAATAGGATGCTAAAAACCAGCTTAGGTCAAATGGATAAAACAATTCAAAAAGTTATTGAGGAGAAGAATGCTTTAAAAAGCAAAATTGGCCAGATGGAAAAAGAGATAAGAAAACTCTGAGGAGAATAAATCCCTCAGACAAAGAATAGAATTCAGGGAGATTGATGAATTTACCAGAAATCAGGAATCAATACTTCAAAACTAAAAAAAATGAAAAATTAGAAGAAAATGTGAAATATCTCATTGAAAAAACAACTGATATGGAAAACAGACTTAGGAAAGATAATTTAAAAATTATTGGAATACCTGAAAGTCATAATCAGGAAAAGAGCCTTGACATCATTTTCAAAGAATTATTACAGGAAAATTGCCCTGATATTCTAGAAGCAGAGGGCAAAATAGAAATGGAGAGAATCCACTGAGCCCCCCCAGAAAGAAATCCCAAAAAACCAACCCCTAGGAATATTATAGCCAAGTTCCAGAACTCCCAAGTCAAAGAGAAAATATTACAAGCAGCCAGAAGGACACAGTTCAAATATCATGGAGCTGCAGTCAGAATCACACAGGACTTAGCAACAACTACACTGGAAGCTTGTAGGGCTTGGAATACAATATACCAGAAGGCAAAAGAGCTTAGAATGCAGCCAAGAATGAACTATCCAGCAAGGCTGAATGTCCTCTTCCCAGGAAAAAGATGGACTTTCAATGAACCAGGGGAATTTCAAATGTTCCTGTTAGAATGGCCAGAGCTGAACAGAAGGTTTCATCTTCAGATACAGGACTCAGGTGAAGCATGGAGATTGGATGAGAAGGGGAAAATATGAGGTACTTAATGATGATGAACTGCATGTATTCCTGCATAGAAAAATGACACTGATAATACTCATATGAACCTTCTCAGTTAATAGAGCAGGTAGAAGGAGCTTTTATAGATAAAGCACAGGAGAAAGCTGAATTTGAAGATAAAATATGATGTAAAAATGGAATCAATAGAAAAAAGGGGAAATATAATGGGAGAAAGAAAAAGGAGAGGGGGAATAGGCCAAGATATTTCATATAAGATTTTTTTTATTACAATGAGCTATTGCAATGATATGGAAGAGGGGAGGCAAGGGGGGATGAGGGAACCTTTGCTCTCATCAGAGGTGGCTAGGAGAGGAAACAGCAAATATACTCAATGGGGTATAGGCATTTGGAGTAAGAAGGAGGGGGGAGAAGGGGGAAGGGGTGGGGATGTGAATAAAGGAGGAGAGGATTGGACCATGGGGGGAGAGTGGTCTGATATAACACATTTTCTTTTTTACTTCTTGCAAGGGGCTGGGATTGGAAGGCCTGCCCAGGACCATAGGGCCAGGTAGATGCTAGGCCTAAGGGGTGGTATGGGGGCTCAGGGCCTCTTGGCCCCAGGACCAGGGATCTGTCTTCTGTGCCACTCAGCTACCCTACAGCAGAGTCAGAGTAAAAGGAGAGAGAAAATATAGTACATGGTAGTGGAGAAATAAGAAAGGAGGGAGTTGTGATTAGATTAGCAATGGCAACATTGGAAAAATATGGAAGTAACTTTTGCAATGGACTTACCATAAAGAATGTGATCCACCCACGACAGAGTTGTTGGTGTTGGAACAAAGACTGAAGCACATTTTTTATTACTATTTTTCGGGGGAGGGTGCAGGGCAAATGGGGCTGAGTGGCATGCCTGGAGACACATAGCAGGGTGATCTTTCGGTGTCTGGGGCCGGATTTGGACCCGGGTGCTCCTGGCTCAAGGGCCGACGCTCTGTCTGCCACCCAGCCACCCCTACTATTATTACTATTTTATTTTATTTTATTTTGGGTCTTTTTTTTTCTTCTTTTTGGTTTTCGCAGGGCAGTGGGTATCAGGTGGCTTGAATGTCACATGGCTGGGTGATTTTTGGGCTTACGAGGCTGGATATGGGTTTGGGTGCTTGTGGCTCCAGGGCTGGTGTTTTGTCCATTGCGCCACCTGGCCATACCTACAATTATTACTATTATTTTTTTATTTTAATTTTTTTTCTCTCCCCTTTACTTTTTTCGCCCAAGCAAGTATATCTATATTCATGGGGGAGGGGTATTTTGTTTACTTGTAAATAAGAATATTTTATTAATGTAAAAAAACATTTGTACAAAATGAGAATAAAAAATAAATTTAAAAGTGAAAAAAAGAAATTAGAGTAATATATAGTCATATGAAAAAATGTTTCAAATCACTATTGATTAGAGAAATGCAAATTAAAACAACTATGAGGTACCACTTCATACCAATCAGATTGGCAAATATGATAAAAAAGGAAAAATGATCAGTGGAGAAAATGATAGAAAACTAGGACACTAATGTATTGTTGATGTAGTTGTGAACTGAACCAAACTTTATGGAAAGCAATTTGGAATTATGCCCAAAGGGCAATAAAATTGCACATAAACGTTGATCCAGAAATACTGCTACTAAGTCTATATCCCAAAGAGATCAGGAAAAGGGTAAAAACTCCACAGCTACAAAGAATATTTATAACTGCTCTTTTCATAGTGCCAAAAATTTGAAATTAAGTAGATGCCCATCAATTGGTAAATGATTGAACAAATTGTGGTATATGAATGGACAGAGTTTAGAGAAGCAGGGAAAGTCTTGCATGAACTGATGCTGAATAAAGTGAACAAATTTATACATACTAACAGCAACAATGGGTGATGATTGGCTAAAATGGACATGTTCACTTCAATAGTTCAATAATCAGACAATTCTAAAATAATTGTGATGGAAAATACTATTTATGTCCAGAGAAGTAAATTCAGGTCAAATTTTACTATCTTCAATTTTTAAAAGTTGTTAATCTAATTTTTTTCTCTAGAATGTTTTTAAATTTGATTTCATCCTTCTTTATATGTTTAGCGTATATTAAATTGCTTTCTGTCAGGGGCGAGGAGGAGGAAAGGAAGGAGGGAGTAAAATATAAAACTCAAAACCTTGAAAAAAAATATCATTGAAAATTACCATTGCATGTAGTTGGAAAAATAAACAAAATATTTTGTTAAAAAATGGTTGGGGATGGGGTGGTACAGTGGATATTACTGGCCTGGAGGCAGGAGAACCTGAGTTCAAATCCAGCCTCAGACATTTGATACTGACTTAGTTGTGTGACCTTGGTCAAGTCACTTAACCCCATTGTCTTACCAAAAAAAAAAAAACAGATTGGTGACTTCCCCCTAAGTTCATCAACCAAAGTTGTCTTCTCAACAAGTAAAATCATACATGTAGTTAGAAAAGACTTCACATAGACCAATTAGGAGATCAAGAAATAACGTTATCTGTCAGATCTATGGAAAGGAAAGAAAAATTTATGATAAGAAATCGAGAACATTATAAATTGCAAAATGGAAATTTAAAATATTTGCACTCATGCAGCCAAGATTAGCAGGAAAACAGAAATCTGAGAAATGATTTTCACAGCTAGTGTTTCTGACAAAGGATTTATCTCTAAAATAAATAGAGAACAATAAAATTTATAAGATTACAAATCATTCCCCAACTGACAAATGGTCAAAGGATATAAACAAAGTTTTCATATGAAAAAATCAGAACATATATATATATGAAAAAAATGCTCCAAATCATTATTTATTAGAGAAATGCAAATTAAACAACTATGAGGTACCACCTCACACCTAGCAGATTGGTTAAGATAACAAAAAAGAAAAATGATATTTGTTGGAGAGAATGTGGGAAAATGGGGACATTGATGCACTGTTGGTGGAGTTGTGCACTGATCCAGTCATTCTGGAGAAGAGTCTGGAACTATATTCAAAGAACAATAAAAGTGATCATGCCCTTGACCTGCCAATATCAATATTAGTTCTACATCCAAAAGAAATCATAAAAAAATGTGAGAAGAGTCTTACATGTTCAAAAGTATTTATAGCAGTTCTTTTTATAGTGTCAAAGAATTGGAAATAAGAGAATGCCAATCAATTAGGGAATAATGAACAAACTATGGAACTTGAATGTTATGGAGTATGAATGTTCTATAAGAAATCATGAGTGGATTGACTTTAGAGAATCTGGGAAAGAATTACATGAACTGATGCTGACTGAAGGGAGACGAACCAGGAGTACAATGCAAACATTAACAACATTGTGAGATGATCAGCTATGAGGGATGCATCTTCTCTCAGCAGTTCAGAGAACACGGATAACCCTGAGAGATTTTCTATGGACAATGTCATCCACATTCAGAGAAAAAAACATGGAATTTGGAAGTGTACTATGCTCATTTTTTAAAACTTCTTATGTTTTTCCTTCGTATTTCATGGTTTTCTTTCTTTCTCATTAGTTTTAATTCCTCTTACACAAAATGACTAATAAGTTAAACACAAATGTACTTATACAACTTTTCCCAGACTGTTCACTGCCAAAGGAAAGGAGGATGGTAGAAAAATGTGCAAGTCAAATTTGCAAATAGATGAATTTTGAAAAACTACCATATCATGTAATTAGAAAAATAAAATAAAATTTCAATTAAAAAAGGAAAGACTTTAGAGACCATCTGGTCTCATCTTCTATTTATAAATGAAGATATAAACACTTAGAAAGGGTGATTTGCCAATGGTCTCAAAAGTAGCACATGTCAGAGTCAAGATTTGAATTCTAGAGCCCATGGAAATTTCATTACATGACGCTGCCTCCTTCAGGAGTAAGATTCAAATGGCTTCTTGCAAATGGCTTCATTTATCTAAAAACCACTTGACATCTGCCTCATAGGATCCTACTCCTACACAGTAGCCAGGTCAAACATATGTACTCTTTACTCTGGCCAGGCAGAAAGATTTCAGTGAAATTATTCTATCATAGGAAAAAAGAGTTTTCTCTTTCTTTTCTTCACATTTCTAAGTTTAAAAATATCATTTATTAAGTACATGTTTCATGTAAATAATTGTAATAGATTCTGAGAGAAATAGGAAGATGAATAAGACGGGCACTTTGCCATCATGAAATTAACAATTTGATGGTAGGGATATGATGGAGACACAAATAACTATAAAATAAAAATCATAGCTGAAACAGGCCTAAGAAAAATGCTAACCAATATGTATAACACATCAAAAGAAAAGATTATATAAATGGGAAAATAAATTATCCAAGAAAACTTTTTATTATTTTTAAAATTCTATTGGTATCTTTTGTTTTTATATTAATTTCATTTGCAAATACAATCCTACCCCTTCTCTCCTCAAAGATAAAAAAGGAAGAAAAAGAAAACCAGCTAAGCAAATATAGCTAATATTTCCACTGAGTCTGACAGTATGGGAAATGTTTAGTCACACACCTTCTCAGAAAAAGGAAGGGCATGCATTTTCCCCATATCTTTTTCAGGACCAAATTTGGTCAATGTAACAGTTGATTTTGATTTGTTTTTGTTTTTGCTTTAGTTTTTCCATTTGCATCATTGCAGTTACTGTGAATATTGTTTTTCCTCATTCTTATCATGTCACTCAGCATTAGTTGATCATGCTTTTTGAATTCTTCATATCTCTTCATTGACAAATATAATGGCCTTTTCTTTTAGTACTTATGCTTCTTGATCTCTATTCCTCTCTAGGTTTTTAACAATATTGCTCACTCCTTGTTCTCCTTCTGAATCTTTACTCTATTATGGCAATAAAGTGTTTGCCAAGACTGACTTCAGCAATCTTTTCTTCTCCCTCTATACTGTTATGTTTGGTAATCTCATCAGTTCCCTTGGTTTAATTTATAATTATGTAAATAAATCCCCAAAATCTCATAATCTATTTATCCAATCCTAATCTATCTCCTGACCTTGCATTTTATATTTCCAACAGTTTATTGGAATCTAAAGCTGGATATTCATTTGATAGTTTGAATTCAGCATATCCAAGATGGAATTAATTATCTTTCCCTGTTCACAAATACCTCCCTCTTTCTAACTTTCCTGTTACTAAGGAGAACATCACCATCCTCTCAATTCCATATTTCCAACCTCAATGACATTTTCAACTTCTCACTTTCTCCATTACTACCCCATCTTCAAACTGTTTCAAAATCCTGTATAATCTATTTTCCTACATCTTTCATTTATGTACTTCTCTGATACTGCAACCATATTGATATATCTTTATGCAAGCATTTTTGTTTTAGTCTCCCTTGTTTCAAGTCCCTTCCCATTTCTATTTCCATCCTCCACCCATCTGTCAAAATGATCTTCTTAAAGGGTATGTTTTACCATTTCAGTCATTCTGCCATTCAATAAACTAGTAGTTCACTATTACTTCCAAATTCAAATACAGAATCTTCTGTTTGGTTTTTAAAATTCTTAGAATATGACTCCATTCTGCCTTTCTACTCTTTTGTACTCTTACTCCTCCCTATATAATCAACAAACCACTAAGTCAGAAACTTCAAAGAAACCAGGGGAGGAAAGATGCAAAGGACATAGATTGAGTAGTTAGTAGCAGATATTAAACTATTTTATAATATGAAAGCAATGCTGAAGTGTAAGAGGATAATTTTAATTATTTTTTAGGGTTTTTTTGAAAGGCACTGGGGTTAAGTAGCTTGCCCAAGGCCACACAGCTAGATAATTATTAAATGTCTGAGGCCAGATTTGAACTCAGGTACTCCTGACTCCAGGGCCGGTGCTCTATTCACTGTGCCCCTAGCCGCCCCTAATTTTAATTATTTTAAATTAAATTTCTCTTGTGTAAATAAAATCTATGTAGCCAAGAAGAGAAGAAATGCAGAAAATGGCCAGGAATGGGAGCAGGGGTGGAGGTAGGAAACGTTTCATAGATGACCTTTCAAGTACAATGTTATTGGGTTGGAATATTGCTGTAGTGTGGAAGACAATGAACCAGTAGTTTAGAAAAACAAGGCAAGACTTGGATTTATGAAGGAAGATGCTATCCACCTTCAGAGAAACAGGGTAGGAGGAAATAAGCATAGTACAATGTTATATTTTTGTGTATGAGTGTATATGTGTATGTTTGTAGATATCTATATGTATATTTGTATATACATATATAAATACTCATACTTAATTGGAGCCTTCTTGGGGGGAGGGGAAAATGGGAGGAAAGGTAAAAGTGAACCAAGGGAACAAAAAGAAAACCAAGGAAGCAAAGAAAAGCTGGACAACTTTGAAAAAAATATGCAACATTTATTATTATAGGTTTTCTTGAAGTGACCATGTATTTTTAGTGAACTCTCTCTATGGTATATTGTGTAGCAATGTTTCTTTATCTTTTCTCATTTTGTATTATTTAAACTTAAAAAATTACCAAAAACCAGTTTACTGACAATAGCTTCCTTACTATTCCCTGCACAGAATGGTTCAACTCTTGACTGAGATTTCTCAATGACTATCCCCCATGCCAGGAACAAATTTTCTACACATTTCTCTTTCCTGGCTCCCTTGGCTTTCTTCAAATTTCATCTATAATTCTTTCTTATGAAAGGTTTCTGTGAGAAATCTTTTTCTAGTCTCCCTCTAATGGTAATACTTTCCTTCTATTGTCTCCATTAGATTGTGAACTGTTTTTCTTTATATTCTCAGCACTTGGCACAGTCTGGCATGTAGTTGGCCCTTCATAAACGCTTGCTGATTTGACTTCATAATTTTGCACAATTATATTATGACTCCATCTTGCCTCCAGAAAGTATGTTATATTCTCTTACATTCAAATATCCCATTTTGTTCATCTATTTCCTCAATTAATGAGCATCTATTTTTACATCCATTTCTCTGCTCTCTCAAAAAAGTGTCACCATGAATACTTTCATATATCTGGTAACTTTGCCTATATTTTTAACAAGACATCTTTCTTAATCCCTCCAGTTGCTTCTATTTTAGGTAATAGCTATGCATATGTGGGAATATATACATTGTCTGAATATAAATACAAATATATATATATATATATATATGATATACATTTACATATAATACATGTTTTCTTCCCTGCTACACAATACAAGCTCTATTAGGACAGGGATTATGTCACTTTCTGGTATAGCACTAGTATTTAGCAAAAATTTCTGACACACAGTAATGCCTTAATAAACTCTTGTTTATTAATTGATTGATTTGACTACTCTGGAACATATGCTACAGTGAAATCACTGGGTCAAAGAATATCAATTTTTTTAGTAAAATCCAAATTACATTCCAAAACAACGGTGTTTATTGAGTTTGTCTTGCATGTCCAACATGGTTTATTCTCATGGGTGGTCTTCTTTGCCAATTTGCTAAGTGTGAAGCAAAACTTCATTGCATTTTTTTCTTACTTTTAGTGATTTGCTTTGGTTGGAAATGGTTTCCAGTTCTTTTGTGAATTTTTACTTATATATTCATTCAAGGATATTTTTGGTCTTATATATTTGTGTTAAATCCCTGTGCAACAGATACCTAGAAATAATTGATGCAAATATTTATCAATCAATTGCTTCTTAGATTCTTATCTAAGTTGCATGATTTTGTTCTTAAAAACTCCCTTTTAATTTCCTGTTAACTGGAATTATCTAGGCTATATTTTGTGATAAATCTATCCTTTACTTTGTTTAAAAACTCTCTCCTTGGCCATATCTTTATAAAAGATAAAGAATTGGATTTTTTTCCAAGTTTTTAAATTTTTCTTGACCTTTTTTATATTCAGTTCAAATATCCTATCTTTACTTTTTGTGGTATATATTATGTATAATAATTCCTACCCAACTGCTTCTTAGTTTTCTCAATAATTTTTGTTAAATAGGTAATTCTTCCCAAGTAATTTATGTTCCTGAGTTTATTGAACACTGAGCTATTGAGTTGAATTGTTTGTGATTCTTCCTTATTTGGTTTGTTCAATTGATCTACTTTCCTATTTTTAGACTAGCACCAAATAATTTTGATGACTACTATAGTGTAATTTCATACTGGAAAGTATTAGTCATTCTTCATTTCTACTTTTTCCCCTATTATTTCACTTGAGATTCTAGATCCTTTGTTCATAAATATTGCTGTATTTTTTTCTATCTCTATAAAGTTAATTGGAAGCTTTATTGATATATCATAAATTTTCTAAATTAATTTGGAAACTATCATGATTTTCATCATGTTGACAAGACCCAATTCTAAATAATGATCATGCTTCCAATTATTTAAGTAGTCATTTGTTAAAGAGTGCTTTATAGTAGAATTTATGTGATTTATGTGTGCCTTAATATATGGAATCAAATACTTTATATTTGTATTTTTAATTATTTGTCAATTCATCAATGATTTATTAAACTCCTATTATGTGTAGAGCACTATGTAAGATAGAAAGACACAGCATTTAGATAAGACATCATCCCAGCTCTGACAGAGCTTAGAATATTATAGGGAAGTCAAATACATATACAGATAGCCATCAAGACTGAAGTGGAACAAAATGCTATGTGAGGTCAGGAAGTGGCAAAATAATCATTACTGATTAGCAGGACCAGAGAAAGATTCACATTAGTGACAATAATTGGAATGAGTTTTAAAGGATGAATTAGAGAAGGTCGCAAGAATTTATTGATTAGCTACTATGTGCCAGACACTGGGCTACTAACTTAACAGACATTATCTTATTTGACCTCACAACAACCTTAAGGTAGATGCTATTATTTTCCCCTTAATATATTTGGGGAAACTAAAAAGACAAAGCTTAAATGACCTTCCCAGGTTCACACAACCAGTTAGTGTATTTGGGACCAGAGTCGAACTCAGGTCTTCCTGACTTTAGGTTTGGTGTCCTATGCACTCTACCACCTAACTGCCTCAGAATTCAACAAAGAAGGTAAAGGAGATATTCCAGATATAGGCAGTAGCATAAGAAAAGCAACAGGGAAAGGAAAATCTGGGGAATATTTGGGAAAGAAAGTCCAGTTTGGTTAGAGTCCTGAGTACAGGGTAAGGATCAGTATGAGATAAGGCTAGAAAGGTAGTTTCGTCATGAGCTTGTGGAGGTACTTGCTTTCTAGGAAAACAAAAATTCTAATAGCTAAGATAAAAGGTAGCCACTAAAAATTTTTGAGTAGATCAATATCATAACCAGATCATAACCAAATAGACAAGAGTCTGGAATCCACTGAAATTAAGAGAAGGAAAATTCAGAGAATTCTCAAAAGGCATGTACACAAATTCCTTCTCACTGTGACCTAAAAAAGAAAAAAAACCCTTCCCTAATGAAGTATTCTCTTTTTAGACATGGTCTTCATGCCTTTTAGTCATCTTTTGGTAAGTAAACAATGCCTCTCATATATGCCTGAAGAAATAAATTGGAATCCAAGAAGAATCCTGTTAAATCTTCCTGAGCTACTGTGATAATTTCCTTTTCATGATGAGGAGAAACAGCATTGGTCATTGCTAAGCCAAAGCAGGAAACCCTGAGCCAAATGTAAGAGCAAAAGACCTGAGAAGGATAACAGAATAATTATTGACAGCTTGCTTCTTCTGAATGAATCCAGTATCAAATGGTGGTAGCAAAGAGATTAAAAGTCAATATTCCAGGGGTTTGTTCCCAGTTCTTTCCCAAGCTCACTGTGTGACTTTGGGCAAGTCATTAATTTCTTGCAGCCCCAAGAACCTTATCTGGAAAACAGAGATAAATGGAGACAATGCCTAGTTGCTACAGTCTGCTGGGGTCCCTGGATAAAACATGAGTGGTGAGAGCAAATTCTTATGTTCAAACTGCTTTACCAATGTTAATTAATCCTCCCAGCATCCCCAAAACACTGTAATATTATCCTTATATCACAGCTGTGGGACCTGAAGCAAAGAGAATAAATGTCTTGTCCAAAGATATAGAAGAAATCAGCCCCAGAGCAGGGATTAGAAATCCATAGGGTTTATATTCAAAGGTTTTAACTCCATCTTATGAAATATGAGTGTGCCTGAATCATTCTGAAAATGCAGGTTCTGTGACAGTGAATTTTAAAGGGAAAATATGGATACTTATTCATAGTACAGTGGATGTTTAAAAATTAATCTACTCTATTATTTTGGGAGGTAGAAAGTCTTTTAAGCCCTATAAACAACAAACAGAGCTTTTCAAGGATCCATAGGCAGTTTTAAGAATCCCTTCATAGGTTATAGAATATAATTAATTGCCACTGTTAGTCTGAAGTTTTGAATTTTCTTGGCTCCCTACTAATCTACTCTCTTAGGCTTGTTGATTTGTCCATCAAATTAAGACTGCTCAGTGGGAGCTTCAGGGTCTTTTTCTATCAAGTTAAGCACTACAATTATGAGTGGAGGGAAGAGTGGTTGGGTTTAAACATCACTTCTGTGTTCTGATATAGGGGAACAAAATCTTTTGGATGTTTCCCCCTTACATTTTCCTTAGCCAATAATAGGCTGTTTTCCTTTCATTTTTTTCCCCCATTGGACTAGTGTGACATTCCTTCCCAGGTCCAATCTGTTTCCCTTCAAAACATCCTATGTTTAAATGCAAATTACTGAAGTATAAATTTACATAGTACTTTATGGTTTATTTCCAAAATATTAATTGTACCATATGATCTCAGATCTCCACCGAACAGTTATTCAGCACCTACCACTTAGGGAGTAATGGTCTGAACAGAGTGAACAACAAAGATAAACTAGACATGACAGTTCTTTTCATGAAGTTTGTAATCTCTATCTGGCCACTGGATCCAGATGGCTCTGGAGGAGAAAGTAAGGCTGGTGAATCAGCACAGCCCCCCCCCCTAAAATCCAATTCACATGCTTGTCATGGTATCACCTAATTGATATCATGGTTTTCTTTGAGAATGAAGGATGCTTCCTCTGTTTTTAATGCCTTACCCTAACAGTAGAAACCTGTGTATTTTTGTCTCTTTATTGTTAATATGACAATTTTTTTCAAGTCATCTAATGAAGAGTGGGAGGTGCTAAACTCCAGTTAGATTTGTTCAACCATTAAACAAATCCTTCTGCTATAGACCATTCAAGCTACCAAACATTCTCCTGTTTGAAAATTTCCTCATAAAATGTCCTCCTACTTTCAGAAGAGAAAATGTGGGTCTGATTTTATTTGCAAAAATCTCTTTTAAATCCCAAATTGGACATATACATTTTTGTTTCTTTGCTCTCATTTCTATTTCTCCTTTACTCTTCATCAGTCTAAATCTTAGGACAATGGAAGAATAGGTCTAGAAATGGAAGAGAAATATAAGGCCATCAATTACAACCAATCAATTTATTTTTGAGAAAGCTAAGTCCAGAGAGGTTTTAACTTTGCCCAACTTTGTGCAAGTAGTGTCAGAGAAAGAGGAAAGGGAAAAAGAATAATTCTTTATGAAGCTCCTACTGTGTGCACCTGCGCTGTGCCAAACACTACAAATGTTATCTAATTATTTGTCACAACAATTCTGGGAGTTAATAATAAAAATCAATAACATTAAGGGAGTACCTTCTGATCTCATTTGATCTTCACAACAACCCTAGAGGTGTTATTATGATGTCCATTTTATGGTTGGCGAAAATGAAGTGGGCAGAGGTTAAATGACATGGCCTAGGTCACATAACCAGCAAGTGTCTAAGTTTGGATTTGAACTCCAGTCCTCCTAACTCCAGGTCCAAAATTATTGCCATTGGGTCTCTGTGTCATTTAACTGTGTGCATACACACACACACACACACACACACACACACACATTCTGACCTGAAAGGAATCCACTGCATTTCCTTACTGCCTCTTAAGTGGTATTTGAATCCAGGTTCCCACTGCTCAAGTTACATATTCTCTAAAGAGAATTTTTTTTGACTGATGAGGAGATCTGACACACTAACCAAGCACTAGTAATAAAGTTAAACTCATAGTAGATAATTTTTATCTTGTTCAGATGTGTAGCCCCATTTGGGGTTTTCTTGGAAAAGATACTGGAATGATTTCCCATTTCCTTCTCCAGTTTACTTTATAGATGATGAAACTGAGGCAAAAAAAGTTAAATGACTTGTCCAGGATCACACAATTATTAATTGTCTAACACAAGATCTGAATTCACAAGTCTTCCTGATTCTAGACCCAATCTATACACTTTGTCACCTAGTTGACCTATTAGATAATTTAGCAATTGCATAGAGTCCATTATAATTTTATGGTCTTTTATCTCCAACTATTTTGTGAATTATTTGAAAGGATAAACCATATATCATTTGTTATCTATATCCCTTTGGTATCATATAGTACATATAGTGAGTCCTCAAATACTTGCAAAATGTTTGAGTGACTGGCATTAAATTTGGGTACCATGGATACAATAAAGCTTTCGCTATAGTAATGTATATTTGTTAGTATCTAAGAACCAATGACAAACATCACAAAGGCTCAATAGCAGAAATATGAGTGATTACATGTGTTTCTGGGTCATTTTTAATGAAGTCAAATACTCTATGGACCTTCTCTGGAACCATTGCAATAAAATAGTATACTCTGTGAGTACTCTACAAGGAAAACAAGAACTCAACTAACATATTTTAAATATTTCTTTGATTTCCCTTGTTACTCCCAAATTTCAAATCTCACACCAGACTATTCATATAACTATAAATATTACATATCACAGTAAATATAAAAATAGGAAAGGCAAAAAGGAAAGAAAGGTATAAAAGGAACTGACGAGTTGAATTCTATAAGTATTAATAAATGAACTTGTCTTTGAAAGGATTTAATAAAGGAATCTTGGATTTTTGTTCAGTCCTTCTGGATGTCATTAGATTAAAACTTCAAATTCTCCGAGGTGGAAGGGATTACAGAGGGTACCTAATTCAACTGATTCCTGGGCAGCAATCCTGTCTACAATGTCTTCAGGATGTAGTCAACCACTCCTGTCATTGGAGAACCAATGATGCAGAATTAACTACTTCGTATGAAGGAATTTATAATAATTTTGACAAGTCCTAATTTTTAGAAATTTTTCCTTTAATCAAAACAAAATGTTATGTTTTACAGTTTTGAACCATTATCTTCTTTGGGTCCAAGCAAAACAAGTGTAATCCTTCTTTAACATTTCCATCCTTCAAATTACATGTACCCAATCACTATGCCCTTCATAAATGTCTTCTCTGTATTTAATATCATCCACTTCTTCAATTTCTCTTTATGTGACACAGTCTCTGACCCCCTCTTTCTTTCTGTAAACTTGCTCTAGACTTGCTTCAATTTAATGATATCCTTCACAAAATTTGTCACTAAGAAAAGAACACAATACTTCAGATGTGGCATAACCAGCACCACTTTAGACTAGATGTTAGAGGCAATAGTAGTGGTCTAAATTGCTAGGAAATTTGAGTCCTCATTCCCTTTATTCAAGGTCTCTGTTGCAGGACTGAATCTCCTTTATGATTTAATGAACAAACCAAATTGTACAGGTTCAGGATGGACCTGTCTTGCATAGCAAACAATATTGAAGTAGTGAGGCATGTTAAGTAGAAGAGTCAGAAGAACAGTTTGTCTTGCCTATGTCATTTCCTAGACTTATAAAACAATTTATCAAAATCTCTGTTTACTCATTTCTAAAATTAGGATAATAATGTTTGACCATCTATCTCATAGGATTGCTAGGAGAATTAAATACATTCTATAACCATTATGCCTTACTTTTTCTTTGAAACCTCTTATATACTACTCTTTAAGTAAAACAATTTATCCATAGCCACAAGCCAATATAAAATCATTTTATTCCTTCCCTTATCAAAACATTTTTTCTTAAGCTTTATTTCCGACTTTCACATAGCAAATGTTTTCCCAAGATGAATTATGTTACATGAAAACTGATTAATTCTCTTGGGACAATCCATGAGGTATCTTCCAATTCAAAAACATTGATTCAAGTTTTGATTCCTGGACTTAAAGTCTTTCTGCTTGTTAGGACCTGCCAAGATTTGTACTTGATCTACTAAATTTACCTCTCGAAGCCAACCTTCCCCACTAGGATCAGGCATAGGAACAGGACTCAATATCCTTGTGCATATCCAATATACTTAATCCTTCCCTTTGAGATAGGAAAAAATGAACTTTTACTACAGATGAAAGGATGTGGGAAAAAAATAAATTTCTCTATCACTACACCCCATTTATCCAGTCTCCTGAAGGTGTCCTATACAGCCCTCTCTAGAATAGGGTGGCTATACTCTATTTCTTCTGTGTGTTTGAATTTTATCATGGATTGTGGTAGTTACTGTTTTGCAATTCTGACTGTCTCTGAATGCTCTCTAGGCAAGCCATGCCTCACCAGAAGATTTAGATTCAGATATTTTATTCAGAAACATGTGTCCAACAAAAATAGTCTCTGAGGCTCTCAAATTGTAACTAATTCAATTATTCAAATTAAAATGGCAACTTAACAAAAAATAAACAAAATATAAAATACAAAATACAAAATAAAAATATAAAAATATACAAAAAATATTAAAAAATACAAAATATAAAAAAACAAAAAATTAAATGTATGAGTGATCAAACGAATTTCATGGGTGGACATGCCTATATAAATATATAAATATATATATATATATATATATATATATGTGTATATATATATATATATTCCACCCCTTCCCAAGAATCCCCTCAATATGGTCTCTCCATTATTAGTAACCATTATACAAGTACTCTACTCTAGAAAGATTAACAGATTCATTGTCCCCCAAACTTGTCATGTGAATTATTTCCATGTCTTTCACCCCACATTAGGAATCTCCTCTCCAAATTTCTACTCACTGTTAAATCCTAACCCAAATCATACTTTCTCCAGTAATATCTCTATGGTCACCATAACAATGACAAATAATAAAATCAATATTAGTAAAAACTCTTTAGAAGCTTTATTTCATGAATCCTCATAGCACTGTGAATTAGGTTCTTCAAATACTGCCCCCGTTTTCTAGGCAAAGATGCTGAGATTCAGAGAGGTCACATTCTCAACCATGGTCATATAGAGAGTGATAGAGAAATAAAGCTGAATCCAGGTCAAACCCACTATATATATGTATATATACATACATACATATATATATATATATATATGTATGTATATGTATGTATACTTCACATTACCCCTCCTATAGTCAACAGATTTCCCCTCCTGTAGTTCCCTCATCTTTCCCTAATCTTTAATCATTCTTTAGCAGTTCATTACTTCCTTGCTGCCTACAAACATGTCTGAATTTTTTCCCATCATTTAAAAAAATATCATTACTAAATACTACTATCTTCAATATTCATCTTACTATATGCCTCCTCCTTTTCTCAGCCAGACTTCTTGAGCCCCTACCCTCAAGGAGCTTACATTCAACTGTAAGGGCATAATATGCAAACATATTAGTATACATTAGAGACAGGAAAGAGAACTTAAGCTATCCAAAAAGTTAGGGAATCAGGAAATGTTTTCTCTAAGAGTTATCATATAAAGACAACTAATGATTCTAAGGAATAGAGGAGAGGATGAGCATGCTTCAAATGGATAAATCTGCCTGTAGAAAAGCATGTTAATTTTCATCTTCATACCATTTGGAAGTTAAAACAGAGTATAATAATATCATGTTATTTCTCTCTATGCAGCGAGAGGAATTGAGAATTTTAAGTGTTGAACAAGAGTTAAAAATTGTCAGCTGTAGAATGCATACTTTTAGGCAGGTTCATTTCTTTTCATGCACAAAGATATCTCTTCATCTGCTGTAACACTGATTTAGAGGTCCGAGTGTATAGTGTAATGATGCAGTTTTTAGCATCACTAGATGTGAAGTGTCACATTTGCATCTGTGGACCTTTTTCAAGGGAGGGTTTATTTTTAGAAAATAGATATAAAATTTCAAATCTTGATATTTTTCCAAGATTTCTTTTATTTCCCATTTGAAATACCCCTGATTTTATTTAAAAAGCAACTATATTTCATCTATATAATATATATAAATCAAATGAAATTTTGAGAAAAGATTGAATTAACTCTATAGTTATGATTATGTAAAAAAGGAAAATACTCAAAACATTTTCAGAGATAAACCACTTAGGTTCATTAAGATGAAAATGTTTCTAGTCCCTAAGAGACCTCAAAGAAGTGTCAATCTTCCCTAAACCTCTGTCTAAATTGTGCAAGAGTCACAACTAAGAAGACAATGTGTGGATAATTCATAAGAAACATTAACTTTTATTTATTTGTTTGTTTTATGGTAGCAAAGAACTGAAAACAGCAAATACTCATTGTCTAAGGAATGACTAACCAAATTTTAATCTATGATCCTGAATTAAGTAAAATCGGATCCTCAGTTTCATCATTTGTAAAATGGTAATAATAATAATAATATTTGCATTATCTTTCTTACTGGGTTTTTTGAGGAAGACATTTTGCAAACCTTAAAGTGGTATATAAAACACGTATTGGGATTATTCAGAGATTTGCATCTAGTTTGTTGTGGCAACCAACTAGAAAATGGTTCCGATTCCTAGATCAGTTATCTGCCCAGATCAGGACTCAGTAACTGCCTCTTCAGGGTTTCCACTTTTCTTCTAGTCTAATATAAGGAGAAAATCTTTTCCCCTATGAATATTGATTATCATTTCTGAGTTATGTAAAATATCTAAGTTAGAACACAATTTATCAATATAAAAGATTTGCTTTTTATCTTAATCTTCCATTTAACCTTTTGCATGACTACCTTGAAAGACACTGACAAAAATGGTAAGATTAAATTAGGTCATAATTTGTATTATCTCCCATGTCACCATTTATCCAGTACTGATGTTCCATGAAGTGAAGACTTCTGATTATTAATCTTTCAACAAAAGGAAGCTTGATTTTTTTGGTGAGAAGATAAAATATTAGAAATGATTATCTTAAATGACAGTGTGCTTCACCTATGAGGAATTTAACCTTGTAGATGTTCCTTTCAATCTTAATGGTTATTTCTTATATAACTTCAGAAACATAAGTGAAAACTGAAAAATTTAGAGTTAAACTGAATAAAATACCTATTTAGAAATAAGTGGTAATTTAAAAACCTGAAGATGATAAAGGAAAAGGGGAAGAATCATGGTATAGTGGAAAGAAATGCTGGGCTCAAAGCCAGAAGACCTGTGTCCAAATCCTGACTCTGCTACTTACTATCCACATAATCTTGAGCAATTTAGACCTCTCTACTTCCAAGTACCTCATTTATATAAAAAATGGGCAGATTAAATGCCTTCCAATATCACTTCAACTCTAAATCTAATATAATCCAACTCAGCCCAGTGGAGATTGATCCACCCTTTACTTGCATAATCCATCAGTTAGAAATTTTGTTTCGATTACATTTTGTGTTTTTTGTTCTAAGAGCATATAATTTCAGGCCACCACTACAGTTTTGCTTATATGTTTGTGCAGAGTAGGAGTGTATATACTTACTAGCTCGAATGTGATGCGGACAGAGTATCATGGGTATATTGCCTTAGTGTAAACATTTGGATCACACGTAATGTATTGGAACACAAAGTAATCCTCCCCAGGTGTGTAGCATCAAAGGTTAAAGACAGTGATTAAGAAAAATACTGCCACATCAGTTGTTCTTTTTTCCCCTAGACCCTATTTCTCTCAGCTCTGGATGCAGTTAAAATGCCATATAAATGACAAAACTGCACTTCGCATCAAAAATATATTTTTTGGCCAAGCAAATAAATGAGCAATGTTTTTACCTTTTGAAATAAAATAGAAATAACAGTTCAAAATAATTTCCTATGAAGAATAGCCCATGATGTTATTACATTTCATAACAAAAAATTTCTCCAGTTTTAACCATTTTATTTTACACAGTCATTATATTATATATTGAGATTATTGAAGCAATTTTAAGACATTTTTCCAGATCAGGGTCAAGTGAGCAAATCTACTGAACATAAAATTTGCCTTGTTTTTTTGCTTGGCTCAACATTTTAAGATTTTTGTTTTTTTTCCCTCTTACATAGAAAAAAGCTAAGAATTATTTTAATATAATAGCAAGCCGAACTTGAATACCTACAGCACATTACTGTCAATATGGAAAATATTATTTAAATGGATGAAAAATGCTGACTAAACCTATACTGTGCAAACAAACTGTTCTGAAAGCTGGATTGCATTACCTACTGTGAAATTTAACATTCATTTTGCTTGTTTGGGATTTTAGTGACAGGTTCCAGGGATCCAAACAGCTTTCTCTATACTCCCGTCTGCCTTATGCCAGTTGGCAGCATATGCTGAGGAGAACTTTTCCCACCCCCTTCCAGTGACTCAGGGGTACACTAGAATTGCATTGGATTACAAAATATTTCTCCCATTTGTCCTTTTAAATTTTTTTAATCTCTGTGCTGAAAGTTCAGTGAATTCTAGCTTTGTTGCCAAATGAATAGGCAAGCTATGTAATTCACAGGATCACAATACAAGAGCTGAAAAAAGACTTGAAGGTCAATCTTGTCCAACCTATTCATTTTATAGATGAGGAAACTTAAGCCAAGAAACCTTCAGTGACTTGGCCAAAGCCAAAAGAGTAGTAAATAGCAGAAACAGACTTTAAGCTCAGGTCTCTCTCTCTCTCTTTAGTGAGAACCACTCCCCACTGCCTGTCTCCAAAGTCACTACTTTCCATGATATTATTCAACATTATTAGAGATGACAATCACCCTCTCATATAGTCTAAAGCAAATGGAAAGTAGATAATAAAATCATAAATATGTTGACTTCAGGTATCATTTTAAACCAAATCTTTTAATTTTACATATGAAAACTGAGAAGCAGAGAGGTTGAGGCTTTTCAAGTTTACAAAAGTAGTAAGTGGCAGATGATGGATTCAAATCCAAATAGTCTGACTCCAGAGCCAAAGTTCCTTCTACGGTATCTATTTCCCATGAAACATATTCTCTTTCTTCATTCCTTGTACTGGAAGGGGTCCTCATAGGAACAATACCCATTGAATTAACCAATAGTGGTACATCTACATATGCCATGCCTGCTCTTTTATCAGACAGTGTTTTGACACAACTTACTTGTCAGGAATAGAGGGCTTTACTCTGCCTGTGCTATCTAGGACTTCCATCTCATTTCATCCTTGACCATAGTGCTATCACTAATTAATATGTAAAATTTCAGATCCAGAAGAGAGTTAGAGAACATTTCTCCCAGTAATCTTATATGAGACCTTTCCTTATATTCTGATAAAGACAAAGTATATTGCTCTTTTCCCAAAGGCATTATGTACCTGCTGGCCTCCATGCCTTTGATCATGCTGTTTCCTCTGCCTGGCATGCCCTGATACCACCTCTCCATTTCTTTGATCTATTTAAATTCTACCCATTCTTTGAAAATCCACACTGAATGCCATTTTCCTCCTGGAAACTTTCTGAAGTCTCCATCTTGAGAATGATTTGTTTCTCTCACACTTTACAGGCTTTCTCATTTTGTGTTAGATAATGTGATATTTGTCTAAAAATTGTATTTCAACATTTGAGTGGATCTATAATCTCATAAATGTTTGTATAACTTCCACTAGAGCAGATCACTATTACCTGGTCATTCATGATAAATTTGTTGATTGAATGATTGATGTAACAAGAACAAGGGATGACAAATGGACTTCACCAGTGCTGTATTGGTGCCCACATAAAGCACTGGTGAAGTCCATTTGTCATCCCTTGTTCTTGTTACATCAATCATTCAATCAACAAATTTTTTATTTGAATTTAATACCATTGCTACAGACAAGATATGTACTGACAGTGGAATCTCTTCTGTTTTCATGTCTCAATCAATAAACATTTTCTGTTCATTTGGTTTTGCCATTGTGGACTGTTAGGATGGTCTAGGTTGAACTGTCATGTTTCTCATTGAGAGACCTTAAAGCATGGATGTTCAACCTTTTAACTCTTCTGGGTCAGATCACACAACAAAAGCTTGTCAAGAATCACATAAAGAATTTAATATTAATATTTATTTATAATTTCAATGAAAACCATATTACCAACAAATATAATAATAAAATGCAATAATTCCACATGAATGGGCTTTGAGGGTCACATGCAACATCATGGACCATGAGTTGGACATGCCTATACCCTATCTTAGAATTTGATGCATTAATCACAATGAGATTTACAAGTCAGAGTTAAGAGATTACAACTCAAAGTATGATGGTATCTTCAACTGGGAAAGTTTAGACGAAACTGGGAAGTTTAGAAGATTGGTAGGTATAGAAGAAAAAAATAAGTTCGGTTTTGGTCATTGGAGTTTGACCATGAGAAATACAGTTTGAAATGCCTCTTAGGATATTTGGGATAAAGGACTAGAACTCAGGAGAGAGACCAAGGCTGAGCATAAAGACCTAAGAGCCACCTGCACAGAAATTTTTGTTTAAACCTAAGTGAATTTATGAAGCAACCAAGTGAGAGAGTAGAGAAAAAAGAGAAGAACCAAGACTCAGATCTAAGAAACAGTCAAGTTAAGGAAAGTGAGCTAGCAAAAAAGATTAAGAAGGGAGTAGAACCAAAGGCATCACAGTTCTAAGATTTTACATTTTGAGGTAATGGGGGGAACCCAAGATTCCCTTGCTAAGTCTCCTAGTATTCCAGTACTCTTTCTCATGCTGATGAAATACCTTTCATATTAGTACATTAGAAATGTCAGAAGACAACTTAGAATCATATTCTCTGTTAGTCTCCAGACCAGAACTAGAATTCAAGAAGTAGTAGCATTGAGTATACAGGACAACTCTCCAAATTATTGGTTTGCTTTTTATTTTGTTCTGTTTTGCTTTTTAAAAATTGGGAATATGGCAACATAGAAACAGTGGCACTATCCCAAGTTTGTTGACTTTCTGTAAGGCAGCACTAATATCACATGAGTTTGGTGTGTTTTGGCTTCAAAGGTACTTATTATTGATTCAATGGAGAGACTCCTTGATATGCCTTTGAATTGCATTTTCCTTTGAAACTGTACCCATTGTACCCATACACATTTTACTCTACCTAACAACTTCAATAAAAACCATATTGGATGGAGGTTCTGAAAATTATTGTGAACTCCACAAATGTTTGCATACTGTGAAATGGTATTTCTAAGAATTTGTGCTTATTAGTGTGGTATTCAAGTTTGGAAATACACACATATATATATATATATATACATATGTATATATATATATATATATCTGCTTATATATCATATTAATTTATGAATAGCAGCATAACTGTCTGTAGAGTTTTAGAGAGTTACACTTGAATGAAGAGAAGGAATAAACATTTATTGAACATCAACTATTTCCCAAGTATTGTGCTAATTAAGTTTTATACATATTTTGCTTATTTATACATATTTTCTCATTTGATCTTCACAATAACCCTGGCAGGTAGGTGCCATTATTATCTCTGTTTTATAGCTGAAGATACAGAAGCAAACGGAGATTAAGTGACATGTCCTGGATTATGTATCTTGTAAATATCTGCAGTCAAATTTGAACTCAGGTCTTCCTGATTCCAGACCCAGTGTTTGATCCACTGTTCCATAAGTTGTCCTTCAAGTGAGGTATACAGGGTTTGAATCATACTGGCTGTATATCGGGTCTAGACAACTCTCCAGGGCTAGAAGTTGTTGAGAAGATGATAATCTGTATTAATAGAAATTTTCAAATCTGTGAGTTCCCCATACCAGTGAAATCAGAGGTCCAATCTTTTATTTCTTTTTCCATATTTTTATGTTGTTTTCTCCCAAGTATAAGGTAAAATCCTTGAGGACAAGAAAAAATCTACATATCATATTCCCAGATTCTAGAACTCTGCCTGAAACATAGAATCATTTCATTGGTTTTTGTCCTTTGTGATCAAAGAAGATCAAAACAACATCACTATATTACAGACAAGTTACAAATATGATCAACTGTAGCTGATCAGATCAATATGAGCTTCGAATGTTCTACCACAGGTCAGTCACAAATAGTCTATATGAACACCTGGAGTGGGTACACTAAACTTTTGTATTGCATATTTCCTCTGAGCTGTTTCCATTCTGCCTTGTTCATGTTGCGCAGCATCTTCTCTTATGTGGGCACACTATGCTCGGTGGTTCTGTGCCAGTGTCTATGTTACACAATCAAATCCAAAGTTCTTAAGAGAGACCTTCAGGGTGTCTCAGTATCACTTCTTCTGACACCGCTGTGAGCACTTGCCCTGTGTGGGTTCTCCATAAAATAGCCTTTTTGGCAAGAGTATGTTTGACATTTGAGCAAACATCGACAGCCCATTGTACTTGTTCTTCCTATAGTAACATTTGAATGCTTAACATTTTAGTTCAAGAAATGAGCTCAGTGTCTGGTATCTTCTCCTGCCAGGTGATCTTCAGAATCTTCCTAAGACAATTTAAATGAAAGAGATTCAGTTTCCTGGCATGGTGCTGATAGACTGTCCAGT
The DNA here is from genome assembly GCF_037893015.1 of Macrotis lagotis. Classification (NCBI taxonomy): domain Eukaryota; kingdom Metazoa; phylum Chordata; class Mammalia; order Peramelemorphia; family Peramelidae; genus Macrotis; species Macrotis lagotis. Next base: position 257,438,559 of record NC_133658.1, on the reverse strand, counting down.
TTTCAAAGGCATAAAGCAATGAGGTCAGCCCACTGGTTCTGTAGATCTTCAGTTTGGTAGTCAGTCTAATACCTCTTTTCTTCCATACTTTCTTTTGGAGCCTCCCAAATACTGAGCTAGCTCTGAATGTGTGTGTCAACCTCATTATCAATGTGTACAACACTTGAAAAGGACACTGCCAAGGTCAGTGAACTCATTCACAATATTAAAAACTTCCCTATTTGCTGTAATTGATGGTTCCACAGATGGATGGTGTGGTGTCGGCTGATGGAACACCTATATTTTCTTGGTATTAATTGTTAGGCCAAAATTAGCATAAGCAGCAGAGAATCAATCCATGCCTTGTTGCATTTCTGTTTCAGAGGCTGCATGGAGTGCACAATCATCTGCAAATACAAGATCATGCACCAATACTCCTTCCACTTTGGTCTACGCTTGTAGCCTTAGCAAGTTGAAGAATTTTGTCCTTGATGCTGTGTTCATCCTCAATGAAGGCACTTGATAACATGGCTGAAAATATCATTAAATGAAAAAAAGCATGGGAGCAAGAACATAGCTTTGTTTCATTCCTTTGGTGATGGGAAATAATGAGATCACTGTCCACTAACCAGAACCTGGGCAAGCATACCATCGTGAAATTGATATACAATACTGATGAACTTCTCTGAGCAACTGAATTTTGACATAAATTTCCATTATCAAAGGCGTTGATCATATTTACAAATGTTGTATACAGACCTCTGTCCTGCCCCTGGAATTTTCCTGGAGTTTTTAGGTAGCAAACACCATATTGACTCCTCCTCAACCCTTTCTGAAGCCTCACTGGCTCTGCAGCAGATGACCATCTTCCAAGTGAAGGATTAACCTATTAAGGAGGACTCTGGCAAGAATCTTGCCCACCAGCCTAATAGCAACATGGGAATGATGATCAACCTTAATGAACTTGCTCATACCAACAGGGAAACAACCAGGCACAAATGTGGGATATCTGTGATGGAGAATGCCATCTGTATCCTGAGAAAAATTGTGGAGTTTGAACAAAGACCAAAGTCTATTACCTTTAATTTTAAAAAATGTTATCTTATTGTGTAATTCTGCTATATCTCATACTTTATGTTTCTTCCTTAAGGATATGATTTCTCTCCCATCACATTCAACTTAGATTAATGCATACCATGGAAAAAACATAAAGACTAAAAAACTGCCTTCTGTGGGGGGTGGGGGTGGAGGGAGAGAAACAAGATTAGGGTAAAATTCTAAAATTCAAAATAAATAAAATCTTTCAAAAAAAAGAATCTTGCCCACAATGACTAAGAGAGAAACACCCCTGTAATTGTCACAGGATAATCTATTTGCTTTACCTTTAAAGAGATGGACAATGAAGGCATCCTTGGGTTCCTGGGGAATAATCTCCTCTGGTCATATAACATGGAAAATTTCAGTCACATTTTCTATGAGCAATGGTCTATCCACCTTGTAAAGCACAAGATGCTTTGCCACATGACAGAAGCCTGATGACTACCTCTTCTTTAGTTGAAACTTCAGTTGAGGATGGATTGACTTCAACCTGAGGTAACCAGTCAAAGATGACAACCTGATAAGAACTCTATAGAAGGGGCAGCTAGGTGGCACAGTGGATAGAGCACCAGCCCTGGAATCAGGAGTACCTGAGTTCAAATCCAGTCTCAGACACTTAATAATTACCTAGCTGTGTGGCCTTGGGCAAGCCACTTAACCCCATTGCCTTGAAAAAACTAAAAATAAAAGAACAACTCTATAAAAGATCTCTAGGATCATGTCCCTATCACTAATCAATATGGCTCCATCTGTACCAAATAATTGGAAAATTATTTAATAAATGCTTATTGAACCATTGCTAGGTCTATATCCCAAAGATATCCAAAAAAAGGTTAAAGGGTATATTTGTACAAAAATATTTATAGCAGCTCTTTTTTGTGATGACTAAGAATTAAAAATCAGGGGCGGCTAGGTGGTACAATGGATAAGATCACTGGCCCTGGAGTCAGGAGTACCTGAGTTCAAATCTGGCCTCAGACACTTAATAATTACCTAGCTGTGTGGCCTTGGGAAAGCCACTTAACCCCATTGCCTTGCAAAAACCTAAAAAAGAGTTAAAAAATAAAAGTATGCCCAACAGTCGGAAAATGGCCAAACAAGCTGTGGTGTGTAATTGTAATGGAATAGTATTGTACTATAAGAAATGAGAAGTAGAGGGTGGATCCAAGATGGTGGCAGGAGTACAGCCTCTCTTAGATGCTCTCTCTAAAATATTTCAAAAACCTTAAAATTATGACTCTAATTAAATTTTCTGGGGACAGAACCCACAGAAAGATTCAATGAGGTAATTCTCCAACTCAAGGTAAACTGGAAAATATGGGGTTGGAGGAGTGGCAGTGCAGGAATGAAGGAGCTTCAGCCCTCTGGAGACATTCCCAGGGCATCTAGGAGCACCAACTCCTGGCAACAGAAGCAATTTCCTAACCTGCACCACAGGGAACACCAAGCACTACTTGGAAGATCAGCAGGGAAACCTCTACCAGAGGGAGGTAGAAGCTCAGGCCCTCATTGTGGCCACTGCACTCAGTGCAACCTAGGCACTCAGTGCAGCCCAGATTCCAGGAAACAGAAGCAGGAGCCACCCAGCAGCCTCATCCTGAGTGCTCAGTCCACGGAAGGTAAGGGAGGGGGGGGAGACTGCTGAGGTCTGTCCTCTGTCCCTGGGACAGGACTCTGGAGATTCAATCATATTCAGATCCTGATTGCAGTCTGGGCCCCCATGGAGCAGGGACCTCCCCCTCACAGCCCCAGGACAGAGGGGTGTGCTAGTAGTCATTCAACAGACCAGGAGAGCAGTCAGAGCCTCAGAGCCTCACATACTGAAGTCCTTCCTGGGGTGTTCCAATAATACTCAAAATCTCAGGAAGCACCCCAAAACTAGTCACAGTCTGGGGAAATGAGGAAACACACAAAAAAGGAACCTGACCATAAACAATTACTTTGGTCCAGTGGAGGATCAAAATACTCAATCTGAAGGTGAGAAAGTCCAAGCTTCTGCAGCTAAAGATTCCAAGAAATATAGAAGTTGGGCTCAGGCTATGACAGAGCTCAAAAAAGAAAAATGAAAATCAAATAAGGGAGATAGAAGAAAAATTGGGAAATGAAATAAGATAGATGCAGGAAAAAAACATGAAAAAGAAGTCAGAAGCTTAATCCAGGACATCCAAAAAATGCTGAAGAAAATATATGTTAAAAATCAAAAACAAAAATTAAATTAAAAAAATTAAATTTAAAAAATTTAAAAAACAGCTTAGGTCAAATGGATAAAACAGTTCAAAAATTTATTGAAGAGAAGAATGCTTTAAAAAGCAGAATTGGACAGATGGAAAAGGAGATAAGAAAGCTCTCTTAGGAAAACAAATCCTTCAGATGCAGAAAGGAGCTAAAGGAAGCTGATGACTTTGCAAAAACTTAAGACCCAATAGCTCAACACCAAAAGAATGAAAAACCAGAAGTGTGAAATATCGCATTGAAAAAATCTAGGAAACAGATCTAGGAAACAGATCTAGAAAATATAATTTAAAAATTATTGGGCTAACTGAAAGTCATATCAGGAAAAGAGCCTTGACCTTATTTTTAATGAATTTCTACAGGAAAATTGCCCTGATATCCTAGAAGCAGAGGGCAAAATAGAAAATGAGAGAATCCACCAATCTCTCCTGGAAAAAGATAAAAAAAAAACAACCCACAGGGAATATTATAGCCAAGTTCCAGAACTCCCAAGTCAAAGAGAAAATATTACAAGCACCCAGAAGGACAGAATTCAAATATCATGGAGCTGCAGTCAGAATTACCCAGGACTTAGCAGCATCTACATTAAGGGCTTGTAGGGTGTGGAATATAATATTATATGCAACCAAGAAACTACTACCAAGCTAAACTGAACATCCTCTTCGAGGGGAAAAGATGGACTTTCAATGAAACAGGAATTTCAAATGATCCTGTTGAAACGACCAAAGCTGAACAGAACATTTGATCTCTAAGCACAGGACTCAGGTAAAGCATAGAGAGGATGGATGAGAAGGGTAAATTATGAGGGACTTAATGGTGATGAACTGTGCATATTCCTGCATGGAAGATGATACTGATAATACCCATATGAACCTTCTCATTTAATAGAACAGGTAGAAGGAGATTTTATAGATGAGACACAGGAGAGAGCTGAATTTGATACAGTAAAAATGGAGTCAATGGGTGAAATGGAAATGTCCTGGGAGTAAGAGAAAGGAGAGAGATAAAATAGGCTAAGATATTTCATATAAAAGATATTTCACATAGCTTTTGTAATGGTATGGAAGGGGTGAAGGTGAAGAAGAATGAGGGAGCCTTCATTTTCATCGGAAATGACTCAGAGAGGAAACAGCATACACACTCAACAGCATATAGATATCTAGAAGAAAAAAGAAAGAAGGGGGATGGGGAGGGGAGGGGGGATGTGGGTGATAGAGGAGAGGGTAGATCATAGGAGAGGATAGTCAAATAGAACACATTTTCTTTTGTACTTTTTGTAAGGTGGTGGGATTGGGTGGCCTGTCTAGGACCACAGGTCTGGGTGGTTGCTGGGTCTCTGGGGTGGGATGTGGGCTTGGGATCTCTTGGCCCTGGGGCCAGTGCTCTGTATAATGTGCCACTCAGCTTCCCCACAGCACATTTTTGAAGAGGGACAGCGTGAAAGGAGAGAGAAAATATAATAGATAATAGTGAGGAGGAATGGATGGAGGAATTTACAATCAGCAATAGCAACTATGGAAAAATATGGAAGTAACTTCTATGATGGGCTTATGATAAAGAATGTGATCCACCCAAGACAGAACTGATGGTGTTGGAACATAGACTGAAACACATTTTTTCTCTTTCTTTTACTTTATTTCTTATGAGGTTTTATGTTTTTGTGGGAGTGGGGGGGTATCATGTTTACTCTTAAACAAGAATATTTCAGTAATGTGTAAATAAATTTAAAAAATTTAAAAAATTAAAAACAAAAACAAAAGAAATCAGAAGCAATATAATTTCAGAAAATCCTGGAAAGATTTCCATGAACTGATGTCTAGTGAAGTGAAGAGAATGTTGTATGGAGTAACAGCAATATTGCATGATGAAGAACTATAAAAGACTGAGTTATTCTCAGTAATACAATGACCCAAGACAATTCTAAAGTACTAACGCTGAAGCATACTCTCCACCTCCAGAGAAATAACTGATATTATTTGAATACAGAATGAAGCATGCTATTTTTCACTTTCTTTTTGTCATTCTTTTTTTTAATAGTTTCTTTGTACAAAATGACTAATATGGAAATGCTTTAATTGCTTAAGTAGAATCTATATCTGATTACTTGACATCTCAGGGAGGGAATAGGGGAAGAAGGAAAGGAATAATAGAGTTCAGAACTCAAAACAAAAAAAATTAAATTATTTTAATGTGTAGGAGAATAGAATATATAAAAAATGCTTACTGAATTGAATTGAGGTCAGTTAAGCTTAATGAGTATTAAACATAGTTATCAAATATGTTCCAAATGAACCACAGGGAAAATGTAGACTAGGTACTTTCTAATAATTTTATGCTATTCAGATCTTAGGTATCTCTCATTTATATATTTCAGTATTCAATTTTTCAGTGATAGGAAGTTGGTTGGTTGATTCTTGTCCATTGTAGAAGAAGACCAAAATAACATAATTATGTTAGAGACAATTTACAGTTTGTCCAACTGTGGATCAGACCAACTGATCAGACCAATACAAGCTCAGAATTCTCTACCACAAGTCAAGTATAAGTAGTCTATGTGAATACCTGGGGTGGTTCTCTAAACTTAAGTATCTCAGTTTCCTTTGAGCTGCTTCAATTCTGTCTTGCTCATAGACCACAATACTTCTCTTATGAGAGCACATATGTTGGATGGTCCAGTGCCAGTGTCTCCCATGCTATACAATCAATTCTAAAGTTCTTAAGAGAGAACTTCGGGATGTCCTTATATCCCTTCTGACTCTACTTTGAACACTTTCCCTGTGTGAGTTTTCTAATAGGAAGTTACTTCAATATGAGCTGCACAGATATTTTTTTGTTTGATCAGTTCATATCTGTCCCCACAATGACATGCTCACTCTATTTTAAATCTTTAAATGAGAATTTAATGGCAATATACATATAAACCAAGATTAATATACTTATAACCAAGGATACTCAATTACTTATATGCATGTATATGAAGGAAAGCATTAAAATACATAAAGAAAAGAAAGATAAGAGATTAAATAATTGAGAAGCGTTATCCAACTGAGGAGGCTCCATCACCTCGATTGGGAAAGTCCCTTTGGCAGAGAGTCCTCTCCAAAGGACTGGTCTTCCAAAGCCCACTTTCCCAAGTAAAATCTTTATACTGCTTTCAAAAAAGTGGCATAGGTCCAAGGGTTTACAAGACAGAACTGAGTGATCAATGGGCTTTCTCTCAACCAAACTCAATGATTCTCCAGTTTTGGCCAAAATGCTCTCAGATCCTGAGTTCAATCACTACTCCAGGTGGCAAATATCCAGGAATGGGCCAAGTCCCCAGGTGTGGACCCCAACATGTGTTTACTAGGAATGTTCCCCATCACTCCCTGCCCCAGAACATGCTTTGGTCAACATGCTTTGGTTCAGTGTGCTTGGGAAGATCATTCTCCTTGGACCATGATGACTGATAGGGAAGATATCAATTTAACCCTTCAGCCTTCAATGGGTCATCATTATAAACTCCAGAAATCATCTCTTTTCCCTGACTTAGGAATGAAGCCCTCATCAGTTAATCTGACTCAAACAGTTCATCCAGGAATTAGTCTTCTGTTTACGTGCTTTTCTTCACTTAAAGAAGCTAAGAATTGTTAACATGACTATCTTTAGGCAATTTCTACCAGACCAATCAATAATAAATCATTCAACCAGATGCTTCATTGTTCAGAATGAAGCTCCTAAAAACATACTTCAAGTTCAGTAAGGCAACTCATCAGCTATAAAATCTCCTGTGCTTTACTTCAGGTGTCAGAATAGAGCAAAAAACTCTTATGAAAAACCTGACCTATTTCTAAATCAAGATGATGATGAACAACAATAGTTATTACTGAAGTCAGGGGGCCAATCAATTCAGTTTTCTCTCCTTTCACACTATCTCAGTTAACTTTAAGATCTTCTACCCATTTATAATCTCCATAGAAAAGAAACTTCCCTTATTTGTGCTTCATCCAAGCTTGATATTGATAAGAGACTCCCAAGAACTTTTCCACCATATTTAGGTCTGATTAGGAATGCCCCCTTCTTCATTGGGGCACTGATTATCTGTCCTCAATAAAACTATTTTGAGACTATTTAATCTTTCCCTATTTGTCATGACTATCTTTCCTGAGTATCAATTTTCTAGAACTCCTGAACCTAGATGTTTAATTTAACTAGAGCTTTAAGGCCAAATAAAGTATATTATCATCCCTATTTTACAGTTAAGGAAATTGAGGTTAAGTGACTTGCCCAAGTTCACACAACTAGTTAAATAATCTGAGACTAGAAATCATCTCTCTTGGATTTAGACTTTTTCAATGTAATTGTTTTGCTTTGTTTTTTATAATTAAATTTTTTTCTTATAAGAAAAGATTTTAGGAGGAGGAAGGGCACAGGGGAAATATGGACCATAGAAAAACAAAAGGTATCAATAAAAATTTATTAAAATGCATTTTTAAAAGAATACCCCAGGTTATATTCTCATTCCCTGAACTGAGCAAAGCTTTGGGCCTGAGGAGGTGGGGAAGGAGAGTTGTAATTTGTTAACCTTATGCATAGCATTTAAGGAAAAAAAATTCTATAGTGTAAAAACATTCTTTTCTTCAAAAATCAGCTTCTAAATCAGGTCTTTCATCTCATTGTTCTGTCTGAAACTGAATGGAATCTCAAATTTATGACTTTGACTACACAGTCAATCACTCAAAGCATTGTGATTGAAATCTTTTAGTGGAACTTCAGTATAGCAGCAACAAAAATGTATTTCAAAAGCTAGAAAATGTTTCTTTGTGAGTAACCACACCTCTTCATACTCTGAGTATGAGTAAATCAAGGTTTCCCCCTGAATATCCTAAGACTGTTTTATGGGAGTTTTTTATTTCCTTTTAATCTGAAACCTAATTTAGTTTACCTATTGTTTAGTGATACGTTTCCTTAAAAGATTACATGAGATAATTATTTTGTTTAACTAAGTTTGTTCAACTTTGATGACATTGAAGGAAGATGGATTATGGATTTACCTACTTTTTAACTTTTATGACCTAAGAAGAATGTACAAGATTACAAAATGCAAATGAATTATTCCTCTGTCACTCTAATGCAATTTTGCCTATAAGAAGCCTTGTCAGAGTCCTCATAATTATTCAAGTTTTCTCTGAGGCCTGAACCCTTATTAGAGCATAATAATAAAGTAATAATTTTACCTCCATAATTTCTGCATTGTGATAAGTATATATTTGGCCCACCACATGAACTCAGAAAGGAGATATATCTTCTACAATACAGTTTAACTTAAAACACTTGATAACAGGCATGCATGCTTCTATAGATTTTTAAGTTTCTAAAGAGTTTTCCTCACAGTAACCCTGTGAGGTGAGGAGGGTCAGTATCATTATCCCCATTTCACAGATGAGACAATTGAAAATCAGAGACATTTCCTTAATGCTGGACAACTCGAGTGTCAAAGCCAGGATTTAAACTCCAGTAGCTGACTCTAGGTATAATGCTGGAACCAGGCTAATCATTTCATCTCTCTGGTCTAGAACAATATCTGTAATTCTTTTTTCTCAGGACTGTCATATTAAATGAGATTTTAGGATCATAAAATCATAGTTCTAGAAACCTGAAGGACTTCATATATGATCTAGTGCAATTTTGTCATTTTACAGATAAGGAAACAAAGTCCCAGAGATGTTTGGTGCCTCCAAACATCCAAAACTTGGGTGGGGGGTTGTCACTTTTGAAGAAGACTAATAACAAATTATTTTGGAGTAAAATAGTGGATGATGGATGATATCTTGATTTGTGCATGAAATTTATTGAAATGAGGCAGGGATGTAGAAAGGTGTCAGATTCATTCTCTCTTCCAAAGTCATCAGGAGTCAAGTAACAGGAACAAAAGTCAGGACCACTGACCATGACCTTGGTATCTACAATGAGTGACAGAGTTCTAAACACCCACAGCACTTGCTTCAGCCACCTTCCTGGTCATTGGAACACCTATTCTACTGGGGGAAGTCTTCGTATGTTTGGCATAGATACCCCTCTAAATGGCTGTCTGGTTTGAGGTCCATTGGTTTTACTCAACCTGGTATATAACCTGTTTACTAAGACAGTTTCACTGAGGTGTTATTGTTTTGCATACAAAAACTTCCTGGAGTCACAGGTGAGATTTGGGTGACTAGTCAACACCAATTATGAATGAGCATCCCTGAAAAGGACTCAGCAAAATTCTGGTCTTCCCTTAACACTCCATGTGAGATTTGTACTCATGTTCCACTTATATATATAAAGCATTTTGCTAACTTCAACTAAATAAATGCTTATTATTATTATTATTATTATTATTATTATTATTATTATTATACCATACTTTCACCAATTAGTTCCTATAAATGTCATAATTATAGAATTATCAATAATTCATCTGAAGAGCTTCCACTTTAATATTTCCTTTTAATATGATCTTTTCCTTCTGCAACATGGTTTAACTCTCGGCCCATTGCTTGAGAATCTAGACTTTTGCATGTTAACCCATCTCCTTTCCTCAAGGTTCCCTGATACCCTGAGGAGTTCGTTGATTCCCTCTCTGCCATTGACTCCAACTCTCAATGATTCTGTTCCTTCATTTTTAGGGTTCAATGACTAGAATCCCACTTCAATTTAACCACTAATATTAGATTAGTTTTCACAAAGGAATATTTGCTTCAAATATATAACAAATAACAAATGGTACAGACATTTCCACCCAACCTCAGAACATAAACCCCTAAAACCCATGCTCAATCTTTATTTACTTACTTCACAAAATTGTTTCTTCATTAATTAGATAAAGCTACATGATTTAGTAGATAGAATGCTTAGGTCTGGAATCAGGAAAATCTGAGTTCAAATCTAACCTCAGTCTGATAGGTCTGTGACCATGAATGAATCACTTATCTGTTGTTTGCCTCAGTTCTCCTACCTGTAAAATGGATAGAATAATAGCACCTAAGTGCTGGCATTGTTATCAGGATCAAGTGAATTAACATTTATAAAATATCTGGTTCAAAATAAGTACTTTGTAAGTCTTTGTTTCTTGCTCTATTTTTTTTCACTTTAAAATTACTTCAGAGAAGGCTTCACAGTGTCTGAAATTTACTGTCATTTAAAAGTAATTAGAGTCATGAGAGATGTCATGTGAAAAGAGAAATGGATGGTGAGACAAAGGACCTGGATCCAATTCCTGACTTAGCCCTTCACCATCTGTTGGTTATTAAATCACTTTTCTTTTCATAGCCTCAAGTTCTGCTTCTATAATGAGTGAGATGGTCTCCCCTGGAATTCTATGACTCTAATAATCAATAAATATTTAATTAGCATCTACTGTTATGCAGAATATTTTTGAATGTACTGAGAATTATTTATAAATATAAATATATAATCCTTGCCCTCAAGGAGCTTACATTCTAATGAAGACAAAAATATAATACATACATATATATATGTATATATATATATATATATACATATATATATGTATATGTATATACAAACACATGCCAAATGGTAGACAGTTGCTGGGGGACCAGAAAAGTCTCATTCAGAAGATTGTAGGAAAGCAGGATTTCCAGTAGAAGAAGGAATGCATTCCATGCCTGGGGACAGTCAGTACAACATAATAGAGATGACAATGTGCCAAGATTGAGGGAAAGCAAGAAAATCTGTTTTGTTAGATAATAGAGTGTGTGAAGAGTTCTAGATGATAAGAAAGTTGTGAGGGGGCCATTTTGTAATGAGCTCTAAATGTCAAAAAGTGGAATTATTATTTGAGACAAGAATAAGTACTATTGTCTACTGAGTGGAGGCTAAGGAGTGGGTCTGAGGGGAAGTGACCTGAATTTGTTCTGTTTTTAGTAAAATCATTCTGACCACTGAGTGAATGGCACACTGGAATATGGAAAGGAAGGAGGGAGTCAATTTGATAGTCTAGATGAAAGATGATGAGGGTGTGAACTAAGGCACTGACTAGAATAGAGAGAATGGATGTATGCAGGAGATGTTATGGAGATAGAAATACAATTTGACTACTAATTGATTAGATGAAGTGAGCGAAAGTGAGAAATAAATAATGACACATAAATTAGGAAATTAAGAGACTAACTTCACAGAAATTATGTTTTCTTTGTTTTTAATAAGTGACATAACTCATAAAACATACTAAAACCATTATTTTGTTTTTCAGCATACTTCTGACTTGCTCATGAACGGGATCTGAGTAAGTCAGAGCAGTGCAAAGTCTTTAGTCTCACTCACCCCTCTAAAGTCATCAAAGTATTTTTGAAAGAGAAGGCAATATATGTAAATTATACAGTTTAATAAAATGACTTAATCTAGGAACGATTGACCAAACATCCTGTGGAAAGTTCACACACATTCTACTGTACTGCTAGATTCAATTATTCATTATTGAATCAGTGGGAAGCTAATCTGATGCTTTGTTCCAGATATGCCTAAAGGCACATTCCAATCATGAATTAATGTATATTTAAGCTTCGAGCCATATGTGTGTGTTGAGGAAAATCTGTGTTTGAGAATTTGGAATCCTTTATTGAGCACATGATTTGGATGAAAAAATGTATCCCTTGCTTTTTAGAAAGCAGATGGACTTTTTAAAATGACATTTAATAAAGTGAAGCAGAAGAAAATTGTTTTGTTTTATTTTGTTTTTTGTGATTCTTTTTTAAAGATGTAGTTTTTATGACCATTCTGCAGAAAGGTTATACCTTTCTATATAGGAGTTTGCCCTCAGAAATTTGATTGACAGTGGAAAATCATTGAATTTCAAAGTACAGAGACCTATCTGCTCTATTATTTCCTGAATCTGTAACCATTGATAATTAACTCTTTTTTAAAAAAAATTATTTATTTAAGGCAATGAGGTTAAGTGACTTGTCTAAGTTCACACAGCTAGGTAATTATTAAGTGTCTAATATCAGATTTGAACTCAGGTCCTTCTGACTCCTGGGCTGGTGGTCTATCCACTGTACTAACCTAGCTGTCTCCAACTCTGAGTCTTAACAATATTAAAAGCTAGCATTTATATAGTGCTTTATGTGCTTTACAAATATTATCTCATTTTATTCTCATCATAACCTTGGAAGGTAATGCTATTATTGTACCCATTTGATAGATGAGGAAAGTGTAGTAGACAGAGATCAAATGATTTATCCAGGTTTATGTAGCCATCGAGAACTCAGGTCACATTTGAACTCATGTCTTTTAACATCCATTCTTACTCTCTAAAATGTCAATAATAAAGTTTGCAATGAACCTCAGAAGCTATAAACCTTAAAGTCCTATAGAAATTTGAATCATTATTATCATCATTATTATTATTATTATTGATTAAGAAGTCAGCTAAATTTACCTATCACTGATCATAAGAACCCACATTTTAATAACACATACTGTGTATGTGATGTGGAATAAATGATACCTTCTTGGGGCAGGCAACTCTGTAAGACTGGAAATTGCATTGAAGGTGCCAATTTGCATTGGTAGAGAAATGGCTTCAGACTCTCCTTATAACTTTGAAATCAGTGTATTTAACTGGAATGTATTGATTGACTGATAGACTCAGTGAATCCCTACCCTTTCACTAATTAACATACATGTTTTCATAGAAGAGAAGTTAGAATCGTTGCATCTCCAGCACCCAGCATAGAGCATGCCCCAGAGAAAGTAAATATTAAATGGGTTTTTTTGATTGATTGATGATCAATAAACTCTTTCGTGAATTGACTAGAGTCTGATGCACAAGATGCTATAAGTCTACCAGTTTGAAGATGAGGACACTCAGAGTTTAAGTGAACCAAGCAGTTAAAAGGGGGAAGGGATAAAATAAAGAATCAAACCCAAATTTTGTAACTCCAATCCCAGTGCTCACATACTGCCCCATGCAGAGATGTCACAGAGAGGCAGGAAGAGAAGAGGTGGGGGGATCAAGTTGCAGAAAGAAGTATTTTTGGTAGCCCACCACATGTCCCTAGATGCTTGCTTGGAGCAAGGAAGAGGAAAGACAGATGACAACCCCAGAACTACCTGCTGCTCTGCTAAATTATAGGGTCATTCACCTTTTTAAACCTCATCTATTTTGTGGACATTTCCAAAGAAATTTAAAGCTGCCATGGATTCTGCAAACAAAAGGTCCTTTAGGGAAAGAACACATCTTTTGATTTCAAGTTTCACAGATTTAATGGAGGACAGATGATAGAAAGAAAACTGTGACTTCTCACTATGACTTTCCTTATTATCTATCCAAAGCCCTCTTTATATTTAGTTGTAGCCATGAATAGAGTCAAACTGTTTCCATGGCATTTCACAAGATGCAAAAGTCTAAACATGCTGTCATTGTATCCCCACGTGATGCACCCTGATGGAGTCCATTACCTTCATATTAAACTTGAATGTCAGCTTTCTCTGCTTTTTCATATAGGGCATAAAATCAATGTGTAGCCAGTGCTAGTACTGAACCTTTCAAGACAAATCTCTCTATTTATGAAAGGTTTTATGTGAGCCTTGAGCTAGGACACCCTTTTTCTTTGGGATATTGGGGTCATCTGTGCTTTTCTGTTTCATTTCCTTGGAGAAAATGCCAGCATTTCATAATATGTTTCTAGCAACCTTTTGGAGTATGCTGTAGGAACCTCTTCCAAAGCAGGGCACTGAACAGGAAGCAGACACTCAAGTGTAAAAGCTGCTTTTATATAATAGAATTGGCATTGCTATAACTTCTGTTCAGCAATCTTCTCGAACATTTGAAATATATCTTGATACATAACACTGGAAATAATAAGAACTTCTGTTTCCAAATCACTTCACACATCATACAAAGCATTATATTTCTGGTTTACAGATAAGTAAGTTAAGGCAAAGAGGAGAAATGACTTGACCATGATTACTCAGAAAATATCAGTCCTGACTCAAATCCATATCTTCTGAAGGCAAATCCTTTGCCACAGTCATAATCTGTAAAGATGGCTCATATTCTTCACCTCTGATGCCATATCTAGTTCTACCACGGGAAAAAAGTGAATGGACCAGAAAATTCCTTAATTAAAAGCTTAATTAGGAATATTCCAAAGTGCCCCTCTAGTATTCATAGATTTTTTTTTCAGGAAAGTGGAATAGGGGATTTGCACAATTGAAAATGAAGCTTATGAGTCTTGCATTATTCTGATGGTTAAAGAAATTTTATGTTCAAGACAGAAAAAGAGAAAAAAAGAGATCTGGGCTAACTATAGTTCCCAGTTGTGTTCTGGGCTGTTGTCACGTTTCCATAGCAGGGTCAAATCAGATTTGCCAGAAGAACAGATTGGGATAATGGCTTTGTACATGGGCATAAGTGCCAGTTCATCACCCACATGGCCAAAGTACCATTTGGGACAGATGAAATCTTACCACTGTGACCACAATCTTCTGGATCCTAGTTATGGGCAATATACCAATGTCCAAGATGGCTAAAAAATCCATCTAGAGACTCCCATTATCCTTGAACTTTTAAGACACAGAAGGGAGGCAAAATCTACTTTTGACAAATGCTCAGCAGAGCTTAGTTGCTATATGAGGTTGACTAATCCATTGCTGCAGAAATTATTTCAAAGTGTTCTGGTACATGCTTACCAATATTTCATATTTGCCAGAGCATGAGGCAATAAATCCTTTACTTGCTTCATCAGTCTGTAATAGGTGGCTCACATCAAGTTCAGTCAGTTTGATTACTGAACATCAAATCATTAGGCAAACATGAATAAGGCTGCAAGCACTATTGCCAACTTCCTACACAGGCAGTTTCCTAAATGGTTTCCCAGTAGGAGGACTCTGAGAAACACACAGTTGGAGCTTCCTGAACTCTTATTTTAGGCAAATAACACTGTCTATTAAATCACAGTATGCAACAACTAAGCAGTGTAAAACCTCAACAGTTGGCTTACTTCAAGGATGTCAAAACAAATCCATATTTTATCTTGGTGAAAATCAGTGTGTTTTAGAGTTAGAGGAACCTTAGAATTATAAGTTGGAAGCATTATAAGTTGAGTATAACATATACATTTCACAAAAATGTTAATTAGGATCCTGACATTGAAGTCAAAATACTTTTCCAAGGTCACACTATAATTGATGGAGTCAAAACTGATACTCAGGTCTCCAGATTCCATATCTCTTGCTCTTCCCCCTCAATCATGTCATATTGTAGTAAGGACATTAGCAAAGTGGACAAAGTAGACAATCATAATGAGAAGTAATCATTTTCTTTATGTCATCTAATGCACTACACTTCTTGACCAGCATTTCAAATGATGGCTAGAAATTAAATAGTCAAAACTCTACTAGTGATACTATAGACTCAGACAGTCACAGAATTCATAGATTTACAGAACCTTGGACCTAACAAGGACCTAGAAGTTCATCTAATTCAACCCGTAATTAATCAAAAATTTCTTCTATGACATGTCCAACAATTGGTCTTCCAGGTTCTATTAGAAATTTTCCGATGAGAATATCTATTACCTCCAAAAATAATCCAATTCCACTTTCAGGTAGATCTGCTTGTAAGTGAGCATTTCCCTTTATGCAGCTTCAGTTTGCTTCTTCGCAACTTCACCTAATGCCTCTATTCCTATTCTCTGGGACCAAACAGGACATGTCTAACCCTTATCCAGATTTACAACATGAACAAAAAATAACTTTGCTTCAACAAACAAAGTCATAGTGAGAAGTAACTATGTTCTTGCTGTCATTATAGTTGAAGATAATTCTGATGGCCCTAGTCCTCCCCCCCCACTAAGTCTTCTCTTTCTCCGACCAAACATAGCCAGGTCACTTCAAACATTACTCATTTAGTCATTACTCTTGTCATGTCAGCTTCTTCCTGACATACTACAGTTTATTAATATCTTACTACAAATAGCATGCCAGAACTAAGTACAACACTCCTGGTAGTTTTGACCAAGACCGGAAATTGATAGAAAATAATAAATTCTGATGAGATGTCAAGAGAAAATTTCAGAAATACCAGAATGCTTGGGGTCCTGAAACTGCATTATCATAGTTTACTTAAGAAATCACCACATGTATGAAACCATTATTCAACAAGGTCCTTAACTCTACTTTTTATTTAAAAAATCAACAATAAAATATAAGTACATCACATGTCCTATCTCAAGTAATGAATATTAGAGAAGTAATATAATATTCGTGGACAAAATTTTCACTTAGAGCAGGGGTGGGGAAACATTTATCTGCCAAGGGCTATTTTGATATTTTTAACTTCATTCAGGGGCTATATTTGGACAAGCATTTAATTAATTCTACCCCCGCCCAAGAAAAAGCTACTAGGTTTATTGAATTTCAAGTCTTGCTTGCAGTTTCCTTGACAAAAATGATTCCAACATGGCCAGTGGGTCAGAGGTTCCCCACCCCTGACTTAGAATAAGGAGAAGGGTTAAATCATTTATTAGTACCTATTATGAATCAATCTTAATTTAACCATTTTATAAATATTATCTCATTTGAGTCTCATAACAACCCTGTAATATAGGTACTATTAATATTCTTATTTTACATTTTGAGATACTCAAGCAATTGAAATGACTTGTCAAGAATCACCTAATTAGGGGGCAGTTAGGTGGTTCAATGAATATAGCCCTGGCCTTGGAGTCAGGAGAACTAATCACTGGAAGACCAAATACTGAAGCTTAAACACTTTGACTATATAATGAGAAGACAGGACTCATTGGAAAAGATACTGATGTTGGCTATGATTGAAGGTAAAAAGAAAAAGGATGTCATAGGATGAGATGCATGGATAGAATCAATGAACATGAGTTTGGACAGATTTTGTGCAAGATGATGGAATATAGAAAGCCTTCTAAGGCAGAAACATGTTTTAATTTCATGGTTGCAGATGCCACCTTCAATGACCTCTGAGATCCAAATATAATCTTATACTGCTTCCATTCCTTCTCCCTCATTTGCCAGGAAGTAATGGGACTAGTTGCCAAAATCTTACTTTTCTGAATGTTAAAATTCGAACCAACTGTTAACACTTTCCTCTTTTATCCTCATCAAGAAGCCTCTTAAGAGGGTGGAGCCAAGATGGCAACAAGAAAGGATCAAGTCTTAGGTGCTCTCTGATAAAACTCATAAGCTAAGGACTCTAACTAAACTTTCACAAAGGGACCCAAAGAGGCAGTTCTCCTACTCAAGGTAACCTGGAAAAAAGCAGAAAGGCTCTGCTCCCCAGGTCAGAGGGGAGGCCGCCAGAGGGGTGGCCCACCACAGTGAAAGAACTTCAGCCTCCTGAAGGCAGCCCCGGGGTGAGTCTCCAGAGCTACACTCCAGGGAGCAATGGGCACAAAATGGGGGAAAAGCGGGGGACCTCTGCCAGAGTGAGCACGTGGAGCCCAGCCCTCAGGGCACACAGCAAGCAGCCCAGATCCAGGAACAGAAGCAGGAGCCTCCAGGGCATGAGCCCATTGAACCTAGGGAGGGAAGTGAAGAGAGAGAGAGAGAGACTGCCGAGCTCTGTCCTCTGCCTCTGGAACAGGACTCTGGGGCTCTGACCACATTCAGATCCTGATTGCAGTCTAGGCCCCCCATAGAACAGCAGGGCCCCCTCCACCTCAGCCCCATGGCAGAGGGGGGCACATATGGTCATTCACAGAGCAGGAGGGAGGACAGAGCCTCACACACTGAGACCCTTGTGGGAGTGTCCCAAAAGCTCAGGAAACACCACAAAACCACGCCCAGGCTGGGAAAATGAGCAAACAGAGAAATAAGAGGAACACCATTGAGAAATATTTTGCAAATGAGCTCAAGAAGGATCAAAACACTCAGTCTGAAGATGAGGAAGCACAAGCTCCTGCATCTAAAGACTCCAAGAAAAACAGAAATTGGGCTCAGGCTATGATAGAGCACAAAAAAGACTTTGAAAATCAAATGAGGGAGTTAGAAGAAAAACTGGGAAAAGAAATGAGAGAGATGCAGAAAAAACATGAAAATGAAGTCAGCAGCTTAGTCAAGGAAATGCAAAAAAATGCTGAAGAAAATAGCATGCTAAAAACCAGCTTAGGTCAAATGGATAAAACAGTTCAAAAAGTTATTGAGGAGAATACTTAAAAAAGCAAAATTGGCCAGATGGAAAAAGAGATAAGAAAACTCTCTGAGGAGAATAAATCCTTCAGACAAAGAATAGAATTCAGGGAGATTGATGAATTTACCAGAAATCAGGAATCAATACTTCAAAACCAAAACAATGAAAAATTAGAAGAAAATGTGAAATATCTCATTGAAAAAACAACTGATATGGAAAACAGACTTAGAAAAGATAATTTAAAAATTATTGGAATACCTGAAAGTCATGATCAGGAAAAGAGCCTTGACATCATTTTCAAAGAATTTCTACAGGAAAATTGCCCTGATATTCTAGAAGCAGAGGGCAAAATAGAAATGGAGAGAATCCACTGAGCCCCCCCAGAAAGAAATCCCAAAAAACCAGCCCCTAGGAATATTATAGCCAAGTTCCAGAACTCCCAAGTCAAAGAGAAAATATTACAAGCAGCCAGAAGGACACAGTTCAAATATCATGGAGCTGAAGTCAGGATCACACAGGACTTAACAGCAATTACATTGGAAGCGCATAGGGCTTGGAATATAATATACCAGAAGGCAAAAGAGCTTAGAATGCAGTCAAGAATGAACTACCCAGCAAAGCTGAATGTCCTCTTCCCAGGAAAAAGATGGACTTTCAATGAACCAGGGGAATTTCAAATGTTCCTTTTGGAATGGCCAGAGCTGAACAGAAGGTTTCATCTTCAGATACAGGACTCAGGTGAAGCATGGAGATTGGATGAGAAGGGGAAAATATGAGGTACTTAATGATGATGAACTGCATATATTCCTGCATAGAAAAATGACACTGATAATACTCATATGAACCTTCTCAGTTAATAGAGCAGGTAGAAGGAGCTTTTATAGATAAAGCACAGGAGAAAGCTGAATTCGAAGATAAAATATGATGTAAAAATGGAATCAATAGAAAAAAGGGGAAATATAATGGGAGAAAGAAAAAGGAGAGGGGGAATAGGCCAAGATATTTCATATAATAAGATTTTTTTTTATTACAATGAGCTATTGCAATGATATGGAAGAGGGGAGGCAAGGGGGGATGAGGGAACCTTTGCTCTCATCAGAGGTGACTAGGAGAGGAAACAGCAAATATACTCAATGGGGTATAGACATCTGGAGTAAGAAGGAGGGAGGAGCAAGGGGAAGGGGTGGGGATGTGAATAAAGGAGGAGAGGATGGACCATGGGGGGAGAGTGGTCAGATATAACACATTTTCTTTTTTACTTCTTGCAAGGGGCTGGGATTGGAAGGCCTGCCCAGGACCATAAGGCCAGGTGGATTCTGGGCCTAAGGGGTGGTATGGGGGCTCAGGGCCTCTTGGCCCCAGGACCAGGGATCTGTCTGCTGCGCCACTCAGCGACCTTAAGGCAGAGTCAGAGTGAAAGGAGAGAGAAAATATAGTACATGGTAGTGGAGAAATAAGAAAGGAGGGAGTTGTGATTAGCAATGGCAACATTGGAAAAATATGGAAGTAACTTTTGCGATGGACTTATCATAAAGAATGTGATCCACCCACGACAGAGTTGTTGGTGTTGGAACAAAGACTGAAGCACATTTTTTTTTTACTATTTTTCGGGGGAGGGTGCAGGGCAAATGGGGCTGGGTGGCATGCCTGGAGACACATAGTAGGGTGATCGTTGGTTGTCTGAGGCCGGATTTGGACCCGGGTGCTCCTGGCTCAAGGGCCAATGCTCTGTCTGCCACCCAGCCACCCCTACTATTATTACTATTCTATTTTATTTTGGGTCTTTTTTTCTTCTTTTTGGTTTTTGCAGGGCAGTGGGAATCGGGTAGCTTGCATGTCACACGGCTGGGTGATTGTTGGGTATACGGGGTGGATGTGGGCTTGGGTGCTTGTGGCTCCAGGTCTGGTGCTTCATCCATTGCGCCACCTGGCCATACCTACAATTATTACTATTATCCCTTTAATTTTAATTTTTTTCTCTCCCCTTTACTTTATCACTCAAGCAAGTCTATATTTATGGGGGGAGGGGTATCTCATTTACTCTTAAACAAGAATATTTTATTAATGTAAAAAACCATTTGTACAAAATGAGAATAAAAAATAAAAATAAAAAAGAAGTCTCTTAATTCTTTTTCACTTTCTGCCATTAGGATGCTATTATCTGCATATTTGAGAAGCATATTTACCATTCTAAAATTGTATTAATCTCATTTTAGCCTCACCACAACCCTGTGAGGGAAGTGCTATTATTATCTCCATCTTGTACATAGGGGAAAATGAGGCAAATAGAGGTTAAATAACTTACAATTATATAATATCTCCCCAAGTCTCCATGGATTTTCAAACATTACTGATAATGATTTCATAACACATCTTCCAGTTCTTTCAATACCTAAGTATATGATTACTCTTGATCAAACTCAACAAAGACAATTAAGAATTCTCTTTTTTCCCCCTTATTTTTCTGGAGCATTAATATATCTCTATGAGCTTTTTATATTCAATACTTTTCCCTCCAAAGAGCATTTCCCCTGACTTAGGGGAAAAAACACATGAAATAAAAAATGAGCATAATTATCTGCTGTCTATCAGGTTATCACCATCCCTATTCCCCTTAGTGACTGTCTTGTCTTTTTTCCTTTTCTTCAGTATATCTAAAAATCAAATTCTTTTCATTCTGCTTGTTCTTCCTTTCCAGTATGAGTTTATTCAAAGTGTTTTCCTTCCCTTCCTCACACTGTTTTCTAAAAGAATATACTTTTGCTTTTGTGCTCATTCTTTGCTACTTATTATTGTTTCCATATTCTATATGTACCTTTCTGAAATTTGGTGAGTTGCCAGTGCATCCACATCTATATTTTTTTGTATAGTTCCCACTTTGATCTTTATTTAAATTATTTTTCTGCATGTATTCAGGATTTTATTCTCGGAACTTTCCACCTCTTCTAGATTGTGTTGTTTTGGTGCATGAGTTTGAAGAAGCAGTACAATAAAACAGACAGAGTATTTAAGTTAAAAAAAGAACTTGGGTATAAATTCCTCCTCTGACATTTCATAGTCATGTGGACCTAGAAGTTTCTTAACCTCTTTGAGTCTCTGTTTCCTCAGCTGTAAGACAGGGATAGTATTACCTGAAGGTTTCACCTCATATGGGGTGGTTATGAACATCAAGTGGGACTATGTTTGCAAAATGCTTTGAAAACTAAAACTAATATGTAAATATATTGTTATTAATATATTACCTACCTTTTTACTTAAAACTTTGAAATCCATTCTCTTAAAGTCCAAGGAGACTATCGATCTATGTTTCATTTTCTGTTTTTCTTAAATACAGATTTTAAGATGAAGTATTTTCCTACCTCCTTTACCCATATCTGTCATTTCTACACCATCTACCAAGTTCCTCTTGCTAATAAGAATTAGATAAATAATACTAGTTCTCATTGCTTCCTCTGACTTTATAAGGGTAAAATAATTAGCAAGGTACATTAAGGACTTGATAAATTGTAAGTGGGTGTAATCACCAAATCAGATAGTAAAGAGCTGAAGTTTTGGTTAGTCTGAAATTCATTTGAAAACTGCTTTTTCACCTCTTTTGATCATTTATCCATTGGGGAATAGGTCTTGATCTTATGTATTTATGACAGTTCCCTTATAGCATTTGAATGTCAGATTTTCATCAGAAATATATAATTCACACATTCAATTTCAATCTATGTTTATCATGCTTGCAAATGTAAAGTCTATATCAGATTTCTTTCTGTTGGGGAAAGAGGGGAAGGAAGGGAAGAAAGGATGGAGAAATATTATGAAATTCAAAACCCAGCAAAAAAAAGATTGGGAGAAACCACCATTTTATATATAGTTTGAAAAAACCAATAAAATAGTTATATAAATAAAAAAGAAATATATGATGCAAAATTTTTATATTTTACAAGATGATGAGTCAATTAATCTTTCCTCATTTTTAAGGAAAATTCATTTAACCCAGACCTTAACAAGCATAGGAATACCCTCAATAATATGCTTGAGAGATTGCATTTTCTTTGATCTCTTTCCAGTTCATGAATGAGGAAAATGGTCGGATATAAAAAACTGTTGAATTGTAGGGAGTCCTATCCCTATTGTTTTTCTGACAAGACATCAGTCTTATTGGGAGATCAAAATCTGTTCATGAATACTTTTAGTAGCAGGATAGGTATCCTGGTATCATAGTATTCCATGATGCAAAGATATGATTAACATGCTTTATTTATTAAATCACATTTAATCCCATGATAGGTATCACTTCCTATGTCAGAATCTCCAGAATTAGGAGTTGCCAGAACAGATACCTCTCAAGTAACATTATCTCCATTCTTTCTCTCACCTTCTTGGGATCCACAGTTGATGTGGTGAAGTCTGATTGAGATATTGATAGGATAAGATTTCAATAGACAGAATATTCTATGTGCCCATATTGGAAGAAGACAACTGCTTAGTGTCATATTTTCCCCCCCCACCTTTAATGTAGCAGGTGTTTAATAGCCCATAACAGTACTATACGACAATTTGGAATGGGGGTGTAAAGAATCCCATTTAAACTCTAGAGATCATTTGGAAACAGAAACTAATTACCTGAGTTAGAATGTGACCAAATGGAACAACATGGTTATCATCTGATAATAAGCCTTAAAGGTGATCTGTTAAGTGGAGGAAACAGGTATTATTCCTTTATTGAACTAATCATCTTGAAGAAAATGCAATTATCATACTCAGATTGACTTTAGAATAAAGAATTGTTTTCCATTTTCCTGATCACAAGTGTTCCTATTCTACCAACATTTTTTTTATTATTTAGCATAATGGCATTTTTCTGACATTTTAATTCCCAGTTATTTTATTCTACTTCAATAGTTTATTTTTAATGAAATACCCCAAAATTTCAAGATGATTTTTCTCTATCAATAGTACTTCTTTAAGTGGGACTTCTTTAATTTGAGAATCATTTAATTATAATGGAAAGAGTGTTAGATTTGAAGACAGAAAACCTGGATTTGAATCCCACTACTTTCTCTTTTCTACTTGTGCGAACTTGGAAAGATATTTGACCTCATAAATAAAAAAGAAGGGGTTGAAATAGAAGGTATTTATGGCCTCTTTCATCTCTAAATCTAAGATCCTGTATCTACACAGTGACCACAAAAAGATATTTAACTGGAGTGTACATCAGCAATGTCTTTGTCCCTCTAATCTATCCTTTATCCTAAATCTGGAAATGTCATCAGTGTTGTCAAATGTGCCTTACACTCTGAGAGTCAAAACTGCTTTATATATTTCAAAGGTTCAGATGTACCACCTAACACCATATTTCTATGTAGTATAGATATCTATCATTATTATAATATTACATTAATATACCCACAAATAGTTCAATTTAATACATAGTGGGTACTCAAAATGTTTGTTGAATAAATCAATGAATTTTGCTCTTGCAAAGGTTTTTGAATTCATATAACTGAAGGATATTTATAAAAGTGTAGATGGCAGGGCAGCTAAGTGGTGCAGTGAATAGAGCTCTAGCCCTGGAGTCAGGAAGACCTGAGTTCAAATCCAGCCTCAGACACTTAATAATTGCCTAGCTGTGTGACCTTGGGCAAGTTACTTAATCTTATCACCTTAAATAAATCATTTTTTTTAAAGTATAGATGGCCCAGCTTTGGGGCCATTGTTAGACATGCACTTACATTGTGACTTCAGAGTTGAGTGTTTGGGAAGGAGCTAGATCTAGAGATCCAAGTTTACCCAATTTGTAACAGAAAATTGGGGTGTGGCATAATCTAATCACCTGATTAATTAGAGGCATGGAAGTGGTATGGTGGAAGACTTGCACTGTAGCCATTCTAGCTGGTTCTAGCTGTATAACCTTAGGCAAGTCTTTTATTCTCTTCCTGATTCAACTTCCTCAGTTGTTAAAGTGGTGACAATAATATTACACAGGGTTGTTATGAGGATCATATGAGATGATATTTGTAAAGCCCTTAACAAAGTACCTGGTTTAAAAGAGGTATTTAATAAATACTTATTTCTCCTTTCCTTTTATTTCTGTGTTTTTGTTCTCCAATATAGTACATGCCTTCAGAGAAAAGATGAGTTGGCACTATGTGAGAAGTTACTTGAGGTCTTAGGTGTGAAGTATGTCAAGGCCTTAGACAATGATGACTGTGTCACAAAGTCAGTGGTAGCTGTATCCTTAAAATACCTTCTGATTTCTTTTCTGCTTTCTTGGACACACCTATGTCAGAGGGCATAGGACCCGGGAAGTCAGAAGTCACAGTACTCTTACAAAAAATCTAATCTGGGTTGGAAAACATCCCATCTGGACTTGCAGCAGTTGGATTGGGTTGCCAAGACAGGAGTTGACTGCTATACTCAAAATTGAGAAGACACTTCAGGGATTGTCTTCCTATCCCTACCAGTGTCCAGCACAATGTTTTGAATACATTTAGTGTTGACTGAATTTTATTGTGCTGTTCATTAAGAACAAAGTACATTTTGCTCTAAAGAAAAATCAAATAGGTTATTTCCCCACTGGCTGATCCAATTAAACTTCAATAGCTGTAAAATTCCATTATAATGAAGCATTTCAGGCCATATTTTGAAAGGATTGCCCTCTATCTCTGTATGAGCAATTTTTCTACCAATCAATATAACACCTTGAAGTATCATTTGTTAAATGTGGATACCCCAGGAAAACTATTCAAGGTTTAGAGTGCTTCTTGGGTCTTTAGACACTCAAAATCACAGTTAAATTATGAGACACTGTACTTAGATACTAATCAGACAGAGGATACCATTAGTTCAAAGCAAAAACATTTAATGAAATAAGATAATGCAAAAATAGTAATAGAATACACCCGCCATAAATTCAGAAGACACCTTTTCACAATTATAATTGTGAAAATAATTCCATTAATAGGAATCATATATTGTGGGATGGGGAGGGACCCTCTCCTAATAGGGAACACTTGCACCCAACAGTTAAAGGGAATAAACAGAGTGAACAGTGGTGAATTTACAAATTTCAAAAGTGAAAAATGCCTTTGGATATTTAATAAAATCAGAGAATTAGAATATTAAGGCTATAAGGTATCTTAAAAAATCATCTAAGTCAATTTTTTTCTTGACAAGCAGTTTTTTTATTAGTTAAATGCTTTTAAACATGAATAAAGATTACTAGAGGTGGTACAGATCAGGTATCTAAGCCAAGAATTCTACTGAGCTTTCGCAACTATTACTTTATACTTAAGGCATCAAAGTTCTCTCAGCAGCAAGGATAGAATTGGGGACATATCAGGATAATAGGATATGATGATGTTTGTCCTTCATTCTTGAATTAGATTTGGGTGAGGGGATGCTGTGCTAAATCAATAGCCACACTTTCTTCTCCAGAAACATCTGGATCCAGTGGCCAGATGTATGAATCAGGACAACTGGAGATGGCCCCGAATGGGAGACAATTAGTGACATGTCCAAGGTCAAACAGCTTGTAAGTGTCAAGTGTCTGAAGCCAGATTATGAAGCCTGTCCTTCTGACTCCAAGGTCAGTCTCTATCCACTGTATCTTACCAGAAAGGACTTCCCTGTCACTTCTAGAATAAAATACATTCTCATCTGTTCTGCATTTAAAGCCCTTTGTAGAATGATTTTGACCTATCTTTCCAGATTGGTTTCATCACTTCTATTATGTACTTACTCTACTTACAACCAAAATAGATTACTTACTGTACTTTGTATTCAATATCCCATCTTCCATTTTGCACAAGTTGCCCTTTAGGTCAAGAATATCCTTCTCATTGATTACCTTTGGGAAACCCTAGCTCCCTTTAAGATTCAGGTGAAGTGCAACCTCTTACCAGGAGTCCTTTTTTGATTCCCCCCACAATCCTTTATGTGCTCTCTCCACCCCTAAACTTATTCTTTGCTTTTTCAATATATTTTGTATGTATTTTCTTTTCGTAAATTTTTTAATATTTTATTTTCCTCAATTCCCTTCTCCTCTCCCCACTCCCTCCATTGAGAAGGCAAGTAATTTTATATGTAATAAATGTGTAGTTATACAAAGTATTTCCATAATAGTCATGTTGTAAAAGAAAGTATAGACTCCCCCCCAAAAAAAAACCCTCAAGAAAAATAAAGCAAAAAAAAAGGAATACCTCAATCTGTATTCTGAAAACTATCAGTTCTTTCTCTGAGAATGGGTAGCATTCTTCATCATAAATCCTTCAGACTTGTCTTGGGTCATTGTATTGCTGAGAAAAGTTAAATCATTCACAACTGGTCATCCTATAATATTGCTATTACAAGGTAAATAGTACATTTCACTTTGCATCACCTCATGTAAATTTTTTTCAAGTTTTTATGAAAGCATCCTTGCTCATCATTTCTTATAGCAGAATAATATTCTATCTTAATCACACATCAAAATTTGCTCAGCCATTACCCAATTGATAGATATTCCCATAACTTTTAATTCCTTGCCACCAGAAATGAGATACCATAGATATCCTTGTTCACATATCTTTCCTTTTTGTTTTCCATCTTTTGGGGGGATATGTACCTAGCAGCGAAATTACTAGATCAAATGGCAAGCATGATTTTATAGTCCTTTGGACATGGTTCCAATTTGTTCTACAGAATGTTTGAATCAGTTCACAATCTACCAACAATACATTGATATCTCATTTTTCCTACATTCCCTCTGACATTTGCCATTTTCCTTTTCTCTCCTATTAACCAATCTAATAGGTATAAGATAGCATTTCAGATTTGTTTTAATTTGCATTTCTCCAATCAATAGTGAATTAGAACATTTTGTAAGATTATAGATAGCATTAATAGTCTTATCTGAAAACTTTTCATATTTTTTTATTATTCATCAATTGGGGAATAGCTTTTATTTTCATAAATTTGACTCAGTTCTCTACATGTTTGAGAAATGAGACCTTTATCAGAGAAACTTGCTTCAAAAATTTTTGCAGTTGCTATTGCTAATAATATTTTCCTACATCTTATTATCTACCCCCATGTATTCAATTCTCTCTCTCTCCTTTCACCCTGTCCATTTTCAAAAATATTTTGCTTCTGACTATCACCTCCCCTAATCTTCCTACCCTTCATTCTCCCCCCCATTCTTCCTTCCCCTTCCTACTTTACTAAAGGGTAAGAATGATTTCTATACCCAATAGAGTGTGCATGGTATTTCTTCTTTGAACTAATTCTGATGAGAATAAGGTTCACTCCTCTCTCCCTTCCATTCTCTTCCCCTACTCTGAAAAATATTTTTCTTGCCTCTTTTAGGTGAGATAATTTATCCTGTTTTACCTCTCCTTTTTCCTTTGTGTCAGTACCTTTTTCCTCTCATTAATTTTATTTTTTAGGTATTATCCCTTCATATCCAACTCATATCTATTCTCTCTCTCTCTCTCTCTCTCTCTCTCTCTCTCTATATATATATATATATATATATATATATATATATAGATAGATAGATAGATATAGATATAGATATGGATTATTTCCAATTACCTTAATAATAAGAAAATTCTAAGTTACCAGTATTACCTTCCCTTGAAAGAATATAAACTATCCAACATCCTGAAGGCTCTTATGATTTCCTTTCCCTATTTATCTTCTTTTGTTTCTATTGAGTTTTGAATTTGAAAAATAAGATTTTCTTCCCAACTCTGGTATTTTCATCAGAAAAGTTTGAAAGTCCCCTATTTCATTGAATAGCCATCCTTTCCTCTTGAAAGAGTATACACAGTTTTGCTAGGCAGTTGAATCTTGGTTGCAATCCAAAGCTCTTTTGCCTTTGCCTTTTGGAAATTCATACTCTAAACTCTATAATTCTTTATTTTAGAAACTGCTAAATCTTCTGTTATCCTGTCTTTGGTTCATGATATTTCAATTGTTTCTTTCCAGATGCTTGCAATATTTTCTCCTTGACCTAGGAGCTCTGAAATTTGGATACAATATTCCTAGGTTTTTTTTTTTCAGGAGATGATCAGTGGATTTTTTCAATTTCTATTTTACCCACTGTTTCTAAAATATCATGGCAGTTTTCTTTATTGATATCTTGAAAGATGACGTCTGGGATGGTTTTTTTGATCATGATTTTCAGATAATCCAATAATTTTTAAATCATCTCTTATGAATCTATTTTCAGGTCAGTTTTTTTAATGAAATATTTCACATTGTCCTCCATTTTTTCATTCTTTTAGTTTTTTTATTGTTTTTTTTATTTCTTATTAAGTTATTAACTTCCATCTGTTAAATTTTAATTTCCAAGAACTTGTTTTTATGGGGTTTTTTGCATACTCTCATTTCTCTTCCTAATTTTCCTCTATCTCTCTTCCTTAATTTTAAAAATCCTTTTTCAGCTCTTCAATGGTCTGAGATCAATTCATATTTTTCTTGGAGACTTTGGATGTAGGAGTTTTGGGACTTTTTTTTATCATCTGCCGAGTATGTGTTCTTGAACTTTGCCACCATTGTAAATTTCTAATGTTCATATTTTTTCTCTACTGCTTGCTCATTTTCTCAGTCTTTGTCTTAATTTTAACTTTTTCTTAAAGTAGGGTTCTGCTTCCAAGGTGGAAGTCAACATTGTCCCAGGATTCTAGGGTTTTCTGCAGTTAATTTCAGAGAAATTTATGGGAACTGTAAGTTTTCAGTTCTTCATATGCTCTAAGGAGTGGTGCTTACTACTCTCCTGGCCTGTGCATTCATTTGTGAGTGATTTCAGGCACTCTTTTCTGCCCTGAAACTGTAAGGAGGGTCCCCTCTCCACTGTATCCCCACATTCTGAGGTGCTTGTGCTCCTCTTTGACCTGGGGTTGTCAACAAGGACCTCAACTAGGCTCTGAGTATGACCTTAATATGAACAAAGAGACTTCTGTAATCTGCTACTGACTTATTGTTTGATCCCCTTATGGTTTGTGAACTGATAGCTCTGGGATCAGCTACTACTGCTGATTCAATGGCTCCCAAGTCCTGCCCCTGTTTGACTGGTGCCAAGTCAGCACTGCCATGACCTAAGCTGGACTGTGCTCCACTCTCAGCCAGGTGCATCAGAATTTTCCTACTGACCTTATAAGTTGTCCTTGATATCCCTGGGTTGAGAGGTCTAGAAACTGTCACTGCTGCCCCTGATTCAGTGACTTCCAAGACCCTCACCTGGTTTGCTGGGGCCAGAGATGCAGGGAGGCAGCTTGTGTTGAACTGCACTCCTCTCTCAAGCTGCTACAACAGACTTTTCTTGCCAACTTTCCAAGTTATCTTGGTCTAGAAAATTGTTTCACTGCATCTTTTTGTGACTTCTGTTGCTCTAGATTTTTGGAGGGATTTAGGAAATATAGCATGGGTAAGTCCTTGCCTTTACTTGGCCATCATGGCTTTGCCTCCTGTATTTATTTTCTATGAACATGTTGCACCCCCCCATTTCTCTTCTCCCATCAGTAAAATAATGTTCCTTGAGATCATGAACTACTTCATTTTTATCTTTGTAAGTCCAGTATTTAGAAAAGTGACTTGTACATAGCAGATACTTAATAAATGTTTGTTGAATTTAATCTAGTCTGAAGTATAGAAACAAGAAACTAATTTTGAAGTCACAGGATCTCTGTTCCTATGCTAAATTTATTACTTATTACTTGTATGAACTCTTCTAAAGGATCTAAATGAGGAATGAGGTGGTTTAGTGCATAAAAACACTGGTCCTGGAGTCAAGAAACCCTAAGTTCAAATTTAGCCTCAGTCACTTACTTGTATAACTCTGGGCAAGTCACTTAATCCTGTTTGCCTCAGTTTCTTCCTGAGTAAAATGAGTTGGAGAAGGACATGGCAAACCATTCCAGTATCTTTGCTGAAAAAACTCCAAAAGGGATCATAAAGAGGCAGATATGGCTGAATAACAATGGACTGAAAGACATATAATCTCACTAAACTTCAGTTCCTCCTCTGTAAAGTAAGAGAGATGTGCTAGAAAGTTTTTAAGGAAGGATCCTTTTAATTCTACAAACTCTTCATTTCACAGATCAAAAATGTAGACCTACAGAAGTGACCTATAATATACTCAAGATATATAGTAAGGAGTAGAGCTAGAATATAAAGCTCCAGAAGTCAGTTTGTCCTGTGCTATTTATCTCTTTTCTGCTAACTAAAACAGAATCCCTAGAATGCCTGGAATCTATGTGAAATTTCTTGAGAAACATTGCAAAGTTCATCACACTTTAGAGAAATAGCCCCAACCTCCTTCTCAGTTGAGAATCTCAATGTATCTTATTGTCAGTTCCTCATTTTCCAAAAATTAAAATCTTAAAAGATTAAGTACTTCAATAAATATCCCAAATCAGAGTCACAACAATTCTATCCCCTTCTCCCAATTTGTTCATCTAGCCCCTTTTTAAGTTCAATAATTCAATGGATGTGGCTTGTGCCCGTAACCCCTGCTACTGGGGAGCTGAGGTTGCCAGATTGCTTGAGAGCAGTTCTGAGCTGCTCTAGGGCTCAATCCAATTGCATACTGATAGTAAATCTGGTTTGAATATGGTGAGTCCTTGAGAGCAGGGGACAACATGGTTGCCTAAAGAATGCCAAATGGACATATTGAAAATAGCAGACCAAAATTCCTGTGCCAATTAGCAAAGGGACTGCAATTTCAAACTGGATGAGCTCAAGTGTAACTAGCAATAATTATTTTTGTTTTTAATTATGGAATAGACTAGAGAACAATAGGATGCAAAGAGCACCCAGATTCCTAATCTGTAAATTGTAGAAGATATCTATCATATCTATTGTGAGGATCCAACAAATCAACTATATATAAAGTGCTTTATAAACTTTCAATGCAGCATATGTATCTGTTGCTGCTACTGTTATCTTTACTGCTGACTCTGGGACTACTATCATGGTTATCTCAAATCTTGAAAGTTCAATCTCATTGAACTCATTAAAACTCAGAGTTTTAATCTCATTCTCTTCCTTAGCATTTTGAAAAAGTTGAATTCAGTGTTATCTGAAGGACCTCCCATCTCTTAATTCTCTCAATTATTATTGGAAATTAGTGACATTTATCTTTCCTACTCTCTAATCAATATTGAAGGTGTAAGAGCCTATTATCTGACTTAGAGGTTTTAAAACCTTTTTAAAATTCTCTTAAAGACCAATGTGCTGATCTTTTTCCTACTTCCTTTTTATGAGAAGTTTATATTTGAGTAGATACCATACTTGCAGACTTGTTTACTGCAGCTTAATCTAACAAGGCAATTATGAAAAAAACTTAATGAACAGATAAGTAAGGAGCCTGACTCACTCTATAGCAACAAGAGAAATATCATAACTACCAGCCACAGTGGGCTGCCCTGTTGACTGACATGGATATGCTATTATTGGGAAACAGGAAAATGTACTTGAAAGAAAATTCCATTATGTCACTCATGGCTACAGCGTCTCATTTGTAGTCCATGTGCATCTCATATCCCTACTTAAGAAGGGGCCTCTAATTCATCAAAAGTGCTGCTCATTTTAAGACAGACTTTCAATAAGAGTTGATAAATTATCATCCTTACCTCTCGACTCTGTCCCTACAGCTATAGCTGTCTCTTGGTGAAATGAATGAGTGGCAGAGTCTTCAGTTTAGCTCTCTCCCTCTCCTGCTCTAAATGTCCTTCTCTCTTTCAGTGACCTTCCTCACCCCAATAGGCCATCTGCTTAACTTAAAAATATATTTTAAATTGAACTTAATCATAAACCAACAAAAATTATTCAATAAATAAATAACAAAAGGAGGAGCGAATATGAAACTATGAACTTAGAAACTTTTTAAAGTTACATCTCATTACAAACTAGTAACAAAATTTTCTAATTAGTTCATGTCCCCTTATGAACTATTTCTTCTCTGTTTTTAAAATGTTCTGATTCCCTTTTGTTTTTGCTCGGTTGTTTTTGTATCTCTATTACTATTCACTAATGTACTCCTTCATGTCGTGGCAACTTTCCCTTTTAAAATAAAAATAATGACAAGAATTGTATCAATGTTTTTGTTGCTTTAGGAGCTATCAATAGGTAGCTTTTTGCAATATATAGTCTTAGAGTCTTTCTTTACAATATATATTCTTAAAAATCTTAAAGCAATAGGAGTTTAAGTGATTTTTCTATCATCAGCTAGTTAGTATGAGTTAACTTGTTGATAATGTCTGAAAATATATGTCTAATTTTATGCTTACAGAAGCTTTATCCTCACTCTTCTAAAGTCATGATTCTTCACTGAAGTTGTCAGAGTCCAAAAGTCTTTCAAAGTTGTTTTCTTTTATATGCTATTTCTATTGTTGCTTGTCCTTCATTTTCTATTTTATTTATTTGTTTTTCCAACATACAATGATAGTTTTTACCAATTTTTTTGCATAGTTTAAGTTTTAGAGAGTTTCTCCCTCTCTCCCTTCCCTGCCCCCCCATAGAAAGCAAACTGATATAGGCTCTACATTTATAAGCAAGTTAAACAAAGAATCAAATCCAAATAGAAGAAAGAAAATATTAGAGAGAGAGAAAAAAATGACATAATATATAAGACAAATTTTTAAAAATTGAAGATAATAAGCTTTGGTCTTCATTTAAACTCCAAAGTTCCTTCTCTGGATACAGATGGTATTTTCAATCATAAGTCCCTTAACATTGTCTTTGATTATTGTTCTGCTGCAATGAACAGTTCATCATGATTAGTCATTATCCCATGTTGTTGTTAGTGTATATAACATTCTGGTTTTCATTCAGGACAACTGCATGGTGCAGTAGATAGAGCACTAACCTTGGAGTCAGGAGGACAGAAATTCTAATCCATCTTTAGATACTTGATACTCACTAGTTGTGTGACCCCTGACAAATCATTTAACCCTGATTACCTTGCATCCAGGGCCATCTGTAGTCATCCTGATTCAAACCTGGCCACAGGATCTAGATGAATCTAGAGTAGAAAGTGAGACTGTGACTTAGCACAGCATCCCCTCACTTAAATCAAATTCATGTGCTTGTCATGGCATCATCTCTCTGAGGTCATGGTTTTCTTCGAAAGCAAAGGACAAACATCATCATCATCATTCACTCGGCATCAATTCATGCCAGTCTTTCCAAGGTTTTCTGAAATCCCATCTCTCATGATTTCTTATAGAATAATAATTCCATCACATACCACAATTTGTTCAGTCATTCTCCAAATGATGAGCATCCCATTAATTTCCAATTTTTTGCCACTACAAAAAGAGCTGCTATGAATGTCTTTGTTTATGTGGGATTTTTATCCTTTTACATTATCTCTTCAGGATACAGACCCAGTAGTGGTATTACTGGATCAAAAGGTATGCACATTTTTTATTGCCCTTTGAGCATAATTCCAAATTGCTCTCCAGAAAGGTTGAATCAGATCACAACCTCATGAACAAGGCATTAGTGTTCCATTTTTCCACATCCCCTCCAACGTTGATCATTTCCCTTTCTAGACATATTGGCCATCTGAGAGGTATGAAGTCTCTGCACAGATATTAAAGCTACATATCACACTAAAAAAAGACAAGATTCAAAGAAGTTTCCAACGATAGGCATCATGAAGGATCTTCAGTGAAAGTTTGTCTCTTTGAGGGAAGGGGAAGTAAAAACTCATTATTTTTAGCCACAGTGCAATCTGAAAATTTGACAACAGCATGGGTTTTGAGCAGCTATAGAGCAAGCCAGCAGGGAGGGTTCCAACTCTGAACAAATTCTGAAGCCTGGAGATACTGGGAGACAGGGCAGGAATGGGAACAAACCACTGCAAAGGCAAGGCCTGGACTACAAAGGCAACATCTTGGCCAACTACAAATGAGGGATCAGACCCCAGTCCCAACATAAAAAAACTTGGATCTATATATAGACCCTATACCCCAGAAGCAGAGCTCAAACCATATAAATGAGTAAAAAAGCTAAAAGAGCACTCTCTATAGAAAGATACTATGCAGCTAAAGCTAACAAGGCCATCTCAGAAGAAAAAAGCAATGAAAAATTACCTTCAAGAGAAGACTCAAAAGAGTCTATGAATTGAACTCAAATATAAAAATTCATAGAAGAGTTTTAAAAAGAATTTTAAAAATAGAGAGGAAGAAAAATGGAAAAAAGAAATGAGTCATGCAGGAAAATTATGAAAAATTGACCAAAGAAATCAATTTCTTTAAAAATAAAAATAACCAACTGGAAAAGGAATGTAACTCAGCTAAGAGCAAAATAAGCCAGTCAGAAAAGGAAGCACAAAAGCTAACTGAAGAAAATAAAACCCTAATAATTAGGATTGGACAAATAGAAACCAATGAATCTATGGGGCTACAAGATTCCATCAAACAAGAGAAAAAGAATGAAAAATTGAAGAAAACATAAAGGACCTTATAGGAATAACAAATGACCTAAAATAGATCCATGAGAGATATTTTACAAATTATTGGACCAGAAAACTTAGATCAAAATGAGAACCTGGAAAACATCTTTGAAGAAATTGTCAGGTAAAACTGTATAAATATGCTAAAGCAAGAAGACAAATTAGTCATTGAAAAAATACCCAGAACTCTTCCAGAAAGAGATCCTGGGATGAAAACTCCAAGAGCTATCATAGTCAAATTCCAGAATTTTCAAATAAAGGAGAAAATATTGCAAGCAGCAAAACAGACATAATTTAAAAAAGGAAACACAATCAGACTTACACAGCGCTTATCAACTTAAACACTGAAGGATTAGAGGATCTGGAATACCAAATATCAGAGGGGCAAAGGACCTTAGATTACAACCACAAATTTACTACCCTGCAAAATTCAGCATATTCTGTCAGGGGAAAAGACGGATGTTCAACAAAATAGAGAACTTCCAGAATTTCTTGATAAAAAGGCCAGACCTGAATAGAGAATTCAATCTCCAAATACTCTCCAAAGACTCAAGAGATGCATAAAAAGGTAAAGGAAAAGGGGGGCAAAACAATTATTAGTCAAGAACATCAAATTTCTACGCAACCCTATAAGTGAAGTTAAAACATTTGTAACTCTTGAATATTGTATTTCTCTTAGGATAGTTAAAAAGTTGAAAATAATTGAAAAGATTGGATTTAGAGGATATGGGTATGGCTGGTTCTTATCTTTCCATTGAACAAGATGGCATCACTATGTTTGAGGCAAAAAACCCAGATATAAAGCTGGGGTATTTATTCTAAAATTATGTGTCACAATTTCCTTTGATCCAATTTAATTCTGTCTCACTCATGAAGCTTAGCACTTTCTCTGATAAGAACAGCTTCTGCTAGATGGTCCAGTCATTGCCTCCCATAGCTTCCATACAATCAAGTGTAAAGTTCTTAAGAGAGACCTAAAGTCAGCTGCTTAGAGCACTTAGAGACTCTATAATTTATTAAATCAGAAGTGACTTTGGGGCAGAGGGTGGGAACCTACTTAGAAGGGTGGGACCTAATCCATAAAAAGGGTTTAAGTACCATGGTTAAGGAACTAATGGGGTGTGGGAGAGAGTGTGCTTGGAGAGGGGGGGTACAAATGATTCAGGAAATGATTTGACTTTGCATGATGCTTCAGTTCATGAGGGTTGTATGTCCTTGTAGGGTAACTGAAAAGGGGATAAGGTATAAAATGATTATAATTTGATGTGAAAAAAATTATCTAGTTTGTTTTTTATAATGTCCTCTCTCCCTTTGGTCATAAACCACTCCCTTTTCCATAGATCTGACAGGTAAACTATCCCTTGTTCTGTTAATTGACTTATAATGACTTTTTTTATATTCAAATCCTATACCCATTTCAACCTTATCTTGGTATAGGGTGTGAGATATTAGTCATGCCTAGTTTCTGCCAGTCTATTTTCCAGTTTTCCCAGCAGTTTTTATTGAAAAGTTAAGTTTTTAATCCCAGAAACTGGAATCTTTGAGTTTATCAAACAATAAATTACTACAGTCATTTACTGCTGTCTCTTTTGCAACTAATCTATTCCACTGTTTCATCGTTCTGTTTCTTAGCCAATTTCAAACAATTTTGATGACTGATGTTTTAGAATATAATTTTAGATTACCTTCTTTTATATGTTTTCCATTAATTCCCTTGATATTCTTGACCTTTTGCTCCTCCATATGAATTTAGTTGGTTTTTTTTTCCTAGATCATTAAAATAATTTTTGGAAGTTTGATTGGTATGGTAATTCCATAAGTAATTTAATTTAGGAAGAATTGACATTTTTATTATTATATCAGCTCAGCCTAATCAGGAGCAATTGGCAATTGACATTTGCCCAGTTATTTAGATTTGACTGTGAAAAGTGTTTTATAGATGCTTTCATACAGTTTCTGAGTTTGCCTTGGCAGGTAGACTGTCAAGTATTTTATGTTATGAAATTAATTTAAATGAGATTTCTTGTTCTATCTCCTGCTGTTGTAATTAATATATAGAGAAATGCTGAAGGTATATGAACATTTATTATATATCTTGTGATTTTGCTAAAGTCACTAATTGGTTCTGGTAGTTTTTTAGATGATTTTCTAGATTTCTCTAGGTATACCATCTTATCTACAAAGAGTGAGAGTTTTGTTTCTTCATTACTGATTCTAATTCCTTTAATTTCTTTTTCTTTTCTTATTGTTAAAGCTAATATTTCTGTTACAATATTGAATAGTAGTGGTGATAATGGGCATCCTTGTTTCATCTCTTATTTTATTGGGAATGCTTCTAGTTTATCCCCATATAATGTTTGCTACTTGTTTTTAGATACTGCTTGTCATTTTAAGGAACATTCCATTTATTCCCTTGCACTCTAGTGTTTTTAATAAGAATGGGTGTGGTATTTTGTCAAAAGTTTTTTCAGCATATATTGAGATACATATGATTTGTGTTAGATTTTTATTGATGTAATCAATAATATTGAATCAATCCTGAATTCCTGGTATAAAACCTGCTTGATCATAATGTGTTTCCTAGTGACAATTGCTATAATTGTTTTGCTAATATTTTATTTAAAATTTTTATATTCATATTCATTAGGTTAACTAGTCTATAATTTTCTTTATCTCTTTAGGTTTCAACACAATATTGGTGTCATAGAAGGAATGTGGCAGGCCTCCTTCATTTTTGATCCTAGAAATTTGGTTTTCTTCTTTCTTTTTTTTAAATCAAATTAACCAAAGGTTTATCTATTGTATTGTTTTTTTCCCATAAAACTAACTCTTAGCTTTATTTATTAGTTCAATAGCTTTCTTGCTTTTGATTTTATTAATTACAGCTTTAATTTTCAGAATTTATAATTTGGTATTTAATTGGGGATTTTTAATTTGTACTTGAAGTTTTTTAGTTTCATGCTCAATTCATTGATCTCTTCTTTCTTTCTTTTATTCATGTAAGCACTTAGAGATATATTATTTCCACTAATAACTGCTCTGGTTGTATCCCATAAGTTTTGGTATGTTATCTTGTTATTGTCATTGTCTTGGATGAAATCATTAATTCTTTCTATGATTTGTTATTTGACCCATTCATTCTTTAAAATTAGATTATTTAGTTTTAGGTTTATCTTTCCATGGACTTTTATTGCACGTGATTTTTATTACATCATGATCTGAAAGTATGCATTCAATATTTCTGCCTTTCCTTGTGAGGTTTTTATGCCCTAGTACATGATCAATTTTTGTTTAGGTGACATATAGACCAGAACAAAGGGTATATTCTTTTCTATACCCATTCAATTTTCTTCAAATGTCTACCATATCTAAGAAAACCAGTGACACCACAGACAATGTCTTGATTTACATATAAAATAGATTTAAGTGAGGCAGAGTTGCACAAAGTCATTAGTCTCAATCTCTCTTCCAGAGAAACTGAAGTCTAGAGGAAAGACGAAAGTCAAGATGACTGACAATGACCTGGAATATGGTGAACCTTGGCATCTTTTATGTCTGACCAAGTTTTAAGCACCCCACAGTACCTGCATCTAGTCACCTTGTTGGAATAAATTGCTTTCATCCAATCATCTTCCTGGGATAAGTGCTCACATGCTTGGAGTAGACTTCTAATTTATCAACAGGTTCGTGGCATGTCAGGTGTGTGGTCATCAAAGTTTTGAGGATAAGAGTTCATTATTTGGTTAAAAAAATTATTGGGAAAGCTGTAAAAAACTTGGCAGAAATTGGGCATAGATTAATATCTTAAACCATTTACTAAAATAATGTCAAAATGAATACATGGTCTAGATAGATATGAGAGATATTATAAGAAAATTGAAGAACATAGAACATATCTGTCAGACTTATAGATAGGAGAATAATTTATGAATAAACAGTAGAGAGCAGTGTGCAGTATAAAATGGATAGTTTTGATTATATTAAATTTAAAAGTTTTGTACAAATGAAACAAATGTAGTTAAGAACAGAAGGAAAGCAGAAAATTGGAGTGGGGTTGAGGGGATTTTATGGACATTTTCTCAAACAAAAGTCTCATATCTCAAATACTTAAAGAACTTTCTCAAATTTATAAAAATACAGGTATTTGATAAATGGTAAAAGGATATGAACAGGTAGTTTTCCAATTAAATCAGAATAATTTATAATCTTTTGAAAAATGCTCTAAATCATTCTTGGTTAGAGAAATGAAAATTAAAACAACCTTGTGATATCATTTTACACCTATCAGATTGACAAAAATGATTGAAGTGGAAAACAACAAATGTTGGAGGGGATGTAGAAAAATTGGAAAACTGATTCATTGGTAGTGCATCTTCAAACTCACCCAACTATTTTGGAAAGCAATCTGAAATTATTACCAAAGAGATATTTAAACTGCCCATACCCTTTGAGCCAGCAATACCACTATTTGATTTATTTTCAAAGATGATTATGGAAAAAGGAAATATTCTAAAATAGTTATAGCAGTTCTCTCTTTGTGGTGGCAGAGAACTAAAAGATGTGGGTATGTCCATCATTTGGGAAATAACTGAATAAGTTGTGGTATATGATCATGATGGAATACTACTATGCCATAAGAAATGATGAATTTGATGTTCTTAGAAAAAATGGATAGTGTTGCATGCAAAAATAAAAAATGAAATGAGCAGAATCAAAATAATATTGCCAACAATAACAAACTATTGTTTTAAGAATAACTTTGCTCAACTAAATCATTTCATCCAATGTAGCTACAAAGAACTTATGAATGAAGGTGGTATCTGCATTTTAGCAAAATAGATTAGAAAAATAACTCATAAATAGATATATAAATAGTATGTATACATATAGACATATATACATATTTGTAACTGATGTATTCATCTCTAGGGAAGGGGGGAGAGAAAGAAAAAGGGGGAAAGTTACATAACTTTAATATATTTAAAAAGAATAGTAAGTTGTATATAATAGATTTGCAGATTCTACTTTTTTCTATTCTACTATATTAAGGAAATAATTGCTGCATTTCTTAAAATCATAATAAAAGAAATTTTAAAAAAAGAAAATGAGAAAGTTGGAGACAGATCCTGAATAGGGACTTTTTTCAAGGACATTTTCATGGCAGGCTTTTGGGAAAATGAGCAAGAATGCAGTTCCATGTACTAAGTGGTGTCTATATAATTCACAAAAAAGATGGGTCTCTTTATGATACAGTTAACTAACAAGCCCTCTTTCAAATCCTGTCCTGAGCATAAAACAGCATAGCTGTTGGAATTAGTCACAGAACAAGGACTGGGACCCAGAGTCTCCTAACTCACAGTCTAGGACTCTCATTACTGGAGTAAAAAAATCCAGTTATTTGAGTTTCCTTAGTGTCTGGATTTTAAAGTAACAGCAGCTTATTGTGTTTTTGACCCTTATATTCTTCAGTATCTATAATTCAAGAATCCTGATTTCATCAGTATGGTAAAACTCTCCAGAATCACAGATCTAACAGCAAATCCAGTTGTTATGGCTGATGAAATTAATCCTCCTAAAGTCAACTTGGTTAGCATTGTCCTTGGCTATGCCGACATCCATTATTGGGATCATGTCGAAGACTTTTTCAGATTCCTAGTCCTATCTTTTGTGGGTATAGGCTTCAAGAAACTAGGGTTACTTCTGTTCCATGGAAAAAACCTTAATGAAAGATATTAGAAAATTTAGCAAAACCCTGACACCTGAAATAGTTTTGGAAAGAATTTTTAGATCATTTGGGAAAGGAGAGAACTGGAAAAAAAGCTATAGTACCCTTCCTAGATCATAAGTGCATTTGTTTGATTGACCTCCTATAGGCAATAAGACAATTTGAGGTGCATATCAGCAGTAATGATAAACATTCAAATTGGGAGAACCCAAAACACAAGCTTTGGGTAGATTCATGACAAGATCTGAGTGGGGTCTAAGCATTTCCTCTAGCCATCTCTCTTCCCCCTAGAGTATCATCTATGTGACTTTTTGTGGAAAGTTTCAGGATAAATAATTTTCTAATCACATAAATCTAGTTTCAAACAACATTAATAAATAATATGAATTTCCCCACAAAGATATCAGTGGATTTTTGGTGTTTAGGAATTAACATGGGAATTAGTTTCAAAGAAACTGGATTCAAGTATTCTTTCTGAACTTATAGGACCTTATTTACATACTCTCTTCCCCACTTAAATGTAAGCTTGTTAAGGGCACGTATTATTTTTGTCTCTTTTTTGTATCCTCAGTGCTTAGCACATGTTTAATAAATACTTATTAACTGATTAGATGATCTTTAAAATCCTTTCCAGAATAAAATCTTACATTGTAACTAAGTAAACATGCTTCTATTAAATAGTTGACAATATCATAAAAGAATAGAAATTCCTTAAGGGGCTGTCACAGTTTTGACTTTGTATCACCAGTACCTGATAGAATTTGGCAAATAGTTGGTACTTAATAAATGCATGGTGATGCTTCAAAATAGAAAATAGCTACAGATAGATAAATGGATAGATAGATGGATAGATGGATAGATAGATGAGAGGTAGATAGATAGATAGATAGATAGATAGATAGATAGATAGATAGACAGATAAAACAGCATCTGAAAGA
The DNA here is from genome assembly GCF_037893015.1 of Macrotis lagotis. Lineage (NCBI taxonomy): Eukaryota > Metazoa > Chordata > Mammalia > Peramelemorphia > Peramelidae > Macrotis > Macrotis lagotis. The sequence continues at coordinate 257,397,001 of NC_133658.1, read as the reverse complement.
ATACTCTTTTCCCTTTATTTGAGACCACTGAAACACAAGGAAAAACTATAGGCTTTAGAACATTCAGATTGATGGTCAGGACATTAGTATGAGCTATAATGAACATTACTTTATCTCTTGCAAGCAGCAGGAGGAGGAAAGCATTCTTTCTTCCCACATTGGCAACAATTTGAATTCCCGATTCAGGGGGTTGCTCAGCAGGATTGTTGGCAGCTCCACACAATACTTAAAAGCCAGCTCTGCCTTAAGGTGCTTGTGGGGAAAAAATGAGTTGGTAAATTTACAAAATATTATCTTCTGAGAAAATATAAAATTGAACCAACATGCGTGCTTTTCTAAACCATCACTTATTATTTTCATCCTTTTCCCCTTGTTTGGAAAGCCCAGGATGCTGGCTAGAGGATGGAATAAAAAAGGCTGAGTCCACAAAGCCTGTTCATTCAACTAGCTGTTGGTTTTTCAACATCCGATCATCAAACGCAAAATAACACAATGGTATTGCTCCTGGGAGTGAAATCAGAGCTGTGTTGTTTATCTGAGGATACCACATGCCTACTGTAATGATGTTTGGTTTATCAAAGTGCTCTTTTACACTCCCTCATAGAATGACTTCCCAATTCTAAGTTTCTTCAAATCCTCTGAAATTCAGTCTCCCTCTCTTTCCCATAGAACCTGAAAATAGGGGGTTGGCATCCTAGCCCTAGAAGATAATAACATAAGGAGTACCAAACATTACAAATTACATTACAATATACAAATATTAGTATACTGACCCAGAACTGAACAGGAGAGAATGATTGCATTTGAGAAATTATACCTTACTTTCAATGACCCCAAAGAATCTCTCCCTGAAATAGAATCCCATTATTTTAACAATATTCTTCCAGTGATGTTACATGGCTGTGAATCATAAAAATAACACAATTGCTAAAGAATAAAAATTGAGGGTCACCCAAAGGGCAATGAAGAGATGCATGGTGGGAGTAAATTGGCTATAGCATATTACAAATGATGAATTGCATGCATGAAGCCACATGGCAAAGCCCAGAATTAGCTGAAGATGGTGATAAATGCCAAAGGCAATAAAAAGGATTTTGCTGTTTTGTTGTTTCCTAAATATTTGTTTTAACTATGCTGGGGACAAAAGGAATATCCAAGAAAGAATAAGATCTCTTAGTCAGGCTGGATGAACATTGATAATGGTAAGGCTGAACAATTCCACTTCTAATCTTATTTTTTCTTCTAAAGAGAAGCATCTTTGAACTGGAAAGAAAAGAGCAAAAATATTTGTTCTAGTATAGTTGTAGAATAGCAGTATCTAGGTATATTTAGTGATTTTTCATTTATTTTGTGTGAATAAATAACATCTAAGAGTACTGGAAGATTTGATTGTTGAATCACTATTGGTAATCTCTGAAAGATCACAGAGAATGGAAAAGTTATTGGACCAAAGGAAAATGAATGTTGTCTCAATTTTTAAAAAAACAGTTTGAAGTCTTCCAATTATAAATCTATTAAACTTGGCATTTCAGAATCTTTATGAGGAAAATTTATGGTATGCTGACTTCTATTACTGGAGGAACTGAAGAAATCGAACACTAGTCAATTTACTGAAAACAAAGGGAGAAAAATCCAAAATGTTCTGCAGTAACCATAAAAATACATGAAGGTTTAGTGGTTAGTTTACATGTTGTGGATTTCAAATAAATTCAGAATTTGTCATGGATGCATCATCTTCATAAAAATCATCAATTAGGGAATGACTATACAAGTTTTGGTATATGAATACAAAAGGAATACTATTATGCATAAGAATTGATGAGCAAGCAGATTTCATAAAAAGCTGGAAAAACTTACATGAACTGATGCAAAGTGAAATGAGCAAAACCAGGAGAACATTGTACACACTTAAAACAACAATAGAAAGATCAACTGTGAGAGACTTAACCCTTCTCAACAATACAATAATTCAAGATAATTCCAAATGACTCACAACTGAAAATGCTATGCATAGTCAGAAAAAAAATCACTCCATTGTTGGAATCTGAATGCAGATAGTTATTTTTTATTTTTGGAGTTTTTTTCATGAAGTTTCCCTTTTTTGTGCTTCTCCTTTCACAGCAAGACTAATGTGGAAATATATATTTAACATGATTGTACATGTATAACTTAGGTCAAATTGCTTGCTGTCTTAGGGAGGGGTGATAGGAGGGAAGGAAGGAGGAAGAAAAATTTGCAACTCAAAATCCTATAAAAATGAATGTTGAAAACTACCATTACATGTAACTGGAAAAAGTGAAATACTATTTATGAGGGGAAAATAACACAGAAAGGAACAAATGAATAAGAAGAGAGTTATGAAAGGATTCATGAAGAAGAAACCATTTTATAAGTATTAAGTAGTCAGAAACTTTAATAGTAAAAATTTTACAGGCTATAAAAATTTGCCATGTGTTCATACAGTTGGTTGAAAACCCTGATATGGAGGGAGACCAGAAAAAGGGTCATGTATGCCAAAGTCAACTTGAACTAGCTAATCAAGAGTTCATAATTAAGTTGTCAAAGTGAACTCTTACATTTTGGAAATTAGTAAGGTTATCAATCAATGTTTGATTATTTGGTTCATTGTCTAGCTTTATCAAAATAATGGAAAAAATCTTAACATGCAGATTAAACTTTAAAAAAAATAATTGGCATTTAAGTAGACTACAAGTCCAATACGAGTTAACAGTTTAATATGATAGCACAAAAATGAGCCCACATTATAGGGACAATAGGTTCCGGACTAGGGAATTCATAGAATTCACTTAATTCTATTTGGATAAGTCCATATAGTTCTTTGAACATGTTAAAGAAAGGAGATAGACAACCTAGAACATGATCATAAGAGGACTGAAGAATATACCATATCAGGTAGGATTAAAGAAATTACTCATTTTAGCCTGAAAAAGGAAAGACTTGAATAAACATTATATCAGTCAATAAATATTTGAGGGATTGTTATGTAGAAGAGAAATTAGTCTTGTTTTTATCTCAGAAGAAAAATTTAGGAGGAATAGGTAAAAGTTGATGACAGACAGATTTAGCCTTGATAGGAGGAGGGAAAAAGACAGAGAGAGTTTCTAACATTAGAACATTAGTTTCTAACCCTAGAGCAACCTCAAAGTGAAATTGCTGCCTTGGAACAGAGAGTCCTTCATCAAAAAGCTTTAAGCAAATATTAGAAGACCACTTTGAGGATAAATTCATAGATATTTTGAATCCACAAACATAGGAGCTGTTTGAAATGTTTAATGAGAATGGAATGGTTAATGAAGAAATCCTTGATAGACAACAGAGGAACTTTCCAGAGAAAAGTTCCAGAGGAAATTCTTTCCAGGGCAACTAATTTCTCTGTCAACTGCTGATTCTCACACCATTACTAGAAAAAGTAGACTGATTCAGAACTATGCTCTGAAGGCTTTTAAAAGCCTTCCACAGATCAATAGAGAGCAGGCTGAGAAAAGCAAGATTGGAGGTAAGAGCTATAAACCTAACTACCTAGAGATTTTAGAATCACCTTGGCACTGGAGCATTATTGAGCCATATATAGTGCACACTATTTTTCAAGGCAGTGCTTTAAGTTCAAATTACACACTCTGAGCAACAATTTTATTAAAACCATCTTGTTTCCATCCCTTTTATTCAAGCATTGTGATATGATAACCCTGACTTAAGCAAATTGAAACCAAACTCCAGCAAATCCTATCAGTTGGAAAAGCTTCAGGGATGGACTGGTAGACAAGATTACAGCTATTCTCCAATGGGGAAAAAAGAGACTACAGTTACCTACAATTATGAATTAGGAGCTACACATAGTTGAACTCTAGAAGAGCCATTCAGGACTCTTTCCTAATTCTGGTAATTGATGATGGCATGGTTAGAAGCCAGACCCTGCTTTTTCCATTTCCACAATCATTTAATAAGCATCTACTATGGACCAGGCATTGTGCTAGGATATAAAGACAAAAGCAAATAGCCTTTGATTTACATATTAAAGGGGGAGACAATAGATGAAAACACATTTTTCTATATATCTGTATCTCTATCTATATAGACATATGCATATAAATAATCAAAATAATTTCAAGAAAATGCATTAATAACACAAAAAAGTAGGAAAAGCCTCTTCTAAGAGAAAGAACTTGAGTTGTGCTTTGAAGGAATCTTTTGGACTTATGATTACATAAATAGTGTTGTTTCAATGTAGAAAACAAAGAATATTTGACTCAAGTGACTATGAGGAAGCAAGATATAAATGAATATGTATCAATAAAAGCTGAAAAGGAGTCCATGTGTGTGTAAGAGAGGGTTTTTTTTAGGGACAGATAACTAGAAAATCTGAAGTTATGCATTGTGTTTTTAGGTTGAGGCACCAAGAGATGTCAAGGGAACCCTTTGGTCAAATCTTCATTTAGGGAATGTGTGTGTGGTGAGGGTGAGTTAGAGAGTAACTGAAGAGGAGGAAGCACACATAAACCAATGTTCTTTGCCTGCATCCAACTGGCAAGAACAAGGCACACTGAGCCGTAATGTAAGTCCTCATGAAGTATAAGTATTTGGGGGATTTTAATTTGTTTATATCTGACTAGCAAAGACCCACATCCGTAGTAGTCTCTGCATAGAAAAAGAAAATACCCAAGTCACTACAGTATACTCAGACTTGAACACAAGGGTATGTATGTTTGAGAAGGAGTAAGCATTTGAGGGAAGAAGAGGTTGAGAATGACAGTATGTCTGTCATTCAAGGGCCAGCCTAACCAACGATGAAGAGACTTGTCACCCAGAAGGCTGAACACAAGTAATAAATTAATTTCTTTATTTTGGTTTGTTTTTTACCATAGCAACTGATGAACACAAGCATTAAAGGCATGGAAAGATTTGGATCTGTATAAAGACATAGTTCTTTTTAAATATTAAGTAGAGACTTTTATTCCTATTTGTTCCATGGACCCCCTTGTTATAATCAGGTGAGCTTTATGGACCCTTCAGAACAGAGTTTGTGTCTATATGCATAATTGAAGGAAATGCCAAATTTTGGTTGGAGGATAGTAAAAATAAGGATTGTTTTCCTAATTCATGTTCACAGTCATACTAAAATCTAACTGTGAATAACTTAGGAATCCATGGACCTCAGATTAAGAACCTCCATATTAAATTTCCTTAGAACCTAAGTGTTGAATTGCATATCAGAAAAAGCATAAATAAATCATTGGTTTTTGTGGAGAGTACTCAAAAATAATGCAATCATGGAATATTAGAACCAGAAAGAATCTAGAGATAATCTAATTTTTTTCATTCTACAAAGAACTAAGTCCTCTAGAAGAAAAATGACTTGCCTGAGTTAGAGCCTAGAACTCTTGATCTTCATACCAGTGTTCTTTGCTATCAAAGCTAAAATCAGAGCATCCATAATAGATTAAAAACAAAATAAATGTGGCAATCATGACTTTGTCCTAAAAAAAGAGAACAGTCCTAAACTTTACAATGACACTAAAGAACTCTGATGTGGGAATCAGAAGACTTTGAATTTAGCACCTTTAAAAACTTCCCTAGAGGGGTGGCTAGGTGGCTAGGTGGCACAGTGGACAGAGCACTGGCCCTGGAGTCAGGAGTACCTGAGTTCAAGTACCACCTCAGACATTTAATAATTACCTATCTGTGTGGCCTTGGGCAAGCTACTTAACCCCATTGTCTTGGAAAAAAAACTTCCCTAGGACTTTCTCTTGCAAGGATTGGGCCATTGATGTTATTTCAATGTTAACTTGGCTCTAAAAACAAGTAGAGATGGACACCAACAGAGTCTTATAGCTCTAAGGCAATTTTCTGCTGATAAGCATACAATAATAAAGATAAATAAGAAATATCTTTCTTTGTTTCAGTTCCCAGTGGAGGCACAGCAGGAATTCTTCATGGTTGAGACCTGTGTATGTTTTGGTTCCAAGAATGTTTGATTACAAGAAGCATATGGAAGGACTAGTTTAACACCAGGAACATTTTATGCTATAATAAACATGGTGATCATTTTATTTCAGACATGATATTAAAATACAGCTTGGAAGGCTGGTATCAGTTTATATGTTGAACATGAGTGACTATTTTATGGTCATGCATTAGGCATATTCATATATATATATATGTATATATATATATATTATATTATATTTTAGTGTATTAGACTCTATTAGGTTTCATCTTTCCATATTTCAAGGTTTCATTATTCCATTGCTTTAGGCATTTCATCCACCAAAGACAGGTTGCCACAGTATATGATTTAATAGAAAGTCTTTGAGTATTACTGTAACTTAAAAATTAATAACCCTGAGGCCTACCTGATGATGACCCTTTTTGCACTTATTTATTCTGGTCTTCAAATGAAGGATTCAGTCTATTGCAGACCAGCAACTGGCCCTTTTCCAGCTCAGCAGGACTTGTAGAGGTTTATGCTCTACTGGTTTAGCTTTTGAAACTCCAAGGTCAAAACCACCCCATAATGAAACTACAGAGAAAAACTTCATTGTATATCTATTGCACATGTACTTGGTAGACTAAATGTCAGTTTAATAATTTCAAAAAAATTATTAGAATAGAAATGGAGATTTTCAGGAGCTTATTTTTCTAAAAAAAAACTTCTAAAAGAAATGAGTAAGAGTGACATTCATAGAATCACTTGGTCACAAATTTATATTATAACAAACTTTAAAGGCCCAGTTCCATCATTTTACAAAGTTGGAAAATGAGGCTCAAAGAGGAGAATGTAACAGTGTTATCACAGATCTGGATTTAGAAGGAACCTTGAAGAACTTCTCTTTCATTCCCTTCATTTTACAGATGAAAAACCTGAAACTTTTAAGGTCTAACTTTCTTGCTCAGAATCACATAAACAGTGAATGTCTGTAGTGAGTAAGGCATACCAATCATATATCATTCAAATGATTAAATTTCAATTTTATGGAAAAATTAATTTGAATCTAAAAGACAATTTCTTAAAATGTTTTTAAAATCTGTTAGTTCATCATACTATATAGAAAACTCAAATAGAAGCTAACCATACATAGAGATCCCAGCAGGTCATACATTAACATGATATTAACATACATGATAACATTATCCATGTTCTATTATATTTTACTCATTTCATGAATCATTTTTCAATTACATTTTGAGCTGATTGGGTCTCCCCAATGAGACTCCAAGTTTTTGCATGTTTTGTGAAGGAAAAGCCTTTGGGATTTCCAGAAATAGACAGTATCTAATATCGAAAGATCACCCCAGCTAAGTACAGAGAGGCTAACCATCAGTTGTTATTCTAGTTTAGTCATTTTCAGTCATGTCCAGCTCTTCATGACTTCATTTGAAGTTTCCTTGGTAAAAATATTAGAGTGGTTTGTCATTTCTTTTTCCAGCTCATTTTACAGATGAAGAAACCGAAGGAAACAGGGTTAAGAGATTTTTGTCCAGGGTCACATAAATAGTAAGTGTCTGAACTCAGATTTGAATTCAAGTTCTTGGGACAGCTAAGTGGTGTGTTAGATAGATAAAAGCCCTGGAGTCAGGAAGACCTGAATTCACATTTGAATTCAAATGTTTGATACTTACTAACTGTGTGACCTTGAACAACTCACTTAATCCCATTGCCCATCAAAAAAAAAGTGTTTTACCTGAACTCAAGTCCTAACTCCAGTTCTTGGACTCTATTCCCTCTGCCACCTAGGTCCACAGGAGTCATTATAATTGATGATGAATTTTTTGTAGCAACTGCAGATTATGCATTTAAGAAAATTAGAGGGGTGGCTAGGTGGCGCAGTGGATAGAGCACTGGCCTTGGAGTCAGGAGTACCTGAGTTCAAATCCAGCCTCAGACACTTAATTACCTAGCCGTGTGGCCTTGGGCAAGCCACTTAACCCCATTGCCTTGCAAAAACTAAAAAAAATATTAGAAAGAGTAGCTAAGTAGTAGAGTGGATAGAGCACTGACCCTGAAGTCATGAAGAACTAAGTTCAAATCTAGCCTTTGACATTTGATATTTACTAACTGTATGACCTTGGGCACATAACCTTGCAAAAAAAAAAAGAAAAAATAGGAAATGGTTTTAAATGACCCTTTTCTCTTGCTACAATGATGAGGATGAGCACAGGTGAAAGGGGTAGAAGTGGTAAGGGATAATTCCCTTTTTAGAAAATTAATTTATTATTGGCTCTCTAAACAAGAGATCTTTAATATTTAAATGCTATCCTAACATATTAATTTGATATGTTAAGGGTAAAAATGGGAAATGAAAAAATAGAAAAATACCATTTCTTATAGAAATTTAGCCAGCATAGAGTAATATCCACAAGAAGGCCAAAAAAAAGTCTAAAAATGACCTCAGCCAGCAAGAATTTGTGATTCATGACATAGCAGCCAAGGGCAATAGGTCTTAGAATATAAATGTATTTGCAAAGTACTTTGGGAAAGATGTTGAAAGATTATGATAGTTCCTTTTAAAGAAGCAAAGAACAATAGAGGGGACACTGAGTCATAAGAATTGCATGAAAACCAACTAAGCCAGATCATCCCAAGACTACTGATTCATGAAAGGAAGGAAAAAATCAATAGGAAAAATGAGGAGTGGTGGTGGTGGTGGTGGAAATATGTCTATTTTTATTGCAATTATTTTTCCATTATCTATGATAGTAGTCACATTTGGACTATAGCAACTCAGTGCCCAATGGGTTCACAAAGAAAAAGAATAAAAAAATTAGATTAAGTACCTGGAGAAGAGACACCTTTTTTAACAAACTGAAAGAACAAATTTGTTTAAATTATTTTTTGCTTTTGTTGTTTGTCCTTTGTTTTTGAAAAGGACCAATGACATCAGGAAGGTAATATCTTGACTTGCAAGTGAATTGAATTTAAGTGAAGTAGATCTGCAGAGTCATCAGTTTCACTCTCTCCTCCGAAGTCATTGGAGTCCAGTGACAAGATGACTGGTGATGATCCCAGGTCAGTGGGAGACATTGGCCTTTTTCCCAGGTCTCAGTTTGTCTGAGACAATCCCCATTCAGTACTTAAAGGATAGGTAAGAAATGAGGTAAAAGATGGTCTACTTTGCCTTCTTAAAAGAATCATTCTCTGAGAAGATAGAACAGATACAAGATATTCAAAAGAGGGGAATGTAATTAACAATTTTGCAAAATCACAGAAAATATTACTGTCAAACCAAAACAATCAATAACAGCATATTGATAGCTTTTGATTTATATACTTATGTTCTCATTTCTGTAAATCTTAATGACAATGAGTTCAACATTCATCAAGGGAATCCTTGAGAATATATGAGAAGTGAAAAGATGGTTTTTAGCAAATAATTTTTTAATGGCAGACCACTCTTCAATTCTACAACTGGACTGAAAGGTGTAAAAATATGATAATCTACTCTGTTTATTATCTTTTTATATATTTGTAAAGAATATTTGACATCATAGAAGGATGAAGTTCAACCATCTCCAGGAGAATATTCTGTAGAGATTCCAAGATGGATTGATTCCCTGTAGATAGTTGATCAGGTCCTGTTTGCAAATGGCATTGCACTTATTACTTCAAATATAAGAGTATTAGAGGGATTTCTCAATGAACTTTCCAATCACTCAAAAGAGATTAACCTAACAATTTAAATGATACAAACTGATGAAGGATTCCTATTGCTTTTACTATGGCATGCAATTTGATCATCAATTCATTAATTAAGCCATCAGGATGTCAATTTTGGATAGATAGTGCAGATAGATGATGAACTGGTTCCAGAACAAAAAACCAAGAAAGAAATATTCTCAATGAATAGGAAATCACTCTACCAGGATCTTCTGTTTCTTAGTCCTGGACTGTGCTTTCCATGATCCCCAGGTACTATCACGAAGCACCACTTCCTTCCAGAGACTCCATATAATGCAATCCTAGAATACTAGAACTTCTGAAGAACCAAAACTGCAGGTGACCCAAAGACAACATAAAGAGCTACAGGAGGTACATTATAAATGATGGTTTTCATATAAATGATGATATATAATTCATCTTCCAAAAAAGTGTCAAACATGGAAGTGGGATTGCTATGTATCAAGAGTGAAAAATAAAAGATGAATATGCAGAGTTCTGTACTCTGATGAGTAAAAATAGATGATATTGTAAGCTCTGTGAGGACAGGGAATATTCTTGCTTTGTTTTGTATCCTCAGGAGACCAATTGTGTTCTGCTATTTTGGAATGAGCACTCTCAACAGAGAGTTCACAGATTCAGTCACACAAATTCTTCAATTTTAAAAAGGACCCAGCTCCTCCTGTTCTTCACTACAATGCCTTTCAAGTGAACTTCATTCCACATGCATCTTTCTTTTTCCTGACTTCCTTAGAATAATATAATTTGACATATTTAACTTATCATTATATTTTACATGACATTGTATTATTTTAATGCATCATATTCCCACAATAATAAATGATACAATAAATTATAGTAACAGGTGCTCTGGACTAACAATCAGAACTGAGTTCTAATCCTGAGTCTAACTCATTAACTTGAATGACCTTCATCCAAGCAATTCTTTCAGTTTCCTTCTCCTAAAATGAGAGTTTGTACAAGATGACTTCAAGATCCCTTTTAGCTCTGATGTGCTAAAACTTTACTTTCACAATTAGCATATGCCCTACAGTGTCAAAGTAACTATCTTTAAATTTCCATTGCATCCCCTGCCCCTATAACATCAAACATAATGTGGGCATGCCACATGAGTTCAATAAATGCTTTCTCTTCATGTTTCTCCCCCACATAAATGTCTTATGTACTATAATTGTGCCTGTTTTTCACCTAAAGTTTTGCTATATGATTAGTTAATTATATAGTCTAAAAATCTTGTGCATATAATCTAGACGCAAGAATTCCACTGTGCCCACATGCCCAAAATGGAAAATGCTTTTGAATACAAAGATTTGAAGGGTAAATGTTTGATGTATAAAATCATGGGATTTTTTTATTTAATGGTTTTAATAGAAGCAATTTTTTAAAAAAATTCCCAGAGAAATGGACCTGTAAATTGTATTTAATTGTTCCTGGGTATTGCTGAATTGAAATCAAATAATTAGTTGAGATTTGCTAAAAGAGAAAAATCTTATGGGAAGGGGGTGGAACACACACACACACACACACACACACACACACACACACACACACAGACATATACACACTCGCCCACCCACAACAATCACATGGGAATCAAGAATTAGCCCTCATATATGTAGTGAAAATAAATCAGTTTTAGAAATACTGATGGTAAAGCATGGATAACTGACCAAGAAGTTGTAACTTGATCCCTGAGCAAGGAAGAGTGAAGGAACAGAAATTACTTTGAATTTACTTTGTATTTATTCTATATTTAACTACCAATACACATGCTACAACCTTGGAACATAAACTAAATTGTCCCTCTTAGGTTTAATCCATCTACAAAAGTGATGAATAATCTATCTCTCCCTTTATCCAATTTTTTAAATAAAAATATTAGACGGCATACAGGAATTCTTCCAAGTTGATATTGAATCCTTAATGTCAATACTGTGGAAACATCCATTTAAATAGTTTAGAATAATCCTAATTGTGTTATCCTTCCCCTCCCACCCCAACCCCCCCACCTTTTGGGGCTGCAATTGAGGTTAAATGACTTGTTCAGTGTTATATAAGTAGTAAGTACCTGAGACTAGATTTGAACTCTGGTCTTCCTGTCTTTCTACAATTTGTCAAAAACTAAATGATAGGTAAAATCATTTCTACAACATTCTCTGGTGTACCAATGAAACACTACTGGCAAAAAAAGGAAATGTGTTTATCTTGATGTGACTTATTTCTGATAAATCCATTGTGCTTTTTATGAACATTACTTCCTTTTCTAGACTTCCACTATTATTATATTGAATAATGCATTTTAGTATCTTTCCAGGTAATTAATGGTCAAGTCTAACATCCCAGCTTACAAATATCTTTTGCTTCTATTTCAAAATTGAGATATTTGCCTATCTCTGATCTCATGATGCTTTTCCTATCCACCACAGTCTTTCACAGTGGTTCATCAATCTTATCTGCTTGAATACTTGAAAATATAATTCATTAGGATCTGTTCATTTGAAATCATTAACCTATGCTAGACACTCTTTTACTATTTCTCTACTTATTTTTCAAAACATTATTCTATTCACCATTTTTAGGCTTTCCCTTCTAGTATAACAATTATCCTCCTTGACCAAGAAAACAGAAATAGAAGGGAGGGGGTAGGGGAATGAGATCTGTTTTCTGTTATTAGTTATCACATAAATGACTCCATCTAATCTACTCAATAGAATAGCTATCCCATATACTTCAACCAGAATTCATATTTTCTTTTATAATCCAGTACCTTGTTATCTTTTTAGGGCTGTGATTTTACTAATTTGGATATTCCCTCCAAAAGTTCAGATCCAATATATCAGGTAAGACCTTTGTCTATATCCTTGGTATAAATTCTTAATGAGAAGAGATTTATTCAACATTCCAAAGACTTACCTCTAGATTTATTAATATAGAATGAATAAAAATGAAGCATGTGGGCTGTCTTTCAGTTAATCCTCATTCTCACTATATGACTGACCCACCTACTTTTCCTGATTTAACTGACTAAATACTTTAGTCTGGTCTTCTGTGTAAATTTAATTGCTTATATTGTGTAGCCTCCTCACACATGTATAATGTATCTCTCCAATGTCTTGTTAGTAATGTGCAACTTTAAATGCTTTTATAGTATTACATTCACAGTCAGTAAATATTAGAAGAATATTGAAATTATAAAGATGGTCCTATGAGGTAGATGGGCAATTAGGTGGTGCAGTGGATAGATTTAAGTAAGACTAAAAGGCAGTAAGACTTATCTTCCTGAGTTCAAATCTGACCTCAGAGTCTTAATAAATATGTGACTCTGGACAAATCACTTAACCCAGTTTGCCTCAATATCCTCATCTATAAAATGAGCTGAAAAAAGAAATGGCAAACCACTCCAGTATCTTTTCCAAGAAAATGCCAAATAGGATCACCCCACCACCACCACCATTATGGGGCTGAAACAACTGAACAACCACAATAAGATAGATATTTGGTGTTAATTTTATCCTCCTTTTATTGCATCTGGCCCCATTTCCTTTTCCATTTGTATAATGTGTCTAAAATAAATGTACTGAAAGAATAGTTCTATGGGTTATCCCTCTACCTCTATATTATAATAGTTAATAATCATAATTATAACATCTATATAATGCTTTAAGGTTTATAATGCACTTTATGTATGCTCTCATTAATACCATAGCTAAATAATAGGAATTCTTCCTCCAATTAATATTTCTTCTGTGGATAATGGTTTTTAGCAATATCACATTTTAAAAATAGTAAGAAATAGTACAAAGGAAAACATGAATAGAAAGCTTGACAAGAGGACCAAGTTGGACAAATTATCATAAGAACATTTAAGAATGAAAATGGAAGGAAAATAATAAACAGGAGAGTGTGTGGGGGAAGAGGAAACAATCTGTCAAGATTTCTATTTTAGAAAGCCCTTCTCCATCAGTGATAGTGGAATTATAACAGTTGGTATCTAACATTACAGTCTCCAGTGTGCTGTTTAAGGATGTAGAAATGGCAGTAAGGAAAACACACATTGTAAGAACAGCTAACCTAGATCAAATATATACAGAGAAAATCTGTTTGGGACATGAGAGGCACAAGCTTGTAGAATCTGAGGGATCAATTCTTAAGTTATCTGAAAGAGGGGAGGATGAAATAGGCTTGAAAAAAATCTCAGACTATATTTTTCCAAAAAAAATATGAGAATTAAAATGTCATAACTGCTGAACCATGAAGCCTATATAATCTTTATTGGAATAATCTAAATGTATTTATGGATTTTTTGATAAAGGAATAAGTAAGAAATACTATTTCATAAACAATATATTACAGTAGACTCTATCTATTCAGTCATAAAATTGACAGGAAAAAATGTAGACCATTCAAATTGCCATTATTGTTTGGGTTTTGTTGACTATCAAAAAAAAAGAGGATTTTAATAGGACAAAATATTGCCTTTACAGTGAGGTGCCTTCTATGCATTTGATAAACATAGATCCACATGGAACATGGTATTGCTGAATAAATGCTTATGGACTTTGAAGATTCAGGGGAAAACATAAAAACAGAAAATTTTGTTTAATAGACCCCTGATTTTCAATATTGAACACAATTTTAAATAGACACATGGTTGATGTCTAGAGCAGAGTTCAAACTGAAGAGGGATGCCTATAAATGTTGAGGTCTTCTGGATATTCTTGTTATGAATGATACTGCATCAATTCATCATAACATTATCAATTCTCCATTCATAATCACTTTGAAAATTTTTTATTGTTCTTAGTTTTCCAGATGTCACCTTGTTTTGAAGTTTATGATTGAACACCTGACTAATGACTAAATCCATTCTTACAGGATCATGACATACTTGTTCTTCATCTTCAATTATATGCCTTTTATTTAATTCTGTTACCATTACATTAGCCATCTATATACTGTTTCTAAAAATATTATGTTCTGAAAGAATAGTACATGTCTTAAAAAATCCAGATTGCTGAATGAATTCTCTATGTAGCTACATCACATTTTTATGGACAACTCTTCCTTTTTCTTCTTCATTAGACTTGTTTCTCTTTCCACAATTTAGATTTTATTCTTAAGTATTTCCTATTTGTATCTCCCTCTGTCAAATTTAATCTCTTTATTGAACCTTTCAAAAGTTTTCTTAAAACACAGTTTACATGTCAAACTGCATCTAGTTTTTATTTCTGTTTTTGTTCAGTTTTTGTTCTTGAAAAGGATTAATGACATCAGAAGAACTGGTATCTTAACTTTCAACTTAATTGGATTTAAGTGTGGTCGGTGTGCAAAGTCATGAGCCTAACTCTCTCCTCCAATCATCATTGACAAAATATAAATCAGGATGACTAGCAATGGCCCTGCTTTTCTCTCTCTATCACAAATTCAAATATTAAAGAAGATTTACTATTTTATATTTGGCTTTGGTTAGCAGTATATTGCTATTGTTAGCAATTGTTATAAAACATTATAGGTCAAAGTAACTTTAAATGGGTTATGCTCATAAAGTTATGTGGATGGCTTTGGTCAGGCCCTTCTATAGCCCCAACTATGTCTTGATTACTTACTGTTCATATATCTGAAATGAACAAGTACCCCAAGAGCAGTGACTGCATTAAGAATTCAACTAGGTAGGAGTCAAAAAAAACATTACTGAAAAGGGAAAAAAATCTAGAAAAATGAGGCTACAAAGAAGATAGAAGGAATGTCTAGGAACACTAACCATCCCCCTGGGGGAAAAACAACATAGATGATATTTTAACAAGTAACAAGTAATTAGTCAGGTGTTAACTAAGTAACAATTGATAATTGGATTTAAAAATTAAGATGTCACTAACTGAACCACCACAATTCCAAATTCCAAGTGACAAAGCATGCTACCTACTTTCTAAAGGAAAGATAATAGATTCAAGGTATAGGATGAGACAAACATTTTGGATGTAGCCAAGAAGGAATTTGTTATATCAGATCATATATATTTTATACAAGGGTTTATTTTTCTTTACTTTCTGGGTAGAGATGGTTAAGAAAGAGATATAAAAAAAGAAAAAGCAAGAATATAGAGTCACTTACACATTTTAAAAATGCACAAAAGAATAGAATAAAGGTCATAGGAAATAGATATACTTGACAGCTTTGATAATAATGTACTGACTTTATTATATACTCAGAAAAGGAAAGTGCTCATTAAACAAATTTTCAGCCTCATGTATAATCCTATTTTTTATTTCTACTTAGAATATGAAAATGCTCATATTATTTGTAGTGTTTAAGTTCAGAACTTTAAAAAAGGCCCTAGTAACCTTTGAGAGAGCAGTTTTAGTAGAGTTATAGGGTCAGTCAGGAATTAGATTGCAAAATGTTGAAATATGAATTGGTTATGAGTAAATTGAAACACTATAAATTACTTTTCTCTAGAATTTTAGGAGTGAAGAAGATATATGTTTCCATTCAATTCAATGAGCAATTATGAATAACCCATTGCATACAGAGTATTATGCTAGGTTCTAGATTACAAAAGTTAAAAAAAATCCCTACCCTCAAGGAGTTTACATTAGCTTAGAATGTAATGCATGTACCCAAGTAAGTAAATTCAAAGCAGTTTAAGGGGAGAGCACTAAGAACTTGGTAGATGAGGCAAAACCTGAATAATAAGTCAAACTTTAACAGGAGGAAACCAAGTAGACAAAGTTGTGAGGAAGGGCAGCATTTCAAGCATGAGGATCAGCTTGTTAAAAAGCATTAAAGAACTAAAAAACAAAGAACAGAAGTCCCCTATAAGGAACAGTAAATATAGCCATTTGACAGCAACATAGAATGCATGAGAGCAGCGACTGAAAAGTGAAAAGAAGACCCATAAGAGATGTCGTGGAGTTAGAACTTCCAAAACTTGAAAATATATTGAATAGACATTAGAGTGAGAGAGGGTGATGAGTCAAGGATGACACCAACACTCAGAGAATGAGAGGCTAGAAGAATGGTGTTTCTTCTGTAGAAATTGGTGTATTAGGAGGATGTGTGGCAAGAGAAGATAATGGCTTTTGTCTTGAATATATTGTTTGATATACTCATGGGGCATCCATGTAGAGACATTCATCAGATCCCATGGAAATGATTGAAATCAATGTGAAAGAAGGGAATAGAACTTTATATATTACCTCTTATTTTCCAGACACAATATTAAGCAATTTTTTGTAAATATTGTCTCTGATCTCACTATATCTACTGTGAGATAGGTGATTTTACAGTTGAAGAGACTGAGAAAGATAAGTGGTGAATAAATGAATAAGCCTTAAATTGAAGTCATCTTCCTGACTCCAGACCAAGAGTTCCATTCACTGGACCACTAGCTACCTGTTTGTAGAGAAGTGGAGAGAGAGAGAGAGAGAGAGAGAGAGAGAGAGAGAGAGAGAGAGAGAGAGAGAGAGAGAGAGAGAGAGAGAGAGAACTCAAGATAAACTATAGATAATCCCCAATCTTGGGAGGAGGGTTAGAGTACACAGATATGTTCCACCAAAGGATACTAAGAGTGATTAATCATGTTGAAAAGAGGAGAATCAGAAGAGAGAAGCAGTATAAATATCCAGAAAATAAAATTTTCCAGGAAGAACAGCTGATCAAAAGTTTCCAAAGTTGCAGAGAAGTCAAAAAGGATGGGAACTGAGAAAATACCATTGGATTTGGCAATTGAAATTCTGCTATTATGCTTAGAGGAAATAGTTTTATTTAAGTGATGCAATTCAAAGTCAGACTTCAAAGAGTTGGGAAGTGAGTAGGAGAAGAAATAGGGAATAGAGGTAACCAGTGTAGGTGATTCTTTTCAAAAGGAGTATTACTCTGAAAGAGACTAGAAAAATAGGATGATAGCTTGAGAGGATGATAAGATTAGAGGAAGGTTTTTATTTTTCTTTAAGGTTGTACAAAATCCAAGAATTGCTTTGGTTGCCATCTCAGAAGGAGGAAAAAGAGAAAGAATGGAGTTAAAAGAGAGAAAGGAGCATTGAAAAGACAAGTTCAGAAGGAACAGGATCAGGGGCACAGTTAAAGGGACTGGCTTTGACAAAGAGAAAAGGTCCCTCTTTTTCAGACACTAGAGCAAAGGAGAAGAAAATAAGTGATCATGTTTAAGAACTAGAGGGATAGAATTGGGGAGAAGAGGAATTTTCTTCTGTCTTGGTGAAGTATGAAATGAGCACCTCTGCTAAGAGGAAAGGAGTTAGAATGGTATAGATAGTTGGAGGAAAAAAGAGAAAATGGAACAGACATTGCAGGGAGATAGGGAGAGAGCCAATCAGGAAAGAAAAAATCAAGTGTCAGTGAGAGTCCATTTGAGATAAGGCAATATACATTTATACTGAACATAATCATTCAAGTTATATGAATTACTCCTAGGTTCTGATTAGTGTGGAAAAATGACTTTGAAATGGTTTTATTTGAATTCAGAAGACTATTCAAAGATACAATGATGTAAAATATATCATTGGTTCCAGCCCAATGGAAATATGCAAATAATACTTCCACTTCGGGGGATTCATTATTTGTTCTAATAGGGACCTAACTGTACCACAATACCATTCAGTAAAATGGAAATAGAAGTAAAAATTATGATGCTTAGGAAAATATAAAAGTATTTTGTTTTGTATTTTGTGTGTGATAGATATGAATCCAGTAGAAAGAGGCCACTGAAGATGAAAGAGGACAAAAATTAAGGAATATTGAGACAGGAAGGGGATGGTATTCAAAGGGAAGTTAGACAACATAAGATATTAGAGCTATAAGGGTCGTCTTGGAATATAGAACTTAGAACTTCAAAGTTGAAAAGATTCTGCAGTAAAAATTCTTAACTTTTTGGGGAGTTGGGGGTGGGGGGTTCCAGGCCCAAATTTTAAAATTAGCTATATGATGCTGAATAAATCATTTCATGTTTCTGAGCTTCAATTGACTCATCTATAAAATGAAGATCAGTCTGGATCAGGAATTTTCAACCATTTTTGTCAAGTCATACCACTGACAGTTCAATGAGACTGGAGCACTTCTCAGAATAATGTAGGGAAAAGAACACCAGATTAGGAAGCAGAAGTTTTGGATCTGAATCCCAATTTCTACTATATAATAGTGGGGTATTACATTTTAAAATTAAGGTAAACTTAGAGATAATGATCTGAGAATGATCAGTTTTCAGTTGGGTTAGCAATAATCAATCAATCAACTGGATCAATAGACTCTCTCAATGAACAAAAATCCAAAGGTGAGCCTTTCCTCACTAACCTTAATACAGTTTCAGAGAGAACAAGTTGGGTAGATGTGGAAGACAATGTGCTTGAATACAGTGAAGACAATATCATGGAGCTGAAAACAATATGATTGGTTATTTTAAAGAAGGTGGGCTAGTTAACACATATGGGGCTAGTGAACAACCTTTTCTGACAATTAAAGAATGTTAAATATTTTATGGAACTCTTCAGTATCTTACAGATTTTGTTAGTAGATCTGAGTTAGCAGACTCCATGGCACCTTTTAAAGGGTTTGCTAGGAAGATAAGGTCATCCTTAATGGTTTTTTATTTTTTTATTTTTGGGATAAAATAACCATTTCCAAAATATAGCATAATAAAAAAACAGATATGTCCTTTGTAATTAATTTGAATATTGATAAAATTCAAAATGAAAAGCTTTTCTTAAAACAATGTTGTTTTAGTTGTATTTGCTTTCCTCTCAGTTCTGCTCATTTCACTCTTCATTATTTGATGCAAGTCTATCCATGTATTTCTAAGATTTCAATTCTCTCATTTCTAATTACCACAGTAGTACTCCATCATAAATACTTACCATAACGTGTTCAGCTATTCCCCAATTGAGAGGCATTCCCACAATTCCCAATTCTTCGCCACTACAAAGAGAGGTGCTATAAATATTTTAGAATATCTAAGTTCTTTTCCTTTCCTTAATCATCTATGGAAATATACCTCGTATTGATTTTGCTCTGTCAGAGGTTAGAGACAGTTTTATAATCCTGAGCATAATTCCAGATCCCTCTCTAAAGTGATTAGATTAGTTCACAATTCCAAGAACAATGAATTGTGGTCTTCTATTTTTTTTTACATTCCCTCAAGCATTTGTCATTTTCTCCTACAAATTGTTCAAAGACAGGCAAGGATAGACAATATACCTCTTGGGGATAACAAGTTAATTTGTAGCTTTAAACTAATTCAGAGGAAAGGTTGACTAAAATATAAAATTAATACAGCCTAAAAATCATTTAAACTTGTGCAATAGAAATTAAAGGAATTATTCAAATGATATTTTCAATCACTTCCCTTTCCTATCTGTAAAATACATAAAATTATATCTGTCACCATTATGAGACTGTTGGAAAAGTCAAATTAGAAAATCATGAGATGGACTTTAAACCATAGACTGTCCAAACTGAATCACCTATCTCTCCTTCTCATTTGACATATTGTGAAACGAAGACTTATAAGAGGAAATGTTACATGACCAGGGTTCACTTAGTGGTAGAATCAGGATCCCAACTCAATTCTCCTAACTCTTTTTTCAGCACCTTTTCACTCTGGGGTGAAATGGCCACAAGACCTGTGATATCATTAGTAAGAGAACTCCCAGTTAAGAAAATTTTCACCAGTTTTACAATTTAGAGGGTCTTAGAGAGTTTTCTAGAGCAGTGGTATCGAACTCAATTAGAAACAAGGAGACTAAACCATACTAGGATCCCTCTGAGCCACATTCACTTAGAAAAACATACATTATTATTTATGTAATATTTTATTTTAATTTATTTTGTTAAATACTACCCAAATGCATTTAAATATGATCAGAACCACTGAGGAGAATTGGAATGATTGCCAAGTATTTGACATCTTTGGTGGAGGAGAAGGGAAGGGAGACAAGAAAGGTGTGGGAATGGGGGGGTGAAGAAGGAAGGGGGAAGTGAAGGTGGGCAGGAGAGTATTAATATATAACCTTTGGCAAAACTCATACTTAGAGGGAAGGAGAATTACCTTATACCATATAGGCTTTTCTTTCCTCTATACCAGGATGCAAATTTTCCATGTCTTATTTTGTATGGTCTATTTATCTTTGACTTCTAAGGTGATGTTCTTTAGGTCGGATTTTGAATATTATGGTGTTTGTATTTAACTAAGAATCAGAGATGACACAAAGCCCCTGATTCATTGAAAATGTATCACAGCTCAAACCTTTCTCTCCCCCAAGCATATTCATTATTTGGTACTGAAAAGAAGGGGGAGCAGTTACAAAAATGGATGATGCATCACAGAACAATTTCACTTGGAGAGCAAATTTTACCAGAGAGCTATAAAAATGGTGCTATTAGGGCAAGCTGTCAGTGGATGACTAATGCTTCTAAGGGGCTATCATTTCTTCTCGTCTTCAGGCTTGAGTGGGCCATTCATCTGAAATCCATCCAGCCTGAGTCATTTGGTGCTCTGTTTGTCCACAGGGATGGAGATGTCTTCTTCAGAAAAAAGTCAATCTGGATGAAGCTTTGATCTTAAAGTTCACTCAATTAGAAGAGAGTTGTTTGGTTTAAATTTGTAGTGTGAATGTTTGTATGTGTGTTTGTGTGTGTGTGTGTGTGTGTGTGTGTGTGTGTGTGTTTCTCTGCTTATGAGTATGCTTGTTTGGAAAATGAACTTGAAGGTCTTATTTAATAACTTGATGTAGCAATGTGGTAATGCAGTGAAGTGTTAAATGATTCATCACTATTCCAATAGACCTGAGCTATTTAAATGCTCATTAGAAGTGAGCCCTAGAGTTATGCATTTACTTTGGGACATGTACTCTGAATGAAAAAAGTTGTATAATTTTATCTAAATGTTACCACAAGCTTCAGTAAATAGAGTACTAAATTTGGAATCAAAGGACATGGGTTCAAATCTTTTCTCTAACCCTCACTAATCTATGTCACTTTTAGTGTCATAACCTCACTGCCTCAGTTTTTAAATTTATAAAATAATTAGTGATCATTATTTCAATTACATAATTATTATAATTACCAAGGATTAAATGACCTTTAAGTTCCCTTCCAGTTCTAAATTTATGATTTTGATATGAGTTTACAAATGCTATTTGAACAGATTTATTTTCAAAATTGAGTCATACCTGAAGATACTGATAGGATTGGCAAAGTTAACAAATTCTTCCCACTCTTTCCTTCATTTCTCACTTTCCTCTCATTTGGAGTTGGATCAGGATTATTCAAAAATATATTATCATAATTATCATCATCATCAATGAATGTTATAATAATGGTTCATAATTTACATGGTTTTTGGTGTTTTACAAAACACAAACCTTAAACCAAAACTAGGAGATAAAAAGTATTGTTATCTCCATTTTACAAAAGAGAAAGTCAATAAACCTTCAAGTAGCATTTACAGTGTACCAAATGCTGTACTAAACACTTTAATAAATATTATCTTATTTGATCCTCACAATTCTGAAATTACTCTCATTTTACAATTGAGGGAAAAAGAGGTAAAGTGACTTGTCCAAAGCCATACATCTACTAAGAAGAACAACCCAGAGACATTGAGTGAATATGATTTTAAACCTAGTCATTCCAATGTCTGCCTACCAAACCATGTTATATTTTCATGACACAAAACAGAATAACAATAAAACTGAGAAAATGATAGAATGAGGGGTAACACGCATTTAACTATTCCTGTTCCACTGCTGAAAATCAATAGTTTGAGGAAGAAAAAAATTAAGTCAACTACAAGATAATTTTAGAAAAAAATAATAACAAGACCAGTACACTAGTCTATCAATCTTGGCATTCTTCTCTCCTTCTAACTATCCTCTCTCACAGGTACACTTGTATATAGTGATCCAGCAGCTTTGGACCCAGACCTTTTAGTTAATATTTTGCCAGGGCCAGGTTAGGAAAGATGGGAATCCCATTTCCAAGTTGGGTTGAGATCTGGGACAAGATTATAGATTTGGGAGGGCCTCAAGGAAGTAGAGTGTTGATTATAATTATTTAGTATTGCAAAGGAAAAAAACAGACCGCCAAAACAAGAAGAAAGGGAAACATGGAGAGAGAGATAGGTCTGCAAAGTCTTCTCAGACACATGCAGTTCAGTCTCTCCCCCTAATCAAGTTTCCCTGGGAATCCTAATCGCTCCCAGTTTCAAGATTCAACTCAAATCTCACTTTCTGCAAGAGGCCTCTCCTACAGCCTCTCCCTCTAGTGCCTTCCCTCTAAGATTATATCCCATTTACTAAGTATATATCTTGTTTGTATAAAGTTATTTGCATATTGCCACAAAGAATTTGATGTTAGGGAGGGCAATAGGAGGAAGGGAGAGGGAAAATCACTGATGGACATAAGATCCATAGTAAAAAAAAAAAAGCAAGAATATGGGCCAAATTAAAGGAGGAAGAAAAATATGCATCTACATATTTTTGTGGATTGTGAAAATATATATAATATATGCATAAATATGTATATACTTAATGAAAGATAAAGCAAATTAGACAATTGTATTCATAATAATAATTTTTATGATAAAAAAGAAAAGAATAAAGGAATGAGTTAGAAAAAGAAAGCCTAATCTTTTGCTGCACATAAAAATACATTTAAAACAGAGACAAATACAATAGAGAAATAAAAGATGAATCAAAATCTATTCCAATGACTTTAAAATATCAAGCATTGCAATTATAATCTCTGATAAGACAACCACAAAAATAGATGATATCAAAGCAGCAAAGAGAAACATTATGCTTAAAGATAATAAACAAAAGAAAATTATAGAGGAGGTAAGTTCTCATAGGTAAATCTATTTTCACAATTTTCATTTCTCTTTTGAATCATTCAAGAAGATCCCATTGTGGTTCCATATTTTCTTGGGACATAGGTATTGATTCATTTTCCTTTGACTTATAAAATTTACTCATAGATTTCTGCACCCATTTAAATGATTTGGAAGCCATATTCCCTTCTGCTATTAATATCTTCTCTTTTGGTTTCATATATTCAAAATCTTAAACTTAATTTTTATCCTCCTGAGACTTTTGGTAATTTTAGTCTTTTTCCCTTTTGTTCCCCCATGATTCACTTTCTGGCTCCCTCCAATTTAATGGTAGTTCCCACAGAGGCTAAAACTCAAACATACATCAGCCAGTCCCATACTGAGGAATTCACTTTTCACTGGTTTCAGTCTCTACCCCAAAATGCTCTTTACTTTCAACTAGAATATAGCTGTAGGTTTCCTAACTGATCTCATTAGCTGAAGGGTCTCTCCTTTCCCATCAGTGACAGCTATATTTTGTGCCTTCCATTGTGGCTATAACTATGTCTAGAAATGTATGTCTCCTTTTTTCATTTTAAGTTCAGTGGCATGGTTCATATTCATTCTTTTTTTTGAGTTTGAAATTTCTCAATGTACTGATGAGAATTCCTAAGTTTTTCAGTTATTTTCTCTACAATATTATTGCCATCATATAAACAGTTTTCCTGTCTTTTCATTTCACTTTGCATCATCTCATAACAGTATTCCTACTTACATCTGAAGTTGGACATTTCACCACTTATTAGTGCATAATATTCCATTACCTTTATTGTGCCCCAATCTGTTGTCATTCTCCAAAAGAATAGCCCTTTAGTTTAGTTTTTTTCACTCTGTGAAAAGAGCTGCTATAAATACTTTTGAATATAAAGATCTTTTACTCTTTCTTTGATTTCTTTGATTTTATAGTAGTGGCATAACTGGGGAAAAGGAAAAACACATTTAGCAACTTTCTGGGCACAGTTCCAAATTGTTTTCCAGTATAGTTGTCATTCAAGCAGATTCTTAAGTTAAGAGCTTACATTCACATCAAGTATGAAAGTAAATGTACATGAAGCAACTAATGTATCTTACAGGAATTATTTGAAATATTAAATAGTTACTTTAGCATCAAATTGTCTATATCATTCATTAAGAGGAAAGATACAACTTTTTGAATATAACTCAGTTCCCATATTGTTAATCCTCAATTAATTGTGAAGAAAAGAGGGGAAAATAGCTTATGAGAATGACAAAATATTAGGACTCAGTAAACTATTTTTCTAAGAGAGTTCTGATTTGATCTGGCACAAATGAAAACTCTGATGAAGTAGAATTTGAGTTTGAAGGACATCAGGGAAATTAAGATATGAAGATGAAGGTACATTGATTTCCAGCTATGATGATGATGATGGTTGTCCTTCATTTTAAATATGAATCAGGATGACCAAAAATCGCCCTGGATGTGTGGCAATCAGGGTTAAGTGACTTGCCCAAGGTCACACAGCTATTAAGTATAGTGTCTGAAACAGGATTCAAACTCCTATTCTTCTGATTCTAAGGCTAGTGTTCTATCCACTGTGCCACCCATGGAGATGGGAGATGGAATTGTTCTATTTGAGAAATTCCAAGTAAGTGTTGCATGAATTTTATGTCTCATAAAATATGTGAAGGGGAGGAAAACATAAGGAAAGTGGGAAGGTAGCAAGAAGTCAGGTTATGAAAAGGGCATATTATATCTCATCCTAGATGTAATAGAGAACTACTAAAGCCCATAGAGCTGGAGGTATGTAAGATCAGATCTCAGTTTTGGTAAAATTATCTGTATCTTGGGATTAACACAACCAACAAAGAACTGAATATCCAGCTTCTTACATAGACCTAACAGAACAAATTTCCTTTACTGGAAATGCTCTTACTGCATAGTTAACACAAGAAGATGATTTTTAAACTGATTGTTACTTGGATACCAGTCTCACATACCTTTTTAACATGAGCTCATTCTTTTAAATTATGAAATGAAATTTTTTCCCACCTCTCCTTCCTTCTCCCAACACTAAAGTCCATCCAATCATTTCTGGCTTCTCTCGCCTTTGCGAACTTGGAAGGTGCTATTAGGAAATTACTAATTAGAACATGTTAGTGATTTGTGACATTCTTTTGATTCTGGGAACTTCTCAATTTTAGGAGATTTAACTTTAAGAGGTCTTATTGCTAAGAAAATGAACCAATTTCCACGTTGTACATTCTTATGAAAACTATTCCATCTTCCCAAAAAAGAATCAGAAAGGAGTGGGAGAAGGATGAAGGCTACAAGATGATCCAGTGTCATGGTGTTCAGGCAGTGTAGAATAGTGGTAAAGGTACAAGTCTAGGAGTCAGAATAACTTGATTAGAATGTCACCTCTGATATTGTGTAATTATATTACCATTAGCAAATCACTCTAAAACAAGAATTTTTTGTCTCTTCCTGAGCCATGAGTCCCATTGGCATCTTAATAAGTTTTCTTAGAATGTATTTTACATACGGGGGCAGCTAGGTAGAGCAGAAGATAGAGCATAGGCCCTAGACCTGACTTCAAATTCAGACTCAGAAACTTGACATTTACTAGCTGTGTGACTAAGCAAGTCACTTAACCCTGATTCCACTGAATAAATAAGCAAACTAACAAATAAAACATATACAGTTACAAAGGAAACCAAGTATATTAATATAAAGAAGTAGTTTTTCCCATCCAGATTCATGGATCTCCTGAAATTTATGCACATGCCTTGGGTAAAACACCTTACCCTAAAGGAAGTAAATGAATGAATGAATGAATGAATGAATGAGTGAATGAGTGAGTGAATGAATGAATAAATACTATCTATTAAATGAAGTCTATGAACCAAAGTCCATAGAAATAAGCTTGATTATTGTTACTCCAGGTAGGAGGCACATGGGACTGGAGGATAAAGTTCTCTAGTGTTCTCAGTCAATTGAAATATTCCCCATTGAGTCGGAGTTGCCATTAGCTTCTGAGGTTGCCATAAAAATCTTGGGTTAGGTATATGAAGATTTATACCCATTTGGATCCAGGGAGGCAGGCATCTAGAAGTCAAGAGAAGAGGGAATGCCAGAGAATACCAACATAACCACTAGAAAATCCTTGATTAAAGTCCTCTAAATAAAATCCAAGAGTCTGTTTAGGCCAACTCTCTAAGAAATTTCAGCACATATTATAGGGACAGTAGTTATCACTTAGGGTCAATAACTATCTAAAGGAGACATATTTCTTCACCACCACCATCATGCATAAATGCCACCTAATTATTTTCTAGTTCAGTTATGTAGAAGGGCAGTGCATTATGGTGAGTCAATTCAGATTCAAATGACTTTAATTAAAATCCTGAGTCAGTCACTTACTAGTTGTTTGCCCCAGGTCAAGTTGAAGAATCTAAAGTTAGGAAGGACTTCATAGGTGAATTATGATGTTGGTTGTTCTTTATTCTGGAAGATCTTGATATCAAGACTGACGAACAAAATTAATTGGATTTGAGTGAGAGTCACCATTCTCCCTTTCTCCTCCAGAGTCATCTAGGTCCAATGGCCAGATATGAATCAGAACAACTGGAGATGACCGTGACTTAATTGATTTGCCCAAGGTTGCACAGCTAGAATCAAGTATCTGAGGCTAAATTTGAACTCCCAATTCCCAGTCTCCTGATTCCAAGGCCAGTACTCTATCTCCTGAGCCACCTAGCATTTACTAGGTGCCAGACGCTGCCCTGAGTATTTACAAATATTATCTATCTCATTAAGCATGCCTGGGACTAGGTGCTATTATAATACCCAAATTGCAATTGAGGAAACTGAGGCAAACAGATTAAGTGTCTTACTAGGATGTATCAGACTGGATTTGAACTCAGGTCTGCCTAATTCCATTCCCAGAGCTCTATCCACTGTGTCACTTAGCTAGATTAGCAATACTATAGTTTAATATCTTTGCTTTCCAAATGAGAAAGCTCCAGTGATTAGCATAGTACTTGAGCACAAAGGAAAAGCTAAATAAACATTTGTTACCTACCTACAATCGATTTTACTCAACTGCCTAGACTCACAAGATATTTTTGAATTTCAATTCTATCATTCAATGTCTTAACTCTGTATCCCAACTTTATTTCATCTGAAAATCTGAACAGCATGCCATCTATTTCTTTATCCAAAAGTAATAAAATCAAGAGTAATAATAAATAAAAATCTCAAACAGTAAAGGAGTAAGGCAAGTTCCTTAATTCACTACACTACATTGTCCATGTTTGGTTTTTTCTGTCTGTTGGTGACAATTCTTTGAATATAATAATTCAACCAATTCAAACTCCATCTTATTGAATCAGCTAACCCATATCTTTCCATCTTGTCCACAAAGAGAGCATGAGATAGTCTATGGAAATCTTTTTCTTCCCTATGAGAATAACTAGGTAGCAGAATGTGTAGAGCACATGCAATTAGAAAGAACGGAGCTCAAAAGCAGTCTCAAGATGCTTACTAGTTCTGTGACCTAGGGCAAGTCACTTAACCTCCATTTTCTTCAGTTTCCTCAATGGGAATAATAATCCCAGAGTTCCCAACAAAGAACAAATGAAACAATATTTGTAATGTGGTTAGTATAGCCTGATATGTAATCAGTGCTTAATAAACAGTTCCTTTCTTCCTCTTTCCTTGGCACTAAGCATAGGAACATTCACATATTTTGATACTTAAATTGATAATACAGTTAAGCAGATTTGGAATGAACATTTTGGATGACAGTGTTTACTATCTCAGCCTGAGATTTTAAGAAATAGTCTCATACTCAGATTATTCATCTTGGAAGTTGGTTTATAGAATACAAATGCCTTTGATGAGTAAAGGATACTGAAGATACATATCCCTTGACTGTTGCCTGCTCTTCTGAGTCCTAATTGTCTAGAAGCATGTTGACAAAAGTCTAGGAGAGAGCAACCTTGCCCAGAACTTCAGGCTAGATCCAAGCAGGTCAGGGTGGTTCAGCTGAACTAGTAGTATTATACACAGGAGACAAAGAAGACCAGGAACTTTTATAAATGCCCCAGTCTTAGATTAGCAGAACCCAGGCACCTTTTAATACACCCATCAGGCTGGATAAGGATATACAAAGATATAAAGAGAATTCCCTAGAGTCAGGGGCAGTACTTATTGACTCATCAGTCATTCTGACTGTTTCTTTCTCCAAGCCCTGCCTCCTTCTTCTCAACAGCCTGAAACAGAGACAGAATCCAAGAAAATCTTGAAAGCAAGTTCATGAAACAAAATCTAATGAGATAAAATATTCAAAATAAAATTAAAGTCTCTACCTAAGTTTCTACAAGGATAAAATTAAAGTATCAAGTATAGTACATGGAATAAATTTACTGAATAAATATCAATTGAATTTAAATGGAGTGTTACCTTAAAAGTCTCCTTATATCCTATACCTCTCAAATTTTCAAAATCACAGACATAATGATTTCAGGAATGATTCTGTATTAATTAAGCAATAAGGAATGTTGAAGCACTGTTCACCCTATACCTGTAATTGTTATATTAAAAGCCCATATTTTCATAGTATTTTATGGACTGCCAAGAGCTTTTATTATGAAGTCAGCAGCACAGATATAATCTCCTTCATTTAACATATGAGGAAATAAAAATTCAAGGAAGTACTTAAAGAATTCACTCGAAGTCATACATTTAAGGGCCAATAAATCTGTATCTGGAGACAACTAGGTACTTTAATGGATAGAGTACTGGGCATGAAGACAAAGACCTGAGTTCAATTCAACCTCAGTTATGGAACCCTGAGCAAATCATTTAATGTCTACTTGTTATAATCTACTAGAGAGGAGCAGTTAGGTGGTACAGTGGACCAAGCACTGACCCTTGAGTCAGGAGGACCTGAGTTCAAATCCAGCCTTAGACACTTAGTGATTACCTGACTGTGTGACCTGGGGCAAGTCACTTAACCCTTTTGACTTACAAAAAACAAACAAACATAATCTACTAGAGAAGGAAATGGAAAACCACTCCAGTGATTCTCTGCTAAGAAAACCCATGGTCAGTATAGGCATGTGGATCAAGAAGAATGAGATATGACTGAACAACACAGCTGTGGCTGTATACTATCCTTTCTTTCTATAAATCATCAAACCTAGTTCTGCAAACCTAGTTTATATATAAATTACTCACATAGCAACCCTCATTATGAGAGCTACAATTACAAGCTCAGGAAAAGATACATGATGTAATGCAAAGAATACATGCCTTAGAATCATAAGACCGAGATTTTAAGTTCTGGTTTTATCCCTTCCTAGCTCTCTGTGTGACTTTGGGCAAATCACTCTCAGGACCTCAATGCCATCATCAGTAAAAATGAGGGTTTTGAAATACCAGTAAATAAAGATTTAGGCTTAAAGTAAGAAATAGCTGTGTTCAAATTTTGCCTCAGACAGTAGTTATGTGAGCTTGAACAAATCACTTAATCCTCAGCCTCAGTTTCTTAATCTTTAAAATGAGGGGGTTAGACTAGCCTCCAAGTACTCCTCTAGCTCAAAATTTGTGATCCTATGATCTTCTGAGTCTTTCCCAGGTCTCCTTCTGATATTTTTAGTTAGTTTCTGAAGCAGTTCTCTCTCGCTACACAAACACAATGAATTATTGAGAAAAGTCATGGGTGCAGAATCATGTTATGTCACTGCAATCTTAAAATTTGCTCTATTGACTTTTCTTTCCTCAGATCTTCATGGAGCCATGAAGCCACCAAGAAATGAAAAACAAAAGTTGGTAGAAACATATCAGGAAAAACTTCCCCCTGTAGCAAGTTTGGTTATACTAGAAATGTTTTTTTATTTTCTTTTTTTTAACAGCACTTCTACCATATAGGGCCACTAAAAATATAATTCCCCTTTAGGGTATAAATATTTATAACATATTATCCAGGAAACAGAGAAATTATTTTTAAAATATAACAACTTTTTTCAAACAGTTTTTACTTTTTTGTAAGGGCAATTTGGACTTCAAAAACCACCTGGGCCATGAATATATGAGTGTTTAAATTGATTTCATGCAAACGATCCTTCATAGACAGATTCATCTCTCATGCTTTGTAAACACTAGAGCCCTTTGAAAGCAATTGCTGGCTAAATAATTTTTTAATGCCAGTTTCTTATTGCCACAGTGGAAAGTCAGAAGATCACAGCCAAATAATGAGTTTTTAGCTCTAAACTAACAACCTTATTTGGAATTTTAAGACCTATCACATTAAAAGTGGAGGATTCAGCTCATAGATTCTAACATTCAAACAGTTTCGTGCTTTAAGAAAGACAAAAGTAATTAGTCACAAATGTAGTGTAGCAATAGCAAATGCATGAATCTCAGTCTTACATTCAGATTTGAATTCCTATTGTAAAATACAAGGCAAAACCAATTTACCAAGCATTGAGTTAATTGCTAGGATGCACCAAGGCATCTATCCACCACTTTACTGGTAATATGTTTGGGTTTTATTTATTGCTTGTGCATTCAAAGCATTAAGTCTTGTTTCTCTTTATAATAATTAACCAAAGACAGACACTAAAACTGAAAACTGGAAAAGCAGACATGTCCCAGCCCTTTTTCATTTGTTTATAAAATGATATGTCTTCCATTACAAAATATTTGCCTAGTGAGCTAGAAAGGAAGAGGAAGGGAAACTCCTTCATTTATTGCTCTGTTCTTTAAAATCAAATTTCCCTGACAAGATTTTTTTCCTAGAAAAAGGACAATTTGGTTTTTATTCAGTAGCTGTTTTTTCCAAAATTATGGCTTAAGAAAAGTAGTTCACTTTTTTCTAATGTATATAAGATCTTTAAGAAACACACATGTCTCCACTTTGTGGGCCACATGTTCATATTACAACCTGCTTGGTTTTTATTCATTTCAAGGTGCCTCTTGATTTTGCCATATTGATTTACTCTGGAGTATTATTACTTCTCTCCCTCCCATATCAACCGAAAGTTGACTATTGAGGGCAAACATAGTTTCATTTCTGTTTTTGCATCCCCAGCTTTTAGCTGGGAATATATATATATATATATATATATATATATAGATATAGATATAGATATAGATATAGATATAGATATAGATATAGATATAGATATAGATATAGATATAGATATAGATATAGATATAGATATAGATATAGATATAGATATAGATAGATAGATAGATAGATATAGATATAGATATAGATATAGATATAGATATAGATATAATAAATATATTTGGAATTATACAAATTGAATGATGGGTCCATGATCTGATTGTTATAAATTACAACATTTCCATGTCTGCTCATCTTTTGTGACTCTTGTCCATGTCTTCCCCCATATCTGCCAACAAAATTCTTTTCAGCAGGTCAAAAGTCTTCCTCTTACAGGATTAGTCCCTCATCTGCTGAAAGGTAACACTGATATGTCTACTTCAAACATAGAATCCCAATTCTCTGAATCTACACTTTAAGATTTTTTCTCCTTATTCTTCTCTTTTTTAAAAAAAAGTGTGTATGTGTGTATGTTGGGGGGTGTATCTGTGTGTGTGGGTATGCACACACATATAATGGCTAACATTTTGTAGAGTTTTTACAAATCCTTTACATAGTTTATCTTATCTATTATTAGCCTAATGACAGACATGATATTATTATCCTCATTTTACAGATAAAGAAACTGAAGCTGAGAGAATTGAGGTGATTTATCCAGTGTCATACAAGTGTCTAAAACACTGTCTGAAAAAGATTTTAAATTCACATTTCCTGACTCCAAGTCCTGAGTTCTATCAGCCTGAATGTCTATATTCACAAAACTTCACACATCCTTGTCAAAGTTGTGTGACTTATAATTGAAATGAGCATTAGCTTATAAATTTAGAACTAGAAGGGAACTTCAAAGTCATCTACATCCCCTTTATTTTATACATGAGAAAAGTAAGAATCAGAAAGTTTAATCTTACCCAAGGTTATATACCCAAGGTTACAACTTTAATGGAAGATCTATATGTAAATTCTCTGACTCACTGACTACCTCTCATAAACTTGCTCATCTCTATCCAAACAATGGAAGAAAACTCTTCCATTTTCCTCTCATCTATTAAAAAAATGGACAAATTGCCTATGGAATTTTTCTCTACTCAAGCTATCTGATCTTCTCTTCAAGGCCTTCCCTAAACCAGTATCACCCCCCCATCTTTATGGTTTTACATTCTATTATTTAACTCCAAACCTGAAGTCCCAGTAAAAATTGATTTTTTCTCTCTTCTTCAGACTTGAACTAAACTCCCAAGCCTCTTTTTTTCACCTTGATCCTTATCCTCAAAATACCATCTCTCCTCTGCTTCATCTGCTGAATTTCTATCTATCCTTTAAAATCCAAGTTCATAGAATTAAAGGCTCACAAATCTGGGAGTGGGAAGAAAGAGGCAAAAAAAAGATCATTTGGTCTGCCAATTCATTTTATATTTGACAAAACTATAACCCATAGAGTTCAAGCAACCAGTATGAGATTATGTAACTAATAATTAGAAACCAGAATTGAACTGAGTTTCTCTGACTCTATATGCAGTATTTTGGGTTTTGGGATTTTTTTTTATTCTCTGTCAATGCATGGATATACAGAGAGGACTAGCACCTCTGGTGAGAGGCACCCATTTTTGGGCTGCTCATCCACCTTTGATTTTCACCTTCCCCAAGTTCTCATCTGTGACTCCAAGAAATTGTGGCATACACAGTGAACCATCTTGGCAGACAGGCTAAAGCAGATTGAAGGTAACTTGCAGACCTCAAACATTTTGTTAAGTTAAGAGGCAGTATTTATGTTGAGCATATGAAAACATCCCCTGGTGGAATGGGTGGATGAGAACAGCTTTACCCAATGACCATGAAGGTGACTGAAGCAGACACTATGGAGCCCTTTGAGTTTGATTACACAGGGAAGATGCCAGGTCATCCACTGCATCCTGGGCCACTGTCAGTTTTCTCGACTTTTGTCAGGATTTATCACTGGACTTCAATGACTCTGGAAGAAAGGGTGAAGTCAATGAATGTGTGCAACTTGGCCTTAAATTCAATACATATATGAATCAGGATATTACCCATGATGTCCCTGGTCCTCTTCAAAAACAACCTCTTTTCAGGAAGCTTTCTTGATTCCCTCAGATTGGTAAAGGTCTTGTCCTTCTTACCTCTACTATCACTTTGTGCCTTCTATTCCTAAAGTATACTTTAAGTATGACATTATATGTTTTAGCATCTGTGCCTTTTCCATCTAATATACTGTAAACTTGGGTAGCTATGTGTTACAGTGGATAGTGTGCATGGCTTGGAGTCAGGAAGATGAATCTTCCTGAATTCAAATCTATCCTCAGCCACCTTCTAACTATGTGACCCTGGGCAAGCCACTTAACCCTGCTTGCCTCAGTTTCTTCCTAAGAAAAATGAGCTGGAGAAGGAAATAGCAAACTATACCATTATGCTTGCCAAGAAAAATCCCAAATGAGAACATGAGGAATAAGACACAACTGAAATGACTGAATGACAATATATTATACACTACATGAGGACAGGGACAGAATCAGTCAATCAAGAATCATTTAATAATGGCTTGTTATGTAACAAGCAATGTAATGAGCACCAAGGATACAAAAAAAAAAGGCAAAAACATTATTCTCCTTAGTAAGGTCACATGTTAAGGAGGGAAGGTGGGGAAGGACAACATATAAAAAAACTAGGAACATGTAAGATATATGCAGAGTCACTGAAGAGTGATGGTATTGAGTGGGAGTGAAATAAAAGTGGGAAAGACCTATAGGAAGCAAGATTTGATCAGAGTTTTGAAGGAAATCATGGAACTAAGAGGCAGTGGTAAGGGGGAACAGAATATTCTAGGCATGAGGGAAGACCAATGCAAACACATGAAGGGTATAGATAGAGTATCATGTGTGAGGGAGGAACAGCAAGTCAGACAATGAAGCTAAGTCATAGAGTATGTGAAGGGAAGAATGTTTTAAATATTGAAAATACAGGAAGGGAAAAAATTTTGTAATCATACTAATATAACAATAAAAGCTAACATTACATAGTGCTCTATGTGAAGTGTTCCAAAACACTATGATTTTTCCTCATTTTATACTCTGGGAGGTGTGTAATTATTATCCCCATTTTACAGATTAGAAAGCTGAAGCAGACAGAAATTGAAGTCTTGCCCAGGGTCAGAGAGCTGATGAGTGTCTGAGGCTGGATTTAAGCTGAAGTTACTCACCTAGCTATCTCTTTTATCCTGGAGATAATAAGAAGACAGTTGAACTTATTGAGAAGATGGGTGATATAAACTTAGCTTTTGGAAAAATCACCTCAGTAGCTGAATGGAGGATGAGTTAGACTGAGGAGAGACTTGAAGTGGGGATGCAAATTAGAAGACTATGGTAATAGTCAGGATGATAAAGTCCTCTAATAGGATGGCTGTTATGTGAATATAAGAAAAGGGATGTATATAAAACACAGTGTTAACTAAGTTCTTTATGTAGTTTACAATGAATACTTATTGAACTTATGTTTGTTTGTAAATACTCTGAGTCATAATAATAAGTATTCCCTCTCCTTCATAGTGTCATAGATTTAGAACTAAGGAATGTTAGAACATTCTAGCCAAAATTAATTAATCTGAAGTTACAAGACAGGCAGGACAGCTGTGGTTAAAATAAGATAACTTTATTTTCCAGCAACCAGAGCCTTAATTAGGATAGGACAGCTGGGGCTTTTGCCCCAGATAAGAATTTTTAGAGGATATTAACAGAACTTGAATTTCTTCACTTAGCTTAGAAACAAAAGACATAGGCTCTAAATCACTAATATTTAAGAAAATGCAAATGAAAAAAATTCTGAGATACTACTTCACACACAAGATTGGCTAACATGACAGAAAAGAAAAAATGACAAATGCTAGGGAGGACATAGAAAAAATAAACTAATTCATTGTTGATGAATTTGTGAATTGGTCCAACCATTCTAGGGAACCAATGGAACTATGCCCAAAAGTGTATTGAATTTGGAATTGAAAATTTTAAAATATGAAAGAATTTTCATAATTTTTAAAAGAAATAGCAGACTATGGGTGGGGGAGGGAAGCGAGATTAGGGGAAAATTGTAAAACTCAAAATAAATAAAACCTTTTTTGAAAAAAAAAAAGAAATAACAGAGCTTAACATGTCATAATCAAGAATTATCAACCAAAAAAAACTCCTAGAGAAGTTTCTCCTCTGCCCCAGATTTAAAATCCACTGTTACTTCCCACACTTCTCCCCTTATTTCCTATGTTCTTCTGGGCAAATCACAATTCTCTGGGCCTGAGTTTTCTCAACTATAAAATTATGGGATAGGCCTTTTCCAGCTCAAAAATCTAAGATCCCTGCCCCTTCCACTCAAACTGAAGGAATACTTCATACTTCTTGTCCCAGGAATGACTTGGGTTCCTTGCTCTAAGAAAAATATCTCTGAGCTATGTCTCTACCTATAGCTCTTTAATTAAATGAACCCAGGTTCAAACCTGTAAATTGAAGGGGGAGGGAGAGGTGGAAGGCTATGCAACTTATTCTAGGCTAAAGCCTGGCCCCTCTAAGATATTTCAGGCTTTTGAAAGTGTCATTTGACAAGAAAATTCTCATTTGAAACCCTACAGAACTGAGGAATATAAAGTATTTAGGATTCATCTAGGGAAGGAATATTGCCAAGTTGAAAAACAGCTATGAGATGTTGTTTCTTTCTTCCTCCCTTTCTTCCTTCCTTCCTTTTTTTTCCCTATGTTCATGTGACATCATTTGGTTGCCATGGTGAATATCCAGTCTTAAGAACTCAGCAAATTCTAGAGAAGAGGAGGTGTATGTAGTATAATTTATAAAGAAAAGAATCCCTAGGCCTCGAATTTAAATCTTAAAAAACCAACAAAAATAATCTTTAAAAACACAATGTTTATAAGCTATGTGTCTAGTGAATCCAGGATTTTTTTAAAAGTATAAAACAATGGCTACAGATACTAGTTAGTGTGTCCTTGCTACAACCAAAAGAATTAAAATACCTCAATTCTTTGAAAATTGAGCTATAACAATACTTTACACTACTGCTTTTATGTATCAGCTATAAAGAACTATTCAATGAAATTATAATTCATTTCAGAATTTTCTAGCATACACAAGATGCCAAAGCTCATACTGAAGAAAGAAGTCACATGGACAATTTATAAGGCCTTGGAAGACTAATTTTACTCTGTGAGTTTTGCTAATGAATAATTTATTTGCTAATGTAAATTAGATAAATTAATAATTTCTCGTGTGACACTAGTATCACTAAAATAGTTTGTCCTTGAAGATTTTGGTCTACTTCTTCCTAGTTACCGACA
Source organism: Macrotis lagotis (assembly GCF_037893015.1). Classification (NCBI taxonomy): domain Eukaryota; kingdom Metazoa; phylum Chordata; class Mammalia; order Peramelemorphia; family Peramelidae; genus Macrotis; species Macrotis lagotis. The sequence goes on along the minus strand of NC_133658.1, from coordinate 257,359,991 downwards.
TCAGGCTATTCAAAATGCCATTTATTAATACCTTTTGTGTCTTATCTAGATCAAATTCCCATTTTTAAATTTTCTGCATACATTTTTATTCCATCCATTTGCATGTAAATTAGATATTGCTTTTAGTTGTAGAAGCTTTATTCTTTTTCTTTTCTCTCTAGTTTACCTGCTTCATAATAGGCTTTCACATAATTGTTTCCTTATTCACAGATGAATTCATATTTTCAAAAATATGAATATATTATGTGACTATAGATAGATATATAGCTTAGGAAATTATTTAAAATTTTTAAGAATCATTCATTTTGACATCCACAAGCCCCTAACCTATTTTAGAGAAAACACAGGTTATTTTAGAGAAACCTGTGTTTTTCATAAAAATTCAAATGTTAAGTCAAAAATATAACTTGGTATGACAAAGGCATTCCATTATTTAGCATTCCTTGAGAGATGTCTCTCCTATTTGTATTCTTTATTGCTTAATAAGGCTATCATGAAAAAATGTTACCTTCTTAATACTCATCAGACAATTAATTACTCAACTCAACTAATAAACACTTAATTAAGCCCTTACTACATGGGATGCTTTAGGCTAGGATCAGAGAAGTTATAAACATGAGGAAGAAATATTACCTGCCCTCAAATACCTTATTTACAATTAGTCAGGAAATGAGGTTAATCAGACAAGTTATGCTAAGTACCACAGGGAAAATTACAAAGTTCTCTGGGGGTGATGGGGTAGAGCATATCAGGAGGGACCAGGAGAAGAGCAGAGGATGGGGGAGGGAAGGGTGTAGGGGAAGAAAATCCTAGAAAATGGTTTCTCATGGAAGTTGGAAACACAATTTGCCAGCTATTCATTTTCTCAGAGTTTTCTAGCACACATAAATTTGTCTGTGTGCCCAAGATCAGAAGCTTACCCCCTCTTGTTTGGCCTGTTACTGTTACTATTCATTGGCTTCACTGTTTTCAAGGTTCTACTATCCAATACATCCTTTAAAATACTATCAAAATAATCTTCCTAAAATGCAGGTATGACCATGTCATTGCCCTGATAAAATCTCCTTCATAGTTTCTTTTTGTTGCTAGGTTAAAACTCAAATCTTACTCTAACTTTGAAGATCTGTCACAATGGGACTCCAGTCTAATTCCATTACAGTCAAACTGAACTTATTCCTATTCATTAAACTTGACCCTCCACTTTGTGTAGATCTAATTGCTAGTAAGGAATTCCTTTCATTCAACTGTTCCTACATATTTGCCTAGAATGAATACTTTCCTCACTTCTCACCCTTGAAAGTTTCAGCTTCAGGTGTCACCTCCTTTGGGAAGTTTCCTCTTGTTTCTCCATCTATTAGTGTTCCCTTCCTTGTCAAATATTTCTAGAGAATTCTGGCTCATTATTCTTCTGTCCCTTTCATGATTAGTTCAACAAGGTGGCACCATGGATAGCGCACTGGTCCTGGACTCCGACTTCCCACCAAGGCTCAGACATTTACAAGTTGTGTGACTCTAGGCAAATCACTTTGTTTTCGTTTCCTCAACTATCAAATGGATGAATAATAAGAATAATAATAATAACAATAATAACAATAATAATCTTTGTCCTTCATTCTTGAAGAAGACCATAACATTAGGGAGGTGATGACAAGCACATTTTGGATTTGAGGGAGGAAATGCTGTTCCAAGTCACCAGCCTCATTTTCTCTTCTATAGCCATCTGCATTCAGCGACCAGATACGAATCAGGGCAACTGAAGATGGCCCTGGATGTGAGGCTATCAGGATTATATGACTTGCCCAAAATCACACAGCTAGTATCAAGTATCTGTGGTTGTATTCAAACTCCTGTCTTCCTGATTCAAAGGCAGTACTCTATCCACTGTACCACCCATAAATATTATTCTATCAGATAATAATACCTACATCCCATGGGTATTGGGAGATCAAAGGAGATGACATTTGCATGTCTTCACAAATTCTTTTTGTCTTTTTGTTATTTAGTACAGGACCTAATGCATAACTGGCACTTAACATAAGCTTGTTCTCTTTTATTCTCTATCTTCTATTTACTTATCTGTTCTTCATAGTACATCTTGACCCTTAAGGTTTCTGGAGAGGAATTTATATTTGCATTTGCAGAGCTTATAGAGTGCCTTACAAATCATCAAAGTTTGCTAACTATAAATAAATGAAAAAAAATTAAACCTTACTATGTACTATGACAGTGGAGCTACAATTACAAAAGGTGAGGCAGTTCTTTACCTCAAGTAGTTGATACTCTTAGAGGAAGATTATATCTATATCTATATTTGTGCATGTATATGTTTGTATACATGAATTCACTCATACATACACATACATATGAAGATTTGAGAGGAAGACATAAATGAATATATGTGTACCTATACCTATACATATACCTATACATATATTATGTATGCATGAAAGAAGTCTCTTGGGGAAGGGAATGGTTTAAAAAATCAAAGATGATGATTTTATATATAGGACAGATACAGCATGCATGCACTTAATACATGTACATTCCTGCATGCATATATGTATTCTCACCATATGCATGCATACATAGATGGAAGAAGACCTTTGGGGAAGGAATTGACTTGAAAAATCAAAGATGGAGGTTTAATATATATAGGACAGACAACAGAGAGGCCATTTCCAGGAGCAATGCTAATGTTGAGGGGATTGAGAGATATGGAGGTGCCACTGATCCACAAACGGGTTTGGGATGGGATGTGCATGGCCTGGTCCAAGCAGCAAGATGTCCTGGGCTAACTGAGCTTATAATTAATCATTATGTGGGACTGAGTAGTCCTTTGTGATCTATTGCCATAAAACACTCCTATCACATTACTTGACTAAAGGGGTTCCTTTATTAAATGAGAATTTGAATTACCTGACAAAACAGCCCAGTCTCCCAAGTAACTTGAATAAAAGGCAAGGACATAGTCATTCTGTCAGGTCCTCTTCTCAGAAAGCCTGATGATTTCCATACAATTGAGCTCAGAAGCCTCCCAATTTTAGGGAAGGTAATTCCTATGCCATATCCTTCTAATAAAATCCAATTCAAATTCCTTATCTTAGTATGGAGAGAATCCAAGTTGTCTAAGGGCAATGCCAGAAGAGGATAAACCCAAGTTACTCTCTCCCCAAACCCAAACTGGAGAAAGGAAATCTACATTAGCTAAAATGTGAATTTCATTATATAATATCAGTGAAGATAATATAATCAATCAACCAAATAAGATAAATTAGTATATGTGACTTTTTTGTTATTTAAATGTAAAGTCTTTGCTATTTAAGTTAAACCACAAGGTAGAATATTAAAACAAACATGCATACATACAAATATACATACATACCCCTTCTGATAACTTTCATGGGTATCACTAGTGCAGAGCAATAACTAGATAAAGAGTGATTAGAGCCTTTTTCAAACATAATCAAAAGTCATGAGTGAGTCTCCTCTCTCCCGTCTGTCTCTTGGGTGTATACAAAAAAAAACCTCCCCTATAGTAAAAAAAAAAGTCATCATTCACCAGGTGAGATATGATGCCTTCTACCCTTCTATATGAGTTCATTTCTAGCCCTACTCTATCTACACTGCTCCCTTTCCTGACAGCAGTCTACCCAGAGTTTCTAGTTACATTTCTGTTTAAGTATATTGATATCATTGGCATTTTATTAACTAGTCTATTAATTTTAAAAAAGAGTACAATCAAGAACTTCAATTTGTAAACAAAGCACTCTCTGGAGTCAAAAGACCTGAATTCAGATCATATGGTTAAATAATTTAACTTCCTTGAGCCTCAGTTTCCCCATCTCTAAACACCAGGTTGGAACTAGATGACTTCTGAGGTCTCTTTTTTTTACTATAACTACTTTCCTCTCTCTCCCTTTTTCTCACAGATCCAAAAGTTAGTCTTTATCCTCATTTTGGAATCTTGGCATAGTTTGTCAGTTCAACCTAGTCTTGACCTCTGTTCTTTATTCCTTTACCCCTTTGTCCTATAATTGCAAATCCTTTTACAAACCCTAATTTAGATTTCTGCTGAAAGAAGTGTTAAATGATTGTGTTAAATTCACTGCAAATTAATTTTATCTGATCTCAACCAGGTACTCAGGGCTACACAGTAAATCATTTATTCTTCTTTGACTAACTTCCTATCAAGCACCCCACAATATATGTCACCCACAATGCAAGTTTCAAACTTTTTCTTTGCTCCTCATGTCACTAACAATATCCCTTCCTCCTAGCAGAGAATCTTACCTCATACTTCACCAAGAAAATTGAGACTGGCAACCATAGGCTCCATCTTTCCCACAATTCTGAAGCTCAAATCTTTCGAATATCATTTCTCATTTTCTTTTACACTGCTCCAGTCTCTGAAGAAGAGATAGACCTTTTCCTTGCCAAAGTCAACCAATTGTCTTGTACCCTGGATCCTCAACTTTCTTTCTCCTCTGGGAGTTTGCTCTTTTTTTCTTCCTCTTGTGTCCTAATCTCTAGACACTTATTCTTCTTAGCCATCTATGAACGTCAAGATCACCCCCATCCTTTAAACAGATACACCTCTTTTCTTCTATTCGGATAGAAGATCTATCTATCTTTCAATCTACCATTTTTGTATCTCTACTCCCTATAATAGCCAAATTCCATGAAAAAAAACTGTGCTCCTCATGTCTCCATCTTCTCTCAATAGACTCCCCCCTCAATCCTGCCATTTGGATTCCAAACCCAGCACTCAAAAAAACCTGGTCTTTCCAAAGTTGCCCGTGATCTCTAAACTACTAAATTCAACAAGCTTTTCTTTTTCTTTTTTCTTTTTATTTCTTTCTTTCTTTTTTTGCTCTTTGCATCTTTTGACACTATTGATCACCATCTCCTCCTGGATATTATCTCTTTTCTGGTTTTGTGCAACACTAGTCAATCTTTAATCTTCTCATATCTGTCTGACAGTCTTACTCAGTCTCCTTTACTGAGTTTGCTTCTTTGCTCATTTATGTCCCAAACCTAGTATATATGAGTGTATCCAAGGCTCTTTCCTGGGATCCCTCCTGTCTTCCTTTCTGCCAGTCTATCTATACATCTGTATGTCTGTTTCTGTTTCTGAGTCTTTATCTCTCCCTCCATCTCTTCTCTCTTTTCAGGAATCTTAGTTTGCAGGAATTCAATATTCATATCCATATAGATGATTTGAACTCAGGTCCTCCTGGCTCCAGGGCTGGTGCTCTAGTCACTGAGACACCTAGCTGCCCCTATATATGACATTTTGACTCTCATCTCCATGCCTTGCCAGAGACCATAAACTAAGACCAAGGTATTCTCTCTCATTACCTGCCTCTTTGAATCTCTGCCTTCATTAAAGGATAATTTCAAATACTATCTCCTACATAAAGCCTTCTTAATTTCCCCCTCTTTAATGATCTCTTCCCATTCCCCAAATTTATTTTAATCAACTTCACAAAAAATCTTGTACACAAGTAGTTTCTCCCCAATAGAGCACACATATGGGCGGGGTCACTCATATCTGTATCCTCAACACGAACCACAGCACCTAGTGCCTTGTGAATATTTTTTAAAAACTTATTAAATAAAACTGAATTGAATGCAAGCACCTCTTGCTGGAAAGTCTGTCCATCAGATCAATATATCTCAGAATTTAAAGGTAATATCCTTGTTACAAGAAACATGGTGCAATATAAAAGGCTCTGGTCTTGAATCTGGAAATACTAAATTCAAATTCCACTTTGATATTTGTCGATTACTTAGCTCTATAAGCAAAGAATAATCTCTTAATCTCTCTGAGCCTTGGTTTCCTCATTGTATAATGGGAGCAATAATTCTTGTCCCTACCTGACTCTTGTGGCATTTATAAGAAAATTACTTTGTAAATTTCAAAGCATATAGAAATATAAGTTGTCATTTTGTCAGATGCTGCTCAATCCATTCCTACTATCTCTTGCTCTTGTAGGAAAAGTCTCTGGACAACTTTCTTTTTACCAAGAGAGACTGAAAAACTTGAAATTCTTTGAGCAGTTTTGATGGGAGAAGCAACTTGAGAACAATGCATTTTATAATTCAATTTCTTAAAACCCGATAGAGAAACCCACAAGGCAGGCAAACAGTCCTATCTCTGCTGATGGCAGACGTCCAAGCTCAAAGAAATCCATATGTCAATGTTGCATTAGGATTTGTCACAAATGCCCTTAAGCAAAAGAATATTTAGACCGGTGGCATTTTGCTGCATAATCTTTAGAGCATGCAGTTTCATTTCTAAAAAATGATTCATTCACTGTGAAGGGAAAGTTAGCAAATTATTTTACAGACAGCGTTGCTGCTTCCAAAAAATATAACTATTGTCATTGCTTTGGAACATATTTGTATATTTCAGATTTTTAGCATTACTAGAACTATTTTTGTCAATTTCAAAAATTGTAAAAGGAAGAGAAACATAGTCCAAAAGTTTGACTGGGGCACTGTAGATTTTCCCCAGGCGGTCATTATACCTTCATGACTCAAACACTATCTTCTTGACAAGGGACCAGAATTTTCATTGAATTTAATTAAACCTGTGATATAGTTCTCTATCTTGGCTACATCTCATTAATCTATTATCCATGCTTCCACATTGGGCAAATCACTTACTGTCTCTGAACCTGTTTTCTCACCTGTAAAATGTGAGGGTTGGACTTGATGGCCTCTGAGGTCCCTTTCAGCTCTACATCTATGATAGAATCATTTTTGGAAGACAGAAGGTAAAAAGCTTAAAGAATCATATTCTCTTGGGGTAAAAAAAAAGTTCCACTTAGCTTTAATATATACTTTATGTATTCTAGAATAATAATTGGCAAGGTTGAGGGGAATGTCATGTTTCTAAATGTATTTTTGCCTTGATTTGAATTCTGACTATGATGAAAACTTGCTTCCCTGAAGGGCTAACATCTTTATCTAGGGTTCTTAAACTGGGGGTCCATGGACCCTGAAAGAGGTGTGGGTATATTTTAAGGGGTTCACAAACTTGGATAGTAAAAAAATTACATCTTTGTTTTATCAGTCTTTAACTGAAATCTGAGATGTGTTAGTTCCAGCTCTAATCTTATGAGTGCAATTGATAAATTTAAGAATTTCCACCTCAAAAATCAGCAATTACTGCATATTGGAACTTGATTTATTTTTTCTTGATTGTCTAGACTTGAGAAAGTATACATAAAATTATGTATGTATACTTTTTCCCCTCTGAGACTCCATTTGTAAACATTTACAATACATTGCTGAACTTTCTATTAACATTGAATGAGGTCAACAGGAGTATGGAAGAAATCTCCACAAATAAAGTCATAGCCAAAGGCTTGGTAATGGTAGGAAAGTAATAGCAGCAGCAGCAGTATTAATGATAGGAATAATGTTAATAGTAATGTAGTAGTAGTAGAAGTAGTAGAAGTAGCAGCAGCAGCAGTAGCAGTAGTAGTAGTAGTAGTAGTAGTAGCAGAAGCAACAACATCTGTGTTAGTAATAATGATAGTGCAAGTAATGGTAGAAGTATTAGTAGTAGTAGTGGTAGTGGTAGTAGAAATGGTGGTAATAGTAGGAGTGTGGGAGTGGTAGTAATAGCATTGATAGTGGTGGTGGTGGGTGTAGGAGAAGAAGGAAAAGTAATAGTAATGATGGTGGAGATGGTGGTGGGAGAAGGAGGAGGAGGAAAAGGAGTAGTAGAATAAGAGGAAGAGGAAGAGTAACTGAATGCATTCATCATATTTGAACTTCACCTTACACTTGACTAAAATTTAGCATTTCTCTCAGTTATTAAAAAAGCAAACATTTTATTTTGATGTGGTTCAGAGGCTTCCCCAGATTATCAAAGAGATCCATGATTTACAAAAAGGTTTAAGAACCTCTGATCTATATCTAGAACTGAAAGATATTTTAGACTTCTAAGAACAGAAATTGCAAGCATCATAGCCAGTATGAGAACTCAGGTTTCCTGCTATATTATCAAAGCTCCTTTCCACAGTGAAAAAACAAATTTTGTCTACAAAGATACTAACAATTGACTTGATCTCTGCTTCACTTATTTCCAAGGAACTGAGTAAAGAAGATAACTCTCTGAATAATTGAAAAATTCCCTCCAAGAGTTTAATGTTTAAGGGCAACTCCTTCATCTTTCAAGAAAAGAAAATTCATTCCCAGATCATTTTAAAATTGGGGTTTAACCCTAGAAGTTTTGGTTTTAAAATCTAGACTCTTTATTTACTTGGTGCTTTGCAACTTACAAATTGGTTTGCATGCTGTATCTTAGTTGTTATCCATAACAACACTTTGAAGCCAATATCAGAAGTATTGCTATCTGCATTTTAAAGATGAAGAAACCGAGGTTCAGTTATACAAAGGAACATGTACAGGTTAGGAAGTAGAAGAATCAATATTTGAACCTTGTTCTGTTGACTTAAAACCAAGTATTTCCCCTTGAACCAAACATAAAGAAGGAATGAAAGAAATAATCTTCATGGTAGGAAATTTGTCAAAAACCTTCTAATGTAGCCTTTACAAACTCTAAGGATCCTCATCTCACCTCTAGCTTGCACTGATCAGTTATTTCCCCCAGAGCAAAGCTACATCTTTCCCGGCTGAGATCAGGAGTATCTTTCTCTAAGGTTACCGGTTCAAACTCCCATGTTTGTTCTTCTTCAGCATATATTATTATGATTAGTTGGAATCTCTCTACTTTATCAACACTCCAATAAAAGGCATGCTGAAGTTTTACTTTTACAGAGCAATAATAAAAAGAATAAAATATTTCCCCCCAAGTTCATAGGTGCACATTGCACCCTGTACCATTGGTCCCTGGGAGAAAGGGCTCACACTTAATGCAGTTCTACAAAACATTTCCTCCACCAAGTTCACTTCTTAATTAAGCTTGGTTGCTGAATGAGTTATTATCAGTCATTTTTGGCTGCCACTCCTATAATGGTTTGAGCTGGACTTAACTCCTTACCACTGATTGTACAACCTTCAACAAAATTCTTAAATTCTTTGAGTCTCATATGCATGAGTTTCCTCATCTGTAAGGAGACAATTGTCCTAGATCATCTTTAAAGTCCTTTTCAGCTCTAAAATCAGATACTAAATATGTATGACAACACCTCAATCTTTGACAATTGGGTTGGATTATGCAATATAGGAATTTATACAAAACACCATTGCTAGAAGATAATTTAACATGTCTAACAGCATCAAATAATTTTTCCCCTTGCTACTAGCTTTCATCATTAAAAGCAAATAAACTTGAAAAACTAAAGTGGGACCACTAACTTTATTTTAACAAATATTTATTCGATATATCTGATGTGCAAAAGGCTTTTTGGAGCCAGTTTCTACCTTCAAAGAGCTTATGTCTAATAAAGTTGGAATAAAATATGGATAAAAATGAGTTATATTACAAGAAAAATTTGAATATGTGTATTTCATTTTATACAAATACTTGGAAGTTTACAAAGCACTTTTCTCACATCATCTCTCATAAATCACAAAATATGTATAGTAGATTGTAAATTGCATGAGAGAGTAGAAGCTGACACTCTCTTAGCACTAAGCATAGCACTTGGTACACAGAAGTTTCTTAATAAAGGCCTGTTGAATGTTTATTAAGCAAAATTTGTTTAGAGCTCATAGGATGGAGGAAAGAATCATTTCTACCTCGAACAATCAGAGAGAAAGCGAATTTCATTGATCCCTAAAAGATGGAATATAGTACCATTGCTTGTAAATTAAAATGTAAGTAGTGATCATCTACTCCAAACCCTCCTTTATGAATGAGGAGACTGGAGTTCCAATGAAGTTCAAGATCATCTAGGTAATGTGTCCATAATTTGAACCCAAACCTAACTCAAAGCTAGAACTCTTTCTTCTATGCCTTGTATGAAATTACAGAAGATTATTTTCCAGTTTTGAAATTAATTATGACTCAAAGTGGTAATTTTCTGATCTGGTTCCTTTGGACATTGATTGGGGATTGGTAGAAAGATAATGGACCAGTGGGGGTGAGAGATATCCCATTAGTTTCTGTTTACATGTCATTTCTGTAAGGCTGGGAGAAAGCATTAAAGGCATTGTCCCATCAATTTTAAAGCAAGTAGTGACTAATCCAGTGCCATGCAATTAACTATAATTAAAAGAAACTCGATTCATAGCCATTCCTGTTGTTGCAATGTCAAACTCATCAAAAGCCAGAAATTTGTCAGGGTAATTACACATCGGACATTGTTTTTGGTCTATTACTAAAACATTCAGTCATATACATATATGCACATAAGTACACACAAGCACAATATACACACATACAACATTTTTCTCTTAAACTCATTAGACTATTTAAATATCTACCCTTTCTTAAGAGCTGTTCTACTAATGATGGAAAAGAAATTTCAGTAACAGTAGTATAATGCAATCAGGAGAAATAAAAGCATTGATTATCAGAAGATTCATCTTCTTGATTCAAAGTTGACTTCAGATACTTACTAATTGTATGACCCTGGGAAAGTTATTTAACTCTGCTGGCCTTAGTTTCTTCATCTGAAAGATGAGCTGGAATATGAGCTGGAGCTGGAAAGTGGTATTTAGTATCTTTACCAATAGAACACCATCTTTGTGAAAAATACAACTGAAAAACAACAACAACCCAATCACAGTGTAGGAAGGACCCATGATGAACCATCTCCCTCTCAAGTTAGTTCTTTTATTTTTTTTTCCTATGGGGCAATGGTTAGGTGACTTATCCAAGGTCACACAGCTAGTAAGTATCAAGTGTCTGAGATGAGAGTTGAACTCAGGTCTTCCTGACTCCAGGGTCCATGCTCTATCTACTGGACCACCCAGCTACCCTTCAATTTAGTCCTTCATGAAAATCCTTGACACTTTCTTCTCTTTCCAAGGACAGTCTTCTCAGCACCATCCATATCATTTTGCTAACTTAGTTCAATGTCATTGTATAGTTTGTTGCATATATTGGAGGCCTAGGTGTCCATCAAAAAGACTTCCTAGAAATACAAAAAACCAAAAACCTCTTTGAAATTAACATGAATTGAAATGGTGGGGAAAGTCTATGCAGAATGTGGATCTTTAATTCTCTTGTTGGGGTGGGGGTGGGGGAGTTCTTGGTTTTTAAAGTATCTCTCTCACTAGCCAAGACCAGAAAAAACCAACAAATTTCAAAAATTCTCAACTGGAAAATTTGTGTACCTGTTTTATCTCCCCTAAAAGATTGTTAAGTTTCTTGAGAACTGGAATGGACTATTGTATTTTGAATATCCAGAGTTTATCATGGTGTCTAGCAAATAGCACTTGAACATTTGCTGATTGATTAAACAGTCTAGCAATCCAACATTACACAGAGAGTACAACTCCAATGGACTGGGAACATTGTTAAAATGCCAAAAAGAATATGTTATGGAGAACTCACACAGACAAATGCTCACAAGGGGTCAGAAGAAGTGATACTGGGACATCCTGAAGGTCTCTCTTCAGAATTTTAGAATTAATTGTGCAGCATGGAAGACACTGGCACAGGTTTATCCAGCATGGCATGTCCTCATCAGAGAGGTTGTTGCGCCCTATGAGGTAGACTTGAAACAGTTCAAACAAAATGTGATACATGTAAATTTAGAGTACCTATTCCAGATGTTCACATGAACTATTTGTGCCCAATCTATGGTAGTATATTCTGAGCTCGTATTAGTCTGATCAGCCATAGTCAGACATGCTGTAATTTGTCTCAAACATAGTGATATCATTTTGGCCTTCTTCAATAACAAAGGAGAAGAACCAACCAATCATTTATTGATTGATTATTTCATATTTGTATCCCCATTACTTTCTACTTAATTGGTGTCTACCATGTATTTATTGAATGATTATCTTACTGATCCAGTTTCATGCTTCCACATGGGACCCTTCTAATGTCATAATTAGCTCATAGACTTATAGAATCTTAAAGAGCATTTAATCCAGAGGAGTCAAATTCATAGCTCAGTGGCATGAACAATGAAACTTCTGAATGTGAGTTAACTCAGATTAAAATGTGATTAGGAAATGTTAACAAAATATATAAAAAATACTATACAAAAGAAAACATTAATTTGTGGTTTCCAAGTCAGTATGAGGACTCCATAGATCCATTTCTATTTAAATTTTACACCACTGAATTATTCTACTCCTATGACTTTACAAAGGATGAAATTGAGTTAAGGATATTAAGTGACTTACCCAAGAACAAGTGCTAGAATTGGACAGAACTTGGTCTAGACTCCATCTGTCACCTCCAAGCTCAGTACTTTTTCTGGTCAACCATACTACCTCCCAAGTTCTCTTTGAGCATAATTGAAACAAATGTACTACTATATCTTTGTAGCCATCTGTAATCTATGGTTGAATCCTCTATTACAAAAGTCCAGCATTGATTTTAAAAGTGCTCCACTGGCCATTTTCTTGTCAGGTTCAACTCTATTTATGTCCATCATCCTATCCTTTCCCATATCCTCTAGAAGCTTACCCCAATAATCTTCTCTTTCTAACTCTCATTTTCAATCTCTCTCTCTCTCTCTCTCTCTCTCTCTCTCTCTCTCTCTCTCTCTCTCTCTCTCTTTCTACTCTTTTTCTACTTTCTACTACTCTCTTTCTACTTGCTACTTCTGCTAAAAGCATGGCCAGTTATCTCCATCCTTAAAAAATTAAATAATAGATAGATGAGAGAGAATGCCTTGCCCCTATCATTCCTTCAATCCTGTCTTCTCCCTTTAATTGACAACTTACAGGTTCACGCCATGCTCCTTTTCAATCAATACATTAATGTTTCTTAAGACCCTACAAGCACTGAGCCAAATGCTTGAGATACAAAAAATAGCAAAAGGCAATCCTTGCTCTCAGGGATCTAACAATCTAATGGGAGAGACAATATGCAAACATATATATATATACACAAAGCAAGTTATATACAAGACAAATAAGAAATCACAAAAAGAAGGGAATAGAATGAAGAAGGGTTGGGGAATCCTTTCTGTAGAAAGTCAGAAGCCAGGAAACTCACTAAGTGAAGCAAAGAAGAGAACATTCCAGGTTGTGGGAATCTGAGAAAATGCTTGGAGCTGAGAGATTTAATATATTGTTCTTGGAAGAGCAGGAAGGTCACTATCTCTGAATAAAAGAGTACAGGTCAGGGAATGAGGTATTAGAAAACTAGAAAGGTAGGAGAGCTAGGTTATGAAAGGCTTGAAAGCCCAATAGTGCATTTTATATTTCCTCCTAGAGGTAATAGGAAGATGCTGAAATTTATTGAATAGGAGGCAATATGATTAGACTTGCATTTAGGAAAATTGTTTTTAGTGACTTAATGGAGAATGGATTGAAGTGAGGAGAGTCCTGAGGCAGCAGACTCACCACTAGCTATTGCAATAATCAAGGTGGGAAGTAATGAGGGTCAGCCAGAGTAGTGTCAGAAAACAGAAGGGGATGCATGAGAGATTCTTCAAGATGAAACCGACAGACCATGGCAACAACTTGGAAATGAAAGATGGTGAGGGGTCCAGGATGATTCCCAGGTTGTATGTCTGAGGGACTCAGAAGACGGTGTTGTTTTCTACAGTAATAAGGAAGAAAGGAGACGGAGAGGATTTAAGCGGAAAGATAACAAGTTCCATTCTGTACATATTGAATTTAAGTTTGTCTATTGTACATCCAGTCTGAAATGTCTAAAAGGTCATTGGAGATGTGAGACTAGAGGCCAACAGAGTTTTGAGACAGGATAATTGGATTTGAGAATCATCAGCATAGAGGTGGTAATTAAATCTATGAGAGTTGATGAGATCACCAAGTACACTAGTGTAGAAGAAGGGGGAAAAAATGACCAGGATAGATCCTTGAGGGACACACAAAGGAGAGGACAAGGTATGATTTAATTTTCAATTCTTCATATATACTTGTGTTCAACATATTGTAGTCTTACAAAGGCAGTAATATTAAAATTTAAGGTTTTTTTTCTGGGAGATACTGGGAGTCATTTTAAAATATGTGCAATTTCTTGAAGGCAATCCAGTTCACTCTCCTCTTCCCATTTAATTCTAGGCAAGTTCATTTTTCTTTTGTGTTGTTTGTCCTATACACACATATATTATCCAAGACCAATACATTATTTTCATCCACTTCACCTTTCCTATGTGAATGGTGAGCCCAAGCAAATATAAATTTATTTAACTAAGGAGTTCTTAATAACAATGAAATCAGAAATCAGTCCTTACTGTAATGCCTACCACCAATTCTAGGGCTTTTCTTCCAAGAGGCTCTGCAAAATTACAGGACTTGATATAACCAGGAAAATGTCATCATTAAACAAGAACTTCATAATCTTCAGGGAATTTCTCTTCAACTTATAGGTTATTTCAATAAATAATAACTATAATTTATAAAAGTGTTTAAGATCAGAGGTTTATATATGTATATATATATATATTTGTATATTCATATATATATATATATGTATGAATATGTCTAGACTTGGAGGTTATTCCATGGATCCAAAGGCACTCCTAAAATATTCACTATACCATTTGATCATTAGTGTATTTATATGTTTTATAATTCTTAAAAATTCTACACAAATGAAAGTTATTAGGATTATTTTTTAAGAATAATCATTTTAGATAAACACTACAAGAATTATTCTTGCCACTTCACAGATGAGCAACCAAAAGCTCAAGAAAAGTAAGTCAGAGAGTAATGCAGAGCTGGAGTCAGAAATAAAAATAATACCTTAAATGTTTATAATACATTACAATTTATATAGCAAACTTAACTGTATTTGTCTGCTACTTGAATAAAAAAGAAATGCAAAATTAAAAAACTATCTTTCATAGGAATATTATGATTACTTATTATGAGATGTCCAATTGAAGAAAACTGTAACTGAGATGTCTACATTAAAAAAGCACAGTATATTTTTTATTGATCATTTCACATGGTACTTTGATTAAAGTCTATTTGAAATATGGACTCAGTACTAGGGAAGGGGAGGGATTGTTACCCAGCAACACAAAATAATTTTAATGAACCAACTTGGCATGTTTCAGCTTGTACTAGATTTAGCTGTGGAATTTGCTAATACCCCTTAATGCCTTATGAGCAGCTTAATTCATCCATGATGGAATGATCTTAGATCAAAAGTCTTTCATTGTCCATTATTTAAGTAACCTCCACATAGTTTTCATCCATTTGGGTTAGCTCCAATTTGGCAAAAGCAATATTGTAGAGAATTACCATGAGTAAGCTGATAATACAATAACTAGCCATGACAAACCTCAGCCTAGCTATAATGTGGCTGTGAATATAATGTGCATTAATTAAACAAAAATAAAATCTTGAGCAATTCAGTCAGATGGGTTAGCTGAGGTAAATGTCAACAAAGTCAAATTTCCTCTCCCAGAATATCAGAACAAGCTATGGAGAGACAGCTTGCCCTTCCACCCCAATCAGCTGTGTCATTTCAAACTATTTCAATCCAACTTTGGATGGAGATATCACATTTTAATTGGTGTTTTATGCAACAAACATTTTATATGTTACCCTGGTACAGAAGTCGGAAACAAACTAGAACATTTCAAATACAGAAAATTGGATCTCATTCTTCTGGAGGCAAAATTCCTTTGACGTCAATAGGAGTGAGGGAACAAAGGATTAAACTGTGTATAGCACATTTCAAGTAATTACCTAGCCAATCTCACAGGATGAGACTGACCGAGTCATACTGCTTCGCATATAGATGATTAAATGAGTTTTAATTTGACCATCAAGTTGTAATGCTGTCAAAGAATAATGAACAGAAAAGCAGAGACAATCAGTTGTCCTCTGGGCAACTAGTTAATGGATTGTTGTCACATAAAAGGAAAGTTGGGGAATTTTCCAAAAATGCCTTTTTCGGACTTCTTCAAACCAGCTAAGAGGAATTGAATGGAAGAAAGCACACAAATTTTGCTCTAAGCCAACATTCTGAAAAAAAATACTCACTTTCATATTTACTGCTGGAAAGAATCAAATGTCTTTTTATGATATTTGCTTCCATTTGTAGACTGAACATAAGTGTGAGCAGTGGGGAGTCAGTTCAATTCTCCCTTATAGACTGCAACTCATTTTGGAAAATCTAGCTTTCAAAGGAGATTAAATTAAATCTACAATGGCTGTTCTGTACAAGTTGGATTCTCTGCCTTAGGTCACATTGGTTCATGGCCAGTAAATAAATGGACTAAAACAATCTGTTCCCAGCCACTCTCCATTCAATTCAATTTGCTTCCATGTACGAATATTTATTAGGTACCTACTATGTGTTACGAATATAGAATGATTTCTCTGGGTTAGTATGCTATCTTACTATTAGACTCTTAAGCTTTGTGAGAGGATTTAAGTCATGACTTCTCCAAACATTGGATAACCCCTGCCACATAGCATTGTGCTCTGCAAAAGGGAGAGGATAATAAATAAACCATTGTGGGATAGATAGTTGGTCAACATAGGTTCTTTTCTCAAGGAATTTATACTCTAATCAGTCTGATAAAGTTTCTATGCAAATAATGATAATACAAGATAGAATGCGGTAAGGACAAAGAAGAGGTTCAAAGTATGGGGGAAGGTAAATTTGAAAATGGAGAGATCACATCTACTGAGAAAATAAAGTGAGCCTTCATGGAAAAGGAAGCATCTGAACTGGATACTTATAAGGGATGAATATAGAGGAGGCATTCCAGGCTTGAGGATAGAATAGGGCAGTTTATTGGAGAAGAGAAGAAAAAAACATGTGAAGAAGATTAATTTTAAAATAAAATTGGAAAGATCACAGGAATATAAAGTAGATATGAATGATCCATCTAGTCCAAATCCCTCATTTTAAATATTAGAAACTGAAGCCTAGACAGGTTAATTGATTTGCCCAATACCACACAGGTAGTAAGTAGTACATGAGAGATTAAAATACAGATTTTCTGACTCCGAGTCCCTAATGTCAAGATTAGGAATTTATGTTGTATTTGCTAAAAAATCATTAGTCATGGAAGATTTTAAAATAAAAGAGTAATGTGCTCAGAGGAGCACAGAAATGAAGTGCATTAGAAAAATTATGAAGGAAGTGGTATGCAGGATATATTGGAAAATGGAGAAATCAGAGATAGGAAGATCAGTTCAGGAAACTATTACAATAGTAAAGGCTAGAAACGAGAGTGTTGTTCAAAGTGAGAGTAGAAAGTACCAGGTACAAAGTAGGTCATGGGTAGAAAATTGATAGAATTTGGCATCTGGCTGTATGTGGGGAATGGGGAAGGGGAAAAAGTTGAAATTAGTCCCATGTTTTCAAGTCTGAGCACCTGGACAGATGATGACGTCAAAGAAAACTAGAAAAATTGGGAGTAGAATATGTTTCAGAGGGAAGATGAGCTAAATTTTGAAATATGTCAGATTTTAGGAGTCAGTGGAACATCCACAAAGGACACAGATATTTTTTGCTTCTGAAATGTACTAGCTACATGACATTGGATAAGTCATTGAATCTAACCATGCCATAGTTTTCTCATCCATAAACTAAGGATAATGATGCTTTACTATCTATCTCACAGGGTTATGTTAAAGAAAGAAATTTGCAAACTGTAAAACACTATGTAAAGGAAGGAGTTAAGTATGATCATGTGCCAAATATCCCATCACTGAAAGAGAGGGTGATATCTGAATGAACACATATTAGGAAGTGAGTTTGGAGAGAGGCAATCATTAGGAAATATTAGGAAATAGCTCCATGATTATTCTCATTTAATTTTTATCATTTTTAGCCACTTTGTACTTTTGCACAGGTATATGTTTTTCATAAGAACCTGGTCTTGCTAGCATTGAAATCCTAACTATCCTAATGAATTTATGTTTAGCAAAATATTTCAAATTTCGTCAGTGTTGAAAGGTGACTTTAGAATTCCAATCGCAGGAAGGAAATAGTTTATACCAATTTTAAAAAGACGAAAAATTTCCATTCAGGTAGTTGTTATTGCTATTGCCATTGTTATTGTGTGGTTATTGTTATTCTTTTTCTTCTTCTTTTCCTCTTCCTCCTACTGTTTTCTCCTCTCTTCCTCCTTCTTCTCCCTTTCTTCTTTCTTCTCTTCCTCTTTATCACAAAACTATCACTCCAGAACTATGATCTCTTGGATGTGAAAACTTTCATTTTTAATGCAGACATCAAACATCTTAGTAGAAAGTATTCCTGAATTAATGAAAAAAAAAAATCCTCTGTTGGTAAACCAGAGGTAATGAGTTTCTCTAAGTTTGTGCTCCTCTGGTATGGCCTTTGAAAACAAAAAGTCACTTTCATGTCATGATGAAACTTTCACATAAAAGACGGGTTAAAAACAACACAAATTAGCAAAAATTAGATAATGGCTAATAATGTCATTCTGCCTCCAACAACACATCTATAGAAATGCCTTTCTGTTTTATTATATTGAATATTCACCTATTTCATGACCTCACCATCTGTTTCCATCTGTTGAATATTTCAAAAAAACAAATAACATCAAAATCACCTTAAAGAGTTCTTTTATTAGTGATAAACTTTTACAATTCAATTTAAAAAGTTTATTGTCCTGAACATAGCTGTGCTGCAATTTTCCATCCCATCATCCTGTCTCTTTATCATGGAGGTCTAACAGCAGCTTTGACCTTTTCTAGTATCTTTAGTAAGAAGGGAAAATTTAATAAATAGATAATAAATGGTCAAGTTTTATTGGTATCATAATGAGAAATCATTAAAATATTCTATGATTATAAGACCAGGTGAAGTGATGCCTGATTATATAATTATCTCTTCCCTGTATGTCTACTTCCTTTACTGACAAAACATTTTTATGAGTTTTAAACTTGCCAAGTTGGTAAAGCTGTAAAAGAGCAAGCTGGATAGCATTCTGCCTGATATATCATCATCAAAATTGTCAGCTAAATTCAAATTATAGAACCTTAAGTGCTGCTGATGATATCAGAGGCAGACAGAACACAGCTGGATCTTTCAGTTCCTGGGGTACATCTGTAGCATTGCCTCTTAGAAAGAAATCAGCCTTTCATTTACCAGTGAGACTAATTTTCAGTTGAAGGTCATGAGGCAAGGCACAGTACTATTCTCCTTTGCCCCTATGGACTTCTGACTACTCAAGTATCTATCTTGTTTGTCCTTATGTCAAGGATTGGGATGGCAGGAGTAAGTCAGAGGAAAGCCTCATCATTCCTCCAATCCTTACCCAAGATGGTTTTGTTGTTTTGCTCTACTGGGGCTAAGATATGGTCAAAATAGTGGTCTTATAGTCATGTAGGCATCTACTTAGTCTGGAGGAGAATTCAAAGGGTTCCCCAAGTCTGAAAATACACAAATATCTCCTTATTTGTCAGGTCATAGGATATGGAATTCTTCTATTACCTTTTCCTTTGAGAAAAACATTGAAGGATGCTGATTAAGGAATAAAGGCATGTGGCTTTTCCTTTCCCATTTTCTAAGTGCCAGTTTCCTCATCTCTATAGTTAACAGACTTGATTACATTATCTCTAAAGTCTCCTGTTCTACCAAGAGTCAAGAGTCTATCAAAAAGAAATAAAACTTAAAAGGGTCAAGTTCTATTAAAGGAATGGTTATTAGTAAAAATTTGGAAGATGGGAAATTAAGGGATGCTTATATATTTATTAAATCTTTCTATTTGTCAAAGATTCTTGAAAATTTCATAGCTTCAGTCCTAAAGAAATAAGATAATTTGGGAAATCTCAGTATTGGCAATATTAAGAATCACAGTTTTTAATTAGGGAAGATTTGACACCTTTTAGGAAAGAAGATGATATTGCTAAAAAAATAATAACTATGATAATTCTGTTGTTGAGCTAGCTACCTCTAATAAAGAAATCTTCAACCTTGTTCTGAGGTTACAATATACAAACTATAGAAATCATTTTCTGAGTTAACATGGGCAAGAAGTTAAACTAACCAGAAAGCTGAAGGGAACAGCATAAATTGGGGTAATAATTGGCTCAGGTGCAAAATCCAATAAAAATTTGATGACTCAACAAAAGTTGGAAAAATCATTCTTTCACTTCTTCCACTAAACCCTTGTCTATATGCTAATGTGCCTACATTCAACTTAGCTGAAAATAATCCAAGCTAGTTTGGCGAAGGGTTAGTGAAGAACCCTGGGAAAAGTAAGAGATAATGATGGTACACTACAGCTCCTGCTAAGACCTAAAGGAAAGTTCAGATTCAGAAAAGGATAAACTGAACATAAATGTACTGTAGTCATCTTAAGGCTTTACTCATGCATGAACATGATAACTGATTTATTGAATGACTGGTAGAGGGGGTTGTTCTGCATTATGATAGAGGAATATGAGCAAGAGAGTGTATATAGGAAAGGACATTATATATATAGATATATATGTGTGTATATATATATATATATATATATATGATAATTCACAGAATCTCAGAGTATGAGAGGACCTCAGAGATCACCTAGTCCAGTAGTGACAAACTCAAATAAAAATAGGGCCACTAAACTAGACATAAGAATTCCTATATACTGCATATTTAAAAACCACAGGTTGATGTTCTCCGTGTGTTCACTTCTAGATTTATTTATTTTATTTAATATTTTCTAATTATATTTTAATCTGTTTCAAGAGTGTTTCCATGTTTGATACCATGGCATTCACAGGCAGCTAGATAATACAGTATGAAGAGTAAAGAAGAGTAAAGTGGAGTAAAGAAGACCTAAGTTAGACTCATGCCTTAGATATTCCCTATGTGATTCTGGGCAAGTCACTTAAATTCTTCCAACCTCAGTATGTCTCAATGGAGATAAAAATATCCACCTCATAGGATCGGTATGAAGATTAAGTCATATGTAAATTAGATCATGTGAAAAGCACATGGCAAATTTTAAAGTGATAAATTAATATCAGTCATTATTCACTTCAAGTGATCATCTGAGTTTGGTTTAAAAAAAACCACTTCTTCATGAAACTGTCTATTCCACTTTTGAACAATGCTAATCACAGGACATTTCTCTTTTATCAAGTTTAAATCAGTATATCTCCTAATTTTTCCTCTGAATTCAAGTACAATGAGTCTAATAAGACCTCTTCTATGAGGTAGTCATTCAAATCCTTGAAGACAACTATCATGTCCCTACTAAATGTTCTCATCTATAGGCTAAGCATTCCCCAGTTAATTCAACCAGATTCCATTTGGAATACTCTCTAGTCCTCCCACTAACCTGGTCATTCTCCTCTAAATTCCCTCCATCCTACCAATATTCTTCCTAAAATATAGTCCTAAAATATGTTCCATATATATATATATATATATATATATATATATATATATATATATATATATATATACATACTCTGGATAGAATCAAAACATAATAGAGTAAGGGGAACTGGTTTTACCTTGCTAATTTTAGAAAACACAACCCTCAATTTGTAGTCTAAGTACTGTTGCATGTTGATTGCAATGTGAAACTATTAAGTCATATTTAGCACCTAGCCCACCTTGGGTTTATGAAATCAATTTTTTGAACCTAAATGAAGGACTGTACATTTATTCCTATTCAATTTCATCTTATTGGATTTTGTCCATAATTCTAACCTATAAAAATCTTTTAGGATCCCAAGTCCACAATCCAAGCTGCTAGCTTTTTAATTAACTGATAATTTGATAAGGATGTCATCTCTGTGACTAGTGTTGCAGTGGATAAGACTCTCAGACTGGAATCAGAAATACCTAATTTCATGTTTGGCTTTAAATACTTGCTTAGTTAAGTGGCCCAGGAAAATTCATTCAAACTGTTTTCCTCAGTTTCCTCAACTATAAAATGAGAATACTATCACCTGTCTCTTGAGATTATTGTAATGAAATAATATTTGTAAAAGAGTTTGGTTCAGTGTCTGGCATATTTTAGATACAATATAAATTCTTATTCCCTTCCTTTCCCATCTATTCCTCTAGTCAGACCATTGTATAAAATTGTAACACCCTATAAGGCTAACATAATTTGTCTCGCTAGAGACAGTCCTCCAAGTTGACATCTGTCAGCTATTCTTTTTCAAACAATTCTTAGACTCACTTATGTCTAGTTCCATTTCTCTCCACCTTGTTTTCTAGGATAATATGAGAGATTGTCAAATGTTCTACTAAAATTCAAGCTCATAATGTCTATGGTACTTCACTGATCTATCAGTTACAAAAACTAAATTAATTTGAATGAATTAATAAACAAAAAATATGTTAAGCACTTGTTTTATGCAGCCACTGAGTTAAGCACTAAGTATATAATTACAAAGGCAAAGATAGTCTCTCAAGAAGCTGATAGTTTAATAAGAAAGATCATAGATAAAAAGGAATGGTGTCCAAGAAGAGGTATTTTTGATTACTGCTATATGGGCCATAGGGTAATTGATTGATACCATCCAGCTACAAGGTAAGAGATGATTTAAACATAATTCCTGATTCCAAAACTGAAGAGAGTTTGGGAGATGACTAGAGTAAGGAATAAAGTGAGTCATAGTAGGTCTTTCTTAAAAATGGTCCAAGTATTGTAGAATTATTTCTAGTACCAATGTAGACTTATTAAGGACAGATTATCTTGTTTATATCTTTATATACTCATGGCCTAGTAAAGTACATTCCATATGGTAGGTGCTCAATAAATATTTGTTGTACAAAATTGAATTAGGCTGACATGACTTGTTTTTGATAATGCCATTCTGGTTTTTAATGATCACTACTCTTTCTAAGCACTCGCAAACCATCCCTGTGTACATCATAGTGAAAGAAGAACTATAAGCTTAGGATCTTCCATCCATTTAATTTCCAATAAGGTCTCTGCTTTTGATTTTCATTTCCTTCAGGAATAACCACCATTCTAGAGTCCTTGGTTTTGGCTATGGTTAGTATGGCAGAGTCAATAAAGTCCTAAATTCACTTCCTGGGTCTGGTTGTCTGCCTTTTGAATCAGATGATTCAATGCTTTATGCACATCTTAGATTAAATTTCCCCTTTCTATCTTGTCAAAGCTACACCAAACCCTACAAATCTGTCACTAACAACTAATATTTTTAGATTCCCAAGATATTAAGAAGAGCAGAATTGAAAATACTGAGAAAATTCTGAATCCTCAGTTGTCCATTAAAGTCAGAAGAAAGAGAAATGGGGCCTCCTAAGTTTCATATAAACCAGGGAACATTTAAACATGCCTGTCCTCAGAGATCCATGACAGCCTGAAGCTGAGGAGAAAAGAAGAAACTTGGTGAATGGAATGATTCTGTAGTGCAATGTAGGCTATCCTTGTGTGACCTTCTCTGTCTCGTTCCTTTTCCTCTATCAAAGAAAACAGCCCAGGCTGCTCCCTGTCTCACTTAGCTCATTGCAGAGAATAAGAAAAAGAAATTATAGTTGAGTGGAAATAATAATATAGAGAGAAATATATTTTTACTGGAAAAATAAAAAGGTAAGGATTTTATGTGCCCCCCCACATAAATATTTAAAAATAAATGCAGTACATCCTTAAACAGCAAGGGTTTTAGTCAGAAAGAAAAGAAGATATATGGGGAAGTAGTCTTCCTTACAACATCAAAATCACAGTTTGTAGGCAACTACCTACTTTGCTACGCAGTACTTGAAAAGAAAGGCATAACATAGTCCATAGTACAATACAGAATAGCACAAAATAGATGACAAATAGTAAAGTATAGCATGTGGATGTGTATAGCATGTATAACATAGTATATTCTATATAATATAAAATATACTATGTATGTATATATTTACTGTATTTTAGTACTTGCTATAATAAGCTATAAGATACTTTGCATTACTATATTAAGTTTTAACAGTAAACTGATTAGCATATACAATGTACATCATATAGTAAAGCACATCATAGTAGAGCATTGCCTAATATAGCAGCATATAACATAACATAGCATATTATACTATATTAATATAGTAGAGCATTCTATGGCATAGGATTGCATAAAATAGTATAATCTAATAGAAAATAGAGTAGAATACTAGCATAGGATACACAAAAAAATTAGTATAGATTTACATCCAGAGAAAAAAATTATAGAGTCCAAATGCAGAAAAAAGTACAGTATTTTTATATTTTTTCCTTCTTTCTCATATATTTCCTCCTTTAATTGTAATTCTTCTTTTACAAGGTGACATATATGGAAATATTGTACAAAACATATGCAATTGTACATGTGCAATCTATATCACATTGTTTGCTGCCATGGGGAAAGGGGAGGGGGAAAGAGGGTGGTAGAAATGTGGAACTCAAAAACTTGCCAAACAATAAAGATTGACAATTATCATTGCAATTATTTGGGGGTGAAATGTTGGAGTTATTAAAAAAATATATTGTTCCTCAGTTGAACTTCTTTTTCAAAGAGGATCAATGATATCACAGTATGATGTCTTGATTTGCTCATAAATAAAGGAAGCAGAGTTCCACAAAATCTTCAACCTCGCTTTCTCTTCCAGAGTCATTAAAATTCTGTGATAAAGCCAAAGTCTGGGCAACAGACAATGGCCCAGCATGCGGTGGACAAGCGTGGTGTCCTTCAGTGTCTGACAGTTACCTTCACAACCATTAGAAAATTGTCTTCATCCACCCATTCCACTGAGGGAAGTTTTCACATGCTTGGAGTAGACAGTCACCTAGCTCACTGATGAGGTATAGGCTTATCAGTCCTTTAGCTGGTTTAGCCTGTCTGCCAAGATGTTTTGGGGTATTTTTTTAGGTTTTTGCAAGGCAATGGGGTTAAGTGGCTTGCCCAAGGCCAAACAGCTAAGCAATTATTAAGTGTCTGAGGTTGGATTTGAACTCGGGTACTTCTGACTCCAGGGTCAGTGCTCTACCCACTGTGCCACCTAGCTGCCCCATTTTAGGGTATTTTTTACTTTTGTTTTTGTTTTTAAGAAAGATTTTATTTATTTTCAATCTTACAATTTTTCCCCTAATCTTGCTCCCTTCCCCCGACCCCCCACAGAATTTGGTTTTGTTTTTTAACTGAAGTGTGATTGCTGTCCATGCTACAGCTTCTTGAAATCACAGGTAAGAGTTGGGTGACAGAAAGATATCAAAGGTGGATGATCAGACCTGATATAATATGCTACATCATGTTATACTAAATAACATATGCAATATTATCATCAATAGTGCAGTCTCTGGTATTGTATAATATATAATATTATATATGTATGCATATATTTATTTATTTATAGCATAATCGATAGTGTAGAAATTCAAAAGTAGAATACTATGGTATTTTAAAATTTAATGTAATGTGGTATAAAATAATGCTGCATTATTAATATGTATAGCATGCTGTCATATAGCATAGTAACATAAAATGTCATAATAAAGCATAAAATAGTAAAGTAGAGTAGAGCTTAGGGTAGGTATAGTAGTGTAAAAGAGTACAATATATTTAGAATTGGGCAGCATAGTGTACTATAATATAGCACAATGAAGCACATTTAGCATAATGAAACAGATTATAGTATTGTATAATATAGCATAAAGTTTATCTATATTATAATTTGTCCCTAGCATTCTAGCACATAGTGTATTACTGTCTATACTACACCACACTTCACTACAGATAATGCTATAGTTCATTATGAAATATATTATCTATTCTGTAGGGTAACTAAGTGGTGCAATGAATAGAGTACTGTGCTTGCAATAAGAAAGACTCATTCTTATGATTTCAAATCTGGCCTTAGATACTTACTATGTGATCCTGGGCAAGTCATTTCACCCTGTTTGCCCTGGCTTCTCTCTGTAAAATGATCTGGAGAAGGAAATGGCAAATCACTCCAGTCTCATTGCCAAGAAAATCCCAAATGGGGTCACAAAGACTCAGGCATAAACAATAACAAAAAGTAATTGAAACAATAAGACCATATATCTAACCAAGCATCCATAATACTAAAGACCATCTTAATAAGTAGATATCATTGCAAAACAAACTCAGATTTCAAATTAGAATCACTGTTAATGATTTGCTTTTTTTCTCAAACCATGTAAAAGTTCCCTAAGCATCCCTCAGCATAAACATCTGCTCTTCATTTTAAGTGTAGAAATAAAAATTCATGTTCTGAATATTTGTTGTGGCATAATGCCCAATGTTATTGATTTGCATAAGAAAAACAAAATATGGAGCTAAGTTGCTTTTTAAAAAAATATATGTGTAAAGTATTATTGCTTTCAATTTTCCTGCAAATGGAGAGAAAACGGGTATAATTCATCTAATATCATTAATTGACTTTAGAAAATTACAAGATTAGGTGAAACAAGTTAACAGGGAAAAGTTAGTTTTATAGTATAACTGTTATATGAAAAAAAATGATACTGCAATATTTTGAGACTTTATAATAGGGTTCTCTCCCTACTCCAATACATCTACCACACAAGTAACCATATTATCTACCTTACTCAATAAATTTCAGGGGTACCCTATGATCTCTGATAAGAAATAGAAATTCCTCCCTGGAGCATTTAAAATGTTTCACAACTTGATGCTTTCCTATCAATCTGGTCTGATATATGATTATTCTCTCCCATACATTTTTTGTTCTGGCTATTCTGGGCTCCTGGCTGTTCTATCTTTCATCTCCATGACTTTGAACTGACTCTCCTCCATGATTGAAATGTTATCCCTCAGGGCAGCTAGATGGCACAGTGGATAGAGCACCAGCCCTGGAGTCAGGGCAACCTGAGTTCAAATTCGACCTCAACACTTAATTGCCTAGCTGTATGACTTTGGGCAAGTCACTTAACTCCATTGCCTTAAATAAATAAAATTAAAGGAAAAAAATTAATTAAAAAAAAAAGAAATGCTATCCCTCCTCAACATCACCTCCAGGAATCCCTGACAAGATTCAACTCAATTTTCACCTTTTTCAGGTAGCCTTTCTGGCTCTCCCTCCACCTTTTCCCTGTCTCCAACTGCTAGTACCTTTTCTTCTGAGATGACTTTGTATCTACTCTTTATTTATCTTGTGTACCCATTGGTGCATAGATTGTCTTCCCCAATATAGTTTAATCTCTTTGAAAGCTGGGACTATTTTTTTCTTTGTATCCTGAACTCATCACAATGCCTTGCATAAAATACATTAATAATACTTGTTAAGTATTAACAGATTTCCATCTTAAAGAGTTAGACAGGGGATAAAAAAAGAATTTTATTTTAATGGAAATCTCTCCTGAAGTCTTTGAGAGAACAGGGGCTAAAAAATAAAATAATGGACCATAGTGCAAAGAATATTTATTTTTCCCAAAAAGATGAAAGAAATCAGGACATAATCTAGAATTCACTTTAGATTCCAAGAAATCAAATTTCAAAGGATTCAGGCTATGGGATGGAAATGCTTTAGAAGCATCTCTGAGGTACCACCTTTCACCTTTCAGATTGACCAAAATGACCAAAAAGGACAATGATCAATGTTGGAAGAAACAATGTGGGAAATCTGGAACACTAATGTATTGTTTAATGGAGTTTTTAAATGATCCACCCTTTCTGGAGAGCAAAGGGAAATAAAAAATGTGCATAACCTTTGATCCAACAATACTACTACTGGGTCTGTATCCTGATGAGAATATGAAAAAGGGTAAAAATCCCACATGAACAAAAATATTCATAGCAGCTCTCTTTGTAGTGGCAAAGAATTGGAAATTGAGGAAATGTACATCAATTGGGGAATGACTGAACAAATTGTGGAATATGAACGTGATGGAACATTAATGTTCTATAAGAAATCATGAGGGACGGGATTTCAAAAAAAAAGGCTGGAAAGACTTGCATGAATTAATTTTGAGTGAGATGAGCAGAACCAGGAGAACATTATACACCTTAACAACAACATGGAGTGATGATCACTCACTCCATCAGTGCAATAATCAGGGACAATTTTAGGAGATTTGTGATGGAGAATACCATCTGTATCAGAGAAGAACTGTGGAGTTTAAATGAAAACCAAAGCATATTATCTTCCATTTTTAAAAGTTATCTTATGTATTATGTAATTTTACTATCTCTAATGATTTCTTTCTTCCTTTTGGATCTGATTCTTCTCTCACAACACCTTTTTGTTAGGTTTTTTGCAAGGCAAATGGGATTAAGTGGCTTTCCCAAAGCCACACAGCTGGGTAATTATTAAGTGTCTGAGACCAGATTTGAACCCAGGTACTCCTGACTCCAGGGCCAGTGCTTTATCCACTGCATCACCTAGCCACCCCTCTCACAACACTTTCAACTTCTATCTATGCTTATCATGGATGCAAATATAAAACCTATATTAGATTTCTTTCTGTTGGGGGGGGGAAGAGGAAAAGAGGGAAAGAAAGAAAATGTGAAACTCAAAACCTTGCAAAAATGATTGATAGAAATTAACATTGTATGTAATTGGAAAACAAATAAAATATATAATAAAAAAATTTAAATGCTTTAGAGAAATTCTGTCTAAGAGATATGGGAGATGCTCAAGAAGAAAGGGAAACAACTCCAACAATTCCATTTGTCTAAAGAAACTGGTATGAATTCATAGGGAACTCACCAATCAATAAAAAAGAATTGTCATATAACAAAAGACAAACATCAGTTGTATTAAAAAAAAGTTTTAGGAATGTTAAAGCTCAGAATAAGCTAAGGCTGACAAGGAAAGATAAGGATAGTAAAAAGGACTTAAATGTTTTGAGAGGAAAAAAGGAAAGTCAAATAAGAGATTGCACTTTTACTTGGCTAATAAGATAACTGAAAAGTGGGAGGAAGGCCCAATTCTTTGTTTTTGTTTCTCTGCAGATGGTAATGACTAAGACTGGAAATTTCAAAACAAAAATTACTAATGTAAAATTGATAATTAAGATAAATAAGGAGATAATGAAAGAAAAATAACTGCCCTTGATTAATTCAAGTTATTTGATTCAAATAAACTATATCCTTAGGTTCTCAAAGAATTGACAAATATGTTTATTGAACTGCTGTCAATGGGATTTGAAAGATCATGGAAGATGAAAAAGTTAACACGAAAATGGAGAAAAGTGAATGCCCTATTTTTAAAAAAGAGAAGAGTTCTAATAGCTTATAAAATACAAGCCAGGGAAACTAATATAAATTTTGGGAAAATCCTGGAATGCTTCTAAAAAAATAGTTGGTAAACCTATTAGAAAGTGAAATCATGAGTACAGTCAGCATGGCAGGAATCTATCAAGAAGCCAGTTCATACTGGCTACCAAGAGCTGATTGTTAAATTTTCAGTATGAATATTTAACCTCAGAAATCATCAAACTCCATTATTCAGGTTTGATTTATTTTTCTATCAATTGCTTCAAATTTAGAAAGTCATAGAGATTAAACTTGAAAGTAAATTTGTGAACACTTGGGGGGGATGCTTGTTAAACATTTATCAGCACAATAGCTTCAACAAAAACAAGTCATGAAAGAAAACTGCATTTCCTTTTCTGATAGGATTACTGATAGATAGATAGATAGATAGATAGATAGATAGATAGATAGATAGATAGATTAGATAGATAGATAGTTGGATAGATAGATAGATGTATATATATATAAACATATATGTATATGTAGTTAGTCAAGACTTCAGAAAAAATTTTTCATAACATAGTTCATATGATTCTTTGTGAGGAAGATAAAGGAATGTGGATTAAATATA